>NC_142488.1:32251630-32554660 GCF_049115385.1 Moschus berezovskii | reverse complement strand
TCATGCAAAGATGGGCTCGATAAAGGATAGAAATGGTATGGACCTAACAGAAGCAGAAGATATTAGGAAGAGATGCCAAGAATATACAGAAGAACTAAAGATCTTCACGACTCAGATAATCACGATGGTGTGATCACTCACCTAGGGCCAGACATCCTGGGATGTGAAGTCAAGTGGGCCTTAGGAAGCATCACTTTGAACCAAGCTAGTGGAGGTGATGGAATTCTGGTTGAGCGATTTCAATTCTTAAAAGTTGATGCTGTGACAGTGGTGTACTCAATATGCCACCAAATCTGGAAAACTCAGCAGTGGCCACAGAACTGGAAAAGGTCAGTTTTCATTCTAATCCCTAAGAAAGGCAATGCCAAAGAATGCTCAAACTACCGCACAAATGCACTCATCTCACATGCCAACAAAGTAGTGCTCACAATTCTCCAAGCCAGGCTTCAGCAATACGTGAATTGTGAACTTCCAGATGTTCAAGCTGGTTTTAGAAAAGGCAGAGGAACCAGAGATCAAATTGCCAACATCCACTGGATCATCGAAAAAGCAGGAGAGTTCCAGAAACACATCTATTTCTCCTTTATTGACTATGCCAAAGCCTTTGACTGTGTAGATAACAATAAACTGTGGAAAATTCTGAAAGAAATGGGAATACCAGACCACCTGACCTGCCTCTTGAGAAATCTGTATGCAGGTCAGGAAGTAACAGTTAGAACTGGACATGGAACAACAGACTGGTTCCAAATAGGAAAAGGAATACGTCAAGGCTGTATATTGTCACCTTGCTTATTTAACTTATATGCAGAGTACATCATGAGGAACACTGGGCTGGAGAAAGCACAAGTTAGAATCAAGATTGCTGGGAGAAATATCAATAACCTCAGATATGCAGATGACACCACCCTTATGGCAGAAAGTGAAGAACTAAAGAGCCTCTTGATGAAAGTGAAAGAGGAGAGTGAAAATGTTGACTTAAAGCTCAACATTTGGAAAACTAAAATCATGGCATCTGGTCCCATTACTTTTGGCAAATAGATTGGGAAACAGTGGAAACAGTGACAGACTTTATTTTTGGGGGCTCCAAAATCACTGCAGATGATGATTGCAGCCATGAAATAAAAAGACACTTACTTTTTGGAAGGAAATTTATGACCAACCCAGACAGCATATTAAAAAGCAGAGACATTACTTTGCCAACAAAGATCCATCTAGTCAAGGCTATTGTTTTTCCAGTGGTCATGTATGGATGTAAATGTTGGACTGTAAAGAAAGCTGAGCATTGAAGAATTGATGCTTTTGGACTGTGGTGCTGGAGAAGACTCTTGAGAGTCCCTTGGACTGCAAGGATATCCAACCAGTCCATCCTAAAGGAAATCAGTCCTGAGTGCTCATTGGAAGTACTGATGTTGAAGGTGAAACTCCAATACTTTGGTCACCTGATGCGAAGAGCTGAGTCATTTGAAAAAAACTCTGATGCAGGGAAAGATTGAAGGTGAGAAGAGAAGGGGATGACAAAGGATGAGATGGCTGGATGGCATCACTGACTCAACGGACATGAGTTTGAGTAAACTCCGGGAGTTGGTGATGGACAGGGAGGCCTGGCGTGCTGCAATCCATGAGGTCGCAAAGAGTCAGACAGGAATGTTCGACTCAACTGAACTGCACTGATATCCTTCTGGAAGAACATATGATGGGAGCCTTTTAATATTTTTTCCAAAACTATTTTCGTTGGAATACTGTTCTGTAAGTTTTAGTTGAAGAAAGCTCCCATGATCAGAATGTTTGGGAAAACTTGAATACCTTATCCCTGTGTTATAAAGTCACAATGCATATTTTTTAAATCATTCATAAAATTCCTTGAGTAAGCAAAAAATGAAAAAAAAAAAACCCAAAATCCTGTTACTTTGATTCATAAAAATTTTTCACTGAACACTTGTGAATGTTTTTGTGGCACTGCCTGATACTGAACACATTCTTTGGAAGGTTTGTCTAAGGAATTAAAATTCTGTGAATTATGAAGGAAACACTTCCGAGTGAGAAGGGATCCATATGGTAGCAGCCTTCAGTATTTTGATTTCCATTCAGGCAATTGTTTTCATTTGATCCCTTCTACCCTTTGATCCTTTTTTTTTTAGTAGACTCTGTGGCAAGGATGAAGAGAAAAATGTCATGTACTACCCTAGAAGAGCTATTTATTCTAATGTAGATACTTACAGCAAAGGCTGGTAAAGGTGTGTTGGTAAGAAGACATATTATTAAGTTCTCTTGGTAACAAATAAAAACTAAATCAAGTTAAATGTATAAAACCCAAGGGCAGAAATACAACCAGGCTCAGGAAAGGTCTCAGAAGCAGCTATATCATTTCCAGTAATGTAATCACCTAACTGCTTTTCAACAAAGGGCATCTTCTTAAGCATACATTCAGAATCTAGTCTAGAGATTTAAAATGAACTCTGCTGCTGGTTGGAATAAAAATGTATATACATATATATACACACAGAGACGTGCATACATATATACGTATGATCCAAAGAAAAGAAAACATACATAAGTGGAAGTTTAGTTATTGCAACATGCGTGCCAGGCACTGCTGACCATGGGAAGTCACCCCCATGTTAATGGGCAAGCCAGCTTTAATACTCATTTTTCCATAATCACTGTTGCCAAGAGTGAACTTGTCAAAGAGATTCTCTACCATTCAGACTCCCAAGTCATCCTTTAAACCCTCCATCTTGCTATTCATATGTGTGTGTGGATAGTGCTCAGTCGTGTCTGACTCTTTACGACTCCATGGACCCATTAGACTCCTCTGTCCATGGAACTTTCCAGGCAAGAATACTGGAGTGGGTTACCATTTCCTTCTCCAGGGCTTGCTAGTCATACTTAACCAATAATGTTTGTATACTTTAATGAATATAAACAGTTCAGATGAAACTGAAGACTCCCTTTATTTATTTTTATTTTTATTGGAGGCTAATTATTTTACAATATTATATTGGTTGGTTTTGCCATACATTGACATGAATCCGCCCTGGGTGTACATGAGTTCCCCCTCCCGAACCCCTCTCCCACCTAGACTCCCTTTATTTTAACCCCTGCCCAATCCCATTCCCTTCAGTTCTTTGCCAGAGGCAATTGCAATCATGATTTTCAGGCTATGCTTCTATACTTTTACTATGCACATGCACCCACATTCATCAGGGCCCTACCTCACCCCTACCCCATCCCACCCCACCCCAATCTACCCCATATACCCACATTGTTTATAAGGGGAAGACGGATTTTGTGTTTTCCAAGGGCCCATGTAAGGCCTTCCCTCTGTGGAGGTCCTGAGCTGCACACAGATGGGGCATAGGTGGGTGGAGAGACTCCTGGATACCTTTTTTAAAAGTTAAAAGGAGAGATTTGCACACACGAATCAGAGACCTTTATTTATGCATCAACTAATAACTTTATTTGAAGACCTGGTAAAACTGGAAGAAAATAAAGGTCCAGTTCAAGCTCAGGCCTCCTTGTCACCGTCGCCTAGGGTGAGCTTGTCAAAGAGGTACTCTGCCATGCTGACTTCTGGCGCCCCCATCTTATGCAGGTTGCTGATATGGCCCCCCAGCTCCTTGATGAACTCGACCTGCTGGTCCAGGTGCTGGGTCTTCAGGAAGTGGCACAGGTGTGGGTCGTTCTTGTCAGTGGCCAGCTGGTTCAGGTTGAGCAGGCTCTGGTTGACGCTCTTCTCTAGGTGCAGGGTGCACTGCATGGCCTGAAGGCCGCTCTGCCAGTTAGTGCGGTCAGGCTGTCTGAGGTCTCGTAGACAGAAGCGGCCCCCGTGACGGTTCTGCAGGTGCATCAGGCCCTGGATCTGCTCCTTATGCTTGTGAGAGCAGCACAGGAAGAAGTGGGAGAAGCGCTTCAAGGCCACGTCGTCCCTATCGAAGTAGAAGGCCATGGACATGTACACATAGGAGGCGTAGATCTGCAGGTTGACTTGACCGTTGATGCCGGCCTCGCAGCCTGGGTGGTAGTTTTGGCGCACCTGCAAGAGAGCGGGCATCATGGCTGGTGGCCACGGTGAAAGCGGAGGGGAAGCTGCAGCCGCAGGTCTGGCAGCAGTGGGCACGGAGGCAACCGCCACCTAAGAGCATTCCCAGAGTGTGCGGCTACAGGATCTTCGAGGTGTTCCCAGGGTGGGCTCTGGGGTTAGGCAGTGGGCTCCGCCATGGGACTGGAAGGCGAGTCCATTTATGAGCGGTCGGAAGCCAGAGAGAATACGTTGGGGTCAGAGAAGGGCGCGAGTACGGTGTTCCAGGTTCCATCCAGGCCTGGGTGAGGCAGGGAGACTATGCTGAGTGCCTGGCTTGTATAATTTAAAAATGTTATTCACGAATATAAATGCAACCAGTTGGAGTTAATCAGGTGCGTGATTTCTGTGCACAACTTATTTGAATGGTGCCCTAATGTGATTGTTTCATTAAACAGTCCTCTTCTGGTATCATGGTTATATTTATTATTACAGAGTTCTTTTTGAAGGCAGCTCTTCTCAGTGACTTCAACACCCATACTAATGACACTTTGATAGGTTCTTCATTGGGTTCCTGGACCTCATTAACTCCATTGATCTCCACTTTTCTGTTTCTGGTCAAGTTCACACTTGTCTGACAGCAGAGTGCCACCTGCAGAGTCTCAGTGAATCTTTGCACCTCTGCAGCTTTCACTCTTTTTGAACTTCATCTATGCTCCCTTTGTTCTATCTCATCTCTTAATCTTTCAGCACAGTCTTAGAAACCCAGCTCTTTCACCTGACTTACCAATTTCCTTCTTCTTTGGTAAGTGCAAACTTCTCTTTTCTCTGTCATAAAACAAAAGACTTAGATGCATTCTTAGAGAAAGCACATGTGGATATATTCATCCCCTCCAGCCTCATTTGTCCTTTCACTGCCATTCAGCAAGCATTTTTTTTAACCCCTCAATTATGTTGTATGGAATGAGCCGCAGTGGTAGGAAATACCATTGATCTCAAATTGTCTTTCATTCATTCCTTCAACAAATATTTATTGATTACCCAATGTGGCCCCTGGCACTGATCTGGGATTTGGGCATACATTAGTCACAGAGAGTCTGTATGGGATTTGTATTCCAGTGAAGCAGACCAAAACAAAACAAACTGCTGTTTTTCTTTCTTCATTGTCTCAAGTAAATACATAAAAGATATTATACATGTATATGAAATTAAAAGGTCAATATATTTTCTTAGAAGTTAAGGATATTATAGTAGGAGACATAGACAAATCTAGGTATTTTCAATTAATTTATTTGTGCATCACATTAATTCAATAGCCATTTATATATTTCAATTATGTGTCAGACACTGACTCTGGAAATACAAAGAAGAATCAAACATGATCTCTGTTCTCAAGGTACAAGATCGAGTGATGGACTGTTCTAAGTGCTCTCAGATGGCTTTAGTTTGGATAATATAGCTGTTTTCACTTAAGGTTTTATTACAATGACTTTGATTAACTTACCTATTGAGAGGGTCTCTATTTCTCTTAGAAAGCTCATGCTGTCCTATAATCGTTTATGAAGGAAGCAAAGGATCAAATATCCAATGTCACATTGTAAATCTATTTAAGCAGTTATAGAGGCATTTAATTGTTGAGTCTGTAAAGGAATAGAATAATAATAATGTCTTTTTGATAAGTTGATTTTAAT
The DNA here is from genome assembly GCF_049115385.1 of Moschus berezovskii. Lineage (NCBI taxonomy): Eukaryota > Metazoa > Chordata > Mammalia > Artiodactyla > Moschidae > Moschus > Moschus berezovskii. Next base: position 32,548,951 of record NC_142488.1, on the reverse strand, counting down.
GTTAGAATCATACATTAAACATGAAAGAGAACTACATGATCAATTTCTCAGTGTGATAAAATTGTATTCTACGTTTGCTTATCATGAGCTCCTTATTGAAAAATTCAGGCTTAAACTGAAGAAAGTAAGGAAAACAACTAGGCCATTCAGGTATTACTTAAATCAAATCCCTTATGATTATGCAGTGGAAGTGACAAGTAGATTCAAGGGATTAGATCTGATAGAGTGCTTGAAGAACTATGGATGGAGGTTCATAACATTGTACAGAAGGTGGTCACCAAAACCATCCCTAGGAAAAGAAATGCAAGAAGGCAAAATGGTTGTCTGAGGAGTCCTTAACATAGCTGAGAAAAGAAGGGAAGTGAAAGGCAAGGGATAAAGGGAACTCTTCTGAATGTAGAGTTCCAAAGAATAACAAGGAGAGATTGGAGAGAATGGAATTGTAGCATGTATATTATCATAAGTGACCAGTCCAGGTTCGACGCATAAATTTTCCTCTGTTCATTTCTTTGCATTTGTGCTTTTTTAATAAAATTCTTTTTTAAAAAAAAAAAAGAAAGTGAACAAAGCAAAGAAATAGAGGAAAACAAAAGAATGGGAAAGACTAGAGATCTCTCCAAGAAAATTAGAGATACCAGATAATTTCATGTGTACATGGCTTGAACTACCTTATAAAATAGAGCTGCCTCTGTTAGATTATAATATTCAGGAAATAATCAATCTGAACTGGAGCTGTGGATTAGATGATAAAATATGCATACACTATGTGCACTGAGTGATAGTGCTTGTATATGCACTACTTGTATTTTTTCTGTAAATTTCTATATAGCAAAATAAAAGATACTTTCTAGAAATGTGAAAAAAATATTAGCCTGATACTGTTCATTATTAACCTTTTTGGGAATTTGAATAAGTGATTTGATTTCCTTTAATCTTAAGCCTTTTATTTTGAAAAGATGATCTTGAACTGTATCCTCTTACACATACTGTGGTCAAATGATTTTATGCCCAAGGATTTCAACTCTTGGCTGTGAATCAAAATCATTTGAAGAAATTCTCAATTTCTCAGCAGGTCCAGGGTTAAACCCTGGCATATGTACAATTGACCCTTGAACAACTTTGGAGTTATGGGTGTGAACCCCAATACAGTCTAAAATTCAGGTATGATTTTACAGTCGGCCTTTTGTATCTATGGTTCAACATCTTCATATTCAGTCAACCCCAGATTGAGTAGTACTGTATGATAAGTGAATCCACACAGTTCAAATCCATGTTGTTCAAGGATCAGTTGTACTTTTAAGAAGTGCCACAAGTGATTCTGATACTCAGCCAGGATATAAATAGTGATTCTATGCTATTTGTTGCAAAGGACAAAAATGGAAATCTCTAGGTCTATATATTTATTGTAACTTATCTAAATTTCATACCTTCCTAAAAAAGATGACATTGGGTGCTCAGTTCAGTCTCTCAGTTGTGTCTGACTCTTTGTGACCCCATGGACTACAGCACTCCAGGCCTCCCTGTCTATCACCAACTCCCGGAGTTTACTCAAACTCATGTCCATTGAGTCAGTGATGCCATCCAACCATCTCATCCTCTGTTGTGCCCTTCTCCTCCTACCTTCAATCTTTCCCTACATCAGGGTCTTTTCAGATGAGTCAGTTCTTTGCATTAGGTGGCCAAAGCATTGAAGTTTCAGCTTCAACATCAGTCCTTCCAGTGAACACTCAGGACTGATTTCCTTTAGGATGGACTGGTTAGATTTCCTTGCAGTCCAAGGGATTCTCAAGAGTCTTCCCCAACACCAGAGTTCAAAAGCATCAATTCTTCAGTGCTCAGCTTTCTTTATAGTCCAACTCTCACATCCATACATGATTAGTGGAAAAACCATAGCCTTTACTAAATGGACCTTTGTTGGCAAAGTAATGTCTCTGCTTTTTAATATGCTGTCTAGGTTGGTCATAACTTTCCTTCCAAGGGGTAAGCATCTTTTTATTTCATGTCTGCAGTCACCATCTGCAGTGATTTTGGAGCCCCCCAAAATAAATTCTGTCACTGTTTCCCCATCTATTTCCCATGAAGTGATAGGACTAGATGCCATGATCTTAGTTTTATGAATGTTGAGCTTTAAGCCAACCTTTTCACTCTCCTCTTTCACTTTCATCAAGAGGCTCTTTAGTTCTTCTTCACTTTCTGCCATAAGGGTGGTGTCATCTGCATATCTGAGGTTATTGATATTTCTCCTGGCAATCTTGATTCCAGCTTGTGCTTCCTCCAGCCCAGCATTTCTCATGATGTACTCTGCATATAAGTTAAATAAGCAGGGTGACAATATACAGCCTTGACATACTCCTTTTCCTATTTGGAACCAGTCTGTTGTTCAATGTCCAGTTCTAACTGACCTGCATACAGATTTCTCAAGAGGCAGGTCAGGTGGTCTGGTATTCCCATCTCTTTCAGAATGTTCCACAGTTTATGTGATCCACACAGTCAAAGGCTTTGGTATAGTCAATAAAGGAGAAATAGATGTGTTTCTAGAACTCTCTTGCTTTTTCCATGATCCAGCGGATGTTGGCAGTTTGATCTCTGGTTCCTCTGCCTTTTCTAAAACCAGCTTGAACAACTGCAAATTCACAGTTTACGTATTGTTGAAGCCTGGCCTGGAGAATTTTGACCATTACTTTGTTAGCGTTTGAGATGAGTGCAATTTTGCGGTAGTTTGGGCATTGTTTGACATTACCTTTCTTAGGGATTAGATTGAAAACTGACCTTTTCCAGTCCTGTGGCCAGTGCTGAGTTTTCCAAATTTGCTGGCATATTGAGTGTAGCAGTGTTACAGCATCATCTTTTAGAATTTGAAATAGGTCAACTGAAATTCCATACCTTCCTAAAAGAAAGTCATTGGGTGTAGTGATGGTAAAATAGCTGCAGTGTATTTCATTATGATATAAGATGGTTATAGTGTTACTGGTAGAAAAATGATCAGGATGGACATGTATTCGTTAGGGTTCTCCAGAGAAATAGACCTAATTGGATATTTATATTATGTTATACTGGATTGAATTGGATATATAATAGGATATTATATAGAATAGGGTAAAATATAGTAATGCAGTTGACCCTTGAACAATATAGGTTTGAACTGTGTGGGGCCACTTATGCATGGATATTTTTCAGTGATTACTACAATGCTACATGATTCATGGTTGGTTGAATCTGCAGATGCAGAAATAGATTATGCAATTTTTAACTGTGCCCTAACCCCATGTTGTCCAAGGGTCAATGTATATATGTAGAGGGGGGTTGCTTTCTTTTAAGGAATTGGCTATTAACTTTAATTGTGTGATCGTGGGGTCTGGAAGTTGGAAATCTGCACTGTAGGTTGTTGCTGCTGCTGCTGCTGCGTCGCTTCAGACATGTCCGACTCTGTGTGACCCCATAGACGGCAGCCGACCAGGCTCTGCCGTCCCTGGGATTCTCCAGGCAAGAACACTGGAGTGGGTTGCTATTTCCTTCTCCAATGTGTGAAAGCGAAAAGTGAAAGTGAAGTCGCTCAGTCGTGTCTGACTAGTAGCAACCCCATGGACTGCAGCCCACCAGGCTCCTCTGTCCCTGTGATTTTCTAGGCAAGAGTACTGGAGTGGCTTGCCATTGCCTTCTCCGGCACTGTAGGTTAGCAGCTTAGAAATTAAGGTAAATATTTATGTTGCAGTCTTGAGTCTGAAAGCAAGAAACTCAGACAGAATTTCTATATTGCAGTCTAGAGGCATAGTTCTTTCTTCAGAGAAAGACTTCAGTCTCTGTTCTTAAGGCCTTCAACTGACTGGACAATGTCCAAGGACACTATGGAGGGATAATCTGCTTTACTCAAAGACTACTGATTTAAAAGTTAATCACATCTAAACTATATCTTCACAGCAACTTCTATACCAAACAACCAGGATCCATAGCCTAAATTTACATGTAAAATTAGCCATCAGATGGTGAACACGAGTGAGGGCAGGCTGATTCAGGCAAAGTATCCAAGTGGGTTCAATCAGAGTGAGTGTGACGGGGTATCTCAGAAGGGCTGGTACATGCTCTGTGGGTCGGGAAGGCAGCAAGGTTGTAGGCTACCTAAATCTGTTGGGGCTCAAAAATGGTGCCCTGAGCTAACAAGAAATCTGCCATAGTAAATGTGGTAGGTGACTAAATTAGGCAGAGACACACAGGATGTCATAATTGAGATCAAGTGAGAGCCGCCGGCCCGGCGGCGCAGACGCGAGAGTCGCCGCCCGGGCGAAACCGACCACGCAAAGAGGCGCGACCGTGAGGAGAGACCCCACGCTACTCCACGTTCAAGGTCAGGAGGGGCAGCCTGGAGGAGATACCCCTTGTCCAAGGTAAGGTGCAGCGGCTGCGCTTTCATGGAGCAGCTGTGAAGAGATATCCCACACCCAAGGTAAGAGAAACCCACATAAGATGGTAGGTATTGAGAGGGGGCATCAGAGGGCAGACACACTGAAATCATAATCACAGGAAACTAGTCGATCTGATCACATGGACCACAGCCGAATGTGGTCCACTGGAGAAGGGAATGGCAAACCACTTCAGTATACTTGCCTTGAGAACCCCATGAACAGAATAAAAGGGCAAAATGATAGGATACTGAATGAGGAATTCCCCAGGTCGGTAGGTGTCCAGTATGCTATTGGAGATCAGTGGAGAAATAACTCTAGAAGGAATGAAGGGATGGAGCCAAAGCAAAACCAATACCCAGTTGTGGATGTGACCGGTGATTGAAGCAAGGTCCGATGCTGTAAAGAGCAATAGTGCATAGGAACCTGGAATGTTAGGTCCATGAATCAAGGCAAATTGGAAGTGGTCAAACAGGAGAAGGCAAGAGTGAACATAGACATTCTAGGAATCAGTGAATTAAAATGGACTGGAATGGGTGAATTTAACTCAGATGACCATTATATCTACTACTGTGGGCAGGAATCCCTTAGAAGAAATGGAGTAGCCATCATGGTCAACAAAAGAGTCTGAAATGCAGTACTTGGATGCAATCTTAAAAACGACAGAATAATTTCTGTTCGTTTCCAAGGCAAACCATTCAATATTACAGTAATCCAGGCCTACGCCCCAACCAGTAACACTAAAGAAGCCGAAATTGAACGGTTCTATGAAGACCTACAACATCTTTTAGAAGTAACACCCAAAAAATATGTCCTTTTCATTATAGGAGACTGGAATGCAAAAGTAGGAAGTCAAGAAACACCTGGAGTAACAGGCAAATTTGGCCTTGGAGCACGGAATGAAGCAGGGCAAAGGCTAATAGAGTTTTGTCGAGAGAACGCACTGGTCATAGCAAACACCCTCTTCCAACAACACAAGAGAAGACTCTACACATGGACATCACCAGATGGTCAACACCGAAATCAGATTGATTATATTCTTTGCAGCCAAAGATGGAGAAGCTCTATACAGTTAGCGAAAACAAGACCAGGAGCTGACTGTGGCTCAGATCATGAACTCCTTGTTGCCAAATTCAGACTTAAATTGAAGAAAGTAGGGAAAACCACCAGACCATTCGGATATGACCTGAATCAAATCCCTTATGATTATACAGTGGAAGTGAGAAATAGATTTAAGGGACTAGATCTGATAGATAGAGTGCCTGATGAACTCTGGACGGAGGTTTGTGACATTGTACAGGAGACAGGGACCAAGACCATCCCCATGGAAAAGAAATGCAAAGAAGCAAAATGGCTATCTGAGGAGGCCTTACAAATAGCTGTGAAAAGAAGAGAAGCGAAAAGCAAAGGAGAAAAGCAAAGATATAGCTGTGAAAAGAAGAGAAGCGAAAGGCAAAGGAGAAAAGCAAAGATATAAGCATCTGAATGCAGAATTCCAAAGAATAGCAAGGAGAGATAAAGCCTTCCTCAGTGATCAATGCAAAGAAATAGATGAAAACAACAGAATAGGAAAAACAAGAGATCTCTTCAAGAAACTTAGAGATTCCAAGGGTACATTTCATGCAAAGATGGGCTCGATAAAGGACAGAAATGGTATGGACCTAACAGAAGCAGAAGATATTAAGAAGAGGTGGCAAGAATACACAGAAGAACTGTACAAAAAAGATCTTCATGACCAAGATAGTCACGATAACGTGATCACTGACCTAGGGCCAGACATCTTGGAATGTGAAGTCAAGTGGGCCTCAGAAAGCATCGCTACTAACAAAGCTAATGGAGGTGATGGAATTCCAGTTGAGCTATTTCAAATCCTGAAAGATGATGCTGTGAAAGTGCTGCACTCAATATGCCAGCAAATTTGGAAAACTCAGCAGTGGCCACAGGACTGGAAAAGGTCAGTCTTCATTCCAATCCCAAAGAAAGGCAATGCCAAAGAATGCTCAAACTACCGCATAATTGCACTCATCTCACACGCTAGTAAAGTCATGCTCAAAATTCTCCAAGCCAGGTTTCAGCAATATGTGAACCGTGAACTCCCAGATGTTCAAGCTGGTTTTAGAAAAGGCAGAGGCACCAGAGATCAAATTGCCAATATCCTCTGGATTATGGAGAAAGCAAGAGAGTTTCAGGAAAACATCTCTTTCTGCTTCATTGACTATGCCAAAACCTTTGACTGTGTGGATCACAATAAACTGTGGAACATTTTGAAAGAGATGGGAATACCAGACCACCTGACCTGCCTCTTGAGAAACATGTATGCAAGTCAGGAAGCAACAGTCAGAACTGGACATGGAACAACAGACTGGTTCCAAATAGGAAAAGGAGTAGGTCAAGGCTGTATATTGTCACCTTGCTTATTTAACTTATATGCAGAGTACATCATGAGGAATGCTGGGCTGGAAGAAGCACAAGCTGGAATCAAGATTGGTGGGAGAAATATCAATAACCTCAGATATGCAGATGACACCACCCTTATGGCAGAAAGTGAAGAGGAACTCAAAGGCCTTTTGATGAAAGTGAAAGAGGAGAATGAAAAGGTTGGCTTGAAGCTCAACATTCAGAAAACAAAGATCATGGCATCTGGTCCCATCACTTCATGGGAAATAGATGGGGAAACAGTGGAAACAATGTCAGACTTTATTTTTCTGGGCTCCAAGATCACTGCAGGTGGTGATTGCAGCCATGAAATTAAAAGACGCTTACTCCTTGGGAGGAAAGTTATGACCAACCTGGATAACATATTGAAAAGCAGAGACATTACTTTGCCAACCAAGGTCCGTCTAGTCAAGGCTATGGTTTTTCCCATGGTCATGTATGGATGTGGGAGTTGGACTGTGAAGAAAGCTGATCGCTGAAAAATTGATGCTTTTGAACTGTGGTGCTGGAGAAGACTCTTGAGAGTCCCTTGGACTGCAAAAAGATACAACCAGTCCATTCTAAAGGAGATCAGTCCTGGGTGTTCATTGGAAGGACTGATGCTAAAACTGAAACTCCAATACTTTGGCCACCTCATGCGACGAGTTGACTCACTGGAAAAGACTCTGATGCTGGGAGGGATTGGGGGCGGGAGGAGAAGTGGACAACAGAGAATGAGATGGCTGGATGGCATCACCGACTCGATGGACATGAGTTTGAGTGAACTCCGGGAGTTGGTGATGGACAGGGAGGCCTGGTGTGCTATGATTCATGGAGTCACAAAGAGTCAGACACGACTGAGCGACTGAACTGAACTGAACTGTAGGGCACACAGCTAGCCTGTGAGAATACCTTGGAGTGGGGAAAATAACCCGTAGTGACCATAAGTGCCATAAGATGTAGTCTGTGTGAGTGCGGTAGCAGTATAAAGTAAAGGAGAGAGACATAGGAGGGAAGAACTGGAGTTTCTGTTAATATTCAATTGGTGATAGTGGTGTGTTTTTCCATTTCATAAATTAATCATACCTGTCACCTGGAAAAATCCCATGGATGGAGGAGCCTGGTAAACTGCAGTCCAATGGGTCGCTGGGAGTCAGGCACAACTGAGCAACTTTCACTTTCACTTTTCACTTTCATGCATTGGAGAAGGAAATGGCAACCCACTAATATTCTTGCCTGGAGAATCCCAGCAATGGGGGAGCCTGGTGGAATGCCATCTATGGGGTCGCACCGAGTCGGACACAACTAAAGTGACTTAGAAGCAGCAGCAGCAGCGGGCTTCATTTAACCAATGAGTTTCATCATGCTGATTTTCATAATTTATTCTCATGCCCTTGTTCATCTATTCATTATATAATATTCTAGTCAGAGCCTTTCAGCTTGCTTGAGCATTTGTTTATTAGCTTGGTGGTGTTGCTTTTGGTTGTCAGTACTGCAGTATTGATTTTTGGAATATCAGTTCATACTAAGGCGGTTATTGCCTGTTGACTGAACAAGCCAGTTGTAGCTCCTCTGCACTCCTTAGTGATGTCACTTTTCTTCAGCCCAAGAAATGTTGTTTGAATAAGCAAATTGCTTCCACTTCTAGTCTTTCAACTGCCAGTTGGATACTTGCCAAACTATCATGACTCCATTATCCTGTGTGCCCAGCGATTATATACATACTACTTTTCCTTTCCTGTGTTGCATATGCTGAATTTTTATTTTCTCCAAATTTGGTTACCTTGGATAATACCACTACTACTTTGATTTTTAAAGCTTTTGAAAGCCTTTTGGGCCTGTAAAAGGCACAGGGCTCTAGCAATGGAATCCTCATATTTTGGTATGTGTAAGAATCATCTATAGACTATGTGAAAGGCAGATTCTTGGTTCCATTTCTAGAAAGTTCAGATGCAATTTAAATGGAGAGGGGAATGTCCACAGCCTGCATTTTACAGGAGCTAGAGTTTGTTTCTCCCTACTATGCTTAATATTTATTCTGTGTTTATTCATTATAATGCAATATGCACTTTAAAAAAACTAAACCTTTTTTGGGGGATAGTAGATTTATCAAACAGTTTGCAGATATAGTACAGAGAGTCCTCATGTCCTCTTCACCCATCTTCCCCTAATGTTAATCTTTTACATAGTGCATATATTAAAACTGAAAAAAGAAGTCAGTGTTATTTTTAGCTAAACTCTAGACTTTTTTCAGATTTATCAGTTTGTTTTTTTTTTTTACAATTATACCTTTTTTCTGTTCTAGGATCCAGTTCAGTATATCACATTGAATTTAGCTGTAATCTCTCTTCTATGGTCTCTGACATGTTTCCAGCCTTTCCTTGTTTCCTATGATCTTTATTAGTTTTGAGAAATACTGGCCAAGCTTTTGTAGAATGGCCTTGAATTTGGCTTTATTAGGTGATTTTCTCATGATTAGACGAGGGTTGGGGGGAAGATTACCATAGAGGTGAAATGTCTTTCTCACCACATTGTGTCAAAGGGGTACGTGGGTTTTCACTGGTGATGTTAGCCTTGATCACTTGTTAAGGTGGAGTCTGCCAGATGTCTTTGCTGTGAAGTTACTATTGTTCCCTTTCCATACTCTTTTGGAATCCATCCCACACTCCTGAGAGGGATTTTTAAAGCCCCATTTCCTGGAGGGAAGAGGATTTACATATGTTATTTGAAATTCTTCGGAGAAGGCAATGACAATCCACTCCAGTACTCTTGCCTAGAAAATCCCATGGATGGAGGAGCCTGGTAGGCTGCAGTACGTGAGGTCGCTAAGGGTCGGACACGACTGAGCAACTTCACTTTCACACATTGGAGAAGGAAATGGCAACCCACTCCAGTGTTCTTGCCTGGAGAATCCCAGGGACAGGGGAGCCTGGTGGGCTTCTGTCTATGGGGTCGCACAAAGCTGGACACGACTGAAGTGACTTAGCAGCAGCAGCAACATTTGAAATTCTTTGTAAGAAAAATTTGTACCTTTCCCCCCATTTTTCTATATATTCAGTTATTTATATCAGTATTGGCTCATAAATATTTATTTCATATTTCTCTATAAATTTGAAGTATAATTAATTTTGTTATTCTAATTGTTTCAGCTTAGGCCATCCAGTGCTGCTTCAGTTGAGTTCTTATGTTCCTTTGATCTGCTTCCCTGCTTTCCTGCTTTTGTTTTTGAATGTTTCCTTATTTCCTGGCAGGACATAATGCTCCAGACTCATCTTGTGGTTTCATTGCCCTAGCCCTAGAATTAGTCATTTCTCCAAGGATGTCTGCTTTTTGTTTTGTTTTTGTTATTTTGGAGAACCATGTTTAGAAACTAAGGCCTAGATGCGAGATGTGTTTGTTGCTGCTTGGTGTCATTGTTTCCAGTTGCTCTGAAGACAGTTATGAAATATATGCATGTACATACATCTATAATCATTTCTGTAGGTGTCTGTCTCTATACATATTAAACTAAGCATGAGTTCATACTAATGTCTGAGACTCTAATCCAATATCACATGGTTCATTCTAGCTTTTGCCCCTTACTTATATGTAACTACTTTTACTGACTCACCTTGACTTACCTTGTGTTCATGTGCTTTGTCATGTCTGGCTCTTTGTGACCCTGCCAGACTCCTCTGTCCATGGGGTTTTTCAGGCAAGAATACTGGAGTGGGTTGTCATTTCCTCCTCCAGGGAATCTTCCCAACCCAGAGATTGAACTGAAGTCTTCTGCGGCTCCTGCATTGCAGGCAGACTCTTTACCTGATGAGCAATCAGGAAGCCCAAATTGTTTACCATTTATTCACTTATTTGTGAATGTGTTTTCATATTTTTAAACTGTATTCCTGTGAGGAACAAACTTACAAACTAAAATTGTGTTTATGTACAGTTATTTTTGTGCCTCATTTTATATTTCCCAATCAAAACATCATTTTCCAAAGTCACTTAATGTCAGCTCCTTTTTCCCTATCTCTCTCAATGCCATTTTATCATATATTGATAATACAGTTAAATTCATCTGTCACAGTATGCATTCTTTCCAGGATACTCTGGTTTAAAAATGCATATATTAGCCAGGTGGCTCAGTGGTAAAGAATCTGCCTGCCAATGCAGGAGATGCAGATTTGACCCCTACATCAGGAAGATCCCCTGGAGAAGTAAATGGCAACCCACTCCAATATTCTTGCCTGGGAAATCCTATGGACAGAGGAGCCTGGTGGGCTAGAGTTCATGGAGTTGCAAAGAGTCAGACACGACAGAGCATATACACACATGCACATTAAAGTTCACCCTGTGATGTACCATTCTATGTGTTTTGACAAATGCATAGTCATGTATCTTCTGCCTAGTTCTGTACAGCACAGTTTCATCAACTTAAAATATTCTCTGTGAGTCCCCTTTGTAATCAATCACTCCCAATCCCTGACAAAGGCTGATTTGTTTTCCATCTCTATAATTTTTATTTTCCAGAATGTAAAATAAACAGTCATACAATATGTAGACTTTTGAATCGGGCATCTTTGACTTAGCAACATGCATTTAAGATTCAGCATGTTGTTATGTGACTCTATAGTTTCTTCCTTTTTTTTACTGAAGTATCTATCATCTCAAATACCAAGTCTGTTTATCTATTCACCTGTTGAAGGATAATATGATTATTTCCAGTTTGGGACAAAATATAAATAAAGCTGTTATAAAGATTTGTGTTTAGGCCTTTGTGTTATTTTCAAATATCTTTTGATATTGATTTTTAACATAATTCCACAGTGATAACAGAACAAACTCTGTATGCTTTTAGTACTTTTAGACTGTGTAAACATAGGTTTTCAATTAACTGGATCCTATTGTAATGCTATGCTTAGCTCTATAGGAAACTATCAAACTGTCTTCCCAAATAACTGTGTCATTACATTCCCATTAGCAATGAATGTATGCTCCTCTTGCACTTTGTCAACATTTGGTATTGTCAGTTATCGGATTTTCACTATTCTGTTAGGTGTGTAGTGATCTCATTGTGGTTTTATTTCTACTTCCCTAATGACATGTGCTGGAATAGGAAATGGCAACCTACTCCAGTCTTCATGCCTGGAAATTTCCATGGACAGAGGAGCCTGGCAGGCTACACTCCATGGGATCATAAAGAGTCAGACACGATTGAGTATACGTGAACATGCGTGCAATGACATATGGTGCTGAGCATCTTTTCATATGCTTATTTGCCATCTGTATACCTTATTTGGGAGAAATATGTATATATGTATTTTTCTTTCTTTTATTCTTATAGATTGTGTGTGTATGTTTATAAGTTAGGTTGATTGTTTTCTCATTGTTGAGTTTTAAGAGTTCTTTATGTATCCTAGATATAAATCCTTTCTACAGTATATTCCTTTGGCAAGTAAATGGAATTGATACAAGGTGTAAATAAACTTTAACAGCAATATGAAAAATTTTGAATATACCCAATTGAACTTTAGGATATTTTAGATAAGTGAATACTCATCTTAACTTGCTTTGTGGTTTCTGTTCAGTCACTCAGTTGAATACGACTCTTTGTGACCATATAGACTGTAGCACACCAGTCTTCCCTGTCCACTATCTCCTGGAGTTTGCTCAAACTCAGGTCCACTGAATCGCTGATGCCATTCAACAATTGTGTCATCCTTGGTCAATCTCCTTCTGCCCTCAATCTTTCCCAGGATCAGGGCTGTTTCCAGAGTCAGCTCTTTGCGTCATGTGGCCAAAGTATTGGAGCATCAGTCCTCCCAATGAATATTCAGGGTTGATTTCCTTTAGGATTATCTGATTTGACTTCCTTGCTGTCCAAGGGACTCTTAAGAATCTTCTCCAGCACAGCAGTTTGAAAGCATCAGTTCTTCAGTGTTCAGCCTTCTGTATGGTGCAACTCTCATATCTGTACATGACTACTGGAAAAATCATAGCTTTGACTATATGGACCTTTGTAGTTCAGTTCAGTTCAGTTCAGTCACTCAGTCGTGTCCGACTCTCTGCGACCCCAGCATGCCAGGCCTCCCTGTCCATCACCAACTCCCGGAGTTCACTCAAACTTATGTCCACAGAGTCGGTGATGCCATCCAGCCATCTCATTCTCTGTCGTCCCCTTCTCCTCCCGCCCCCAACCTTTCCCAGCATCAGAGTCTTTTCCAGTGAGTCAACTCGACGCATGAGGTGGCCAAAGTATTGGAGTTTCAGCTTTAGCATCAGTCCTTCCAATGAACACCCAGGATTGATCTCCTTTAGAATGGACTGGTTGGATCTCCTTGCAGTCCAAGGGACTCTCAAGAGTCTTCTCCAGCACCATAGTTCAAAAGCATCAATTTTTCGGGGCTCAGCTTTCTTCACAGTCCAACTCTCACATCCATACATGACCACGGGAAAAACCATAGCCTTGACTAGACGGACCTTTGTTGGCAAAGTAATGTCTGTGCTTTTTAATATGCTATCTAGGTTGGTCATAACTTTCCTTCTGAGGAGTAAGCGTCTTTTAATTTCCTGGCTGCAATCAGCATCTGCAATGATTTTGGAGCCCCCAAAAATAAAGTCTGACACTGTTTCCACTGTTTTCCCATCTATTTCCCATGAAGTGATGGGACCAGATGCCATGATCTTCGTTTTCTGAATGTTGAGCTTCAAGCCAACTTTTTCACTCTCCTCTTTCACTTTCATCAATAGGCTTTTTAGTTCCTCTTCACTTTCTGCCATAAGGGTGGTGTTATCTGCATATCTGAGGTTATTGATATTTCTCTCGGCAATCCTGATTCCAGCTTGTGCTTCTTCCAGCCCAGCGTTCCTTATGATGTACTCTACATATATAAGTTAAATAAGCAGGGTGACAATATACAGCCTTGACATACTCCTTTTCCTATTTGGAACAAGTCTGTTGTTCCATGTCCAGTTCCAACTGTTGATTTCTGACCTGCATACAGGTTTCTCAAGAGGCAGGTCAGGTGGTCTGGTATTCCCATCTCTTTCAGAATGTTCCACAGTTTATTGTGATCCACACAGTCAAAGGCTTTGGCATAGTCAATAAAGCAGAAATAGATGTTTTTCTGGAACTCTCCTGCTTTTTCGATGATCCAGCAGATGTTGGCAATTTGATCTCTGGTTCCTCTGCCTTTTCTAAAACCAGCTTTATCATCTGGAAGTTCACGCTTTACGTATTGCTGAAGCCTGGCTTGGAGAATTTTGAGCATGACTTTACTAGTGTGTGAGATGAGTGCTGTCATGAAAGATGGTGTGATAAAGGAATAATCCAAGATGAATTTGCCTGTATTTAATCTTTATAAAACAGCTTTTCACAGGTAATGTTTTAAGTAGTGTAAAAGAGATAAAAATCCAACTGATACTATTCATGATAAAATCAAGGATTGAAATTGAATCTATATAGTAACAAATATGAATCTGTGATGTTAATTGTTTACTGCTTAAGAGGAAAATGTCTCAGTTTTCAAAATCTAATGCATTTACTTTTATTTCTTTGGTGCTTTATTTTCCTCTTATAGATCATAGGATGTCACCACTGTTTAAAAATCTCATATTATTCTTTCATTTAAAAATTATTTGTTAAAAAACTTAAGAGGGTGAGGGTGGGATGATTTGGGAGAATGGCATTGAAACATGTATATTATCATATGTGAAATGAATCGCCAGTCCAGGTTCGATTCATGATACAGGATGCTCGGGGCTGGTGCACTAGGATGAACCAGAGGGATGTGATGGGGAGGGAGGTGGGAGGGGGGTTCAAGATGGGGAACACATGTACACCCAGGGCAGATTCATGTCAATGTATGGCAAAATCAATAAAATATTGTAAAGTAATTAGCCTCCAATCAAAATAAATAAATTAAAAAAAAACTTACAGAATTTTTAAAGGTTACTTTCCATTTGTTTTGAACATTGGGATGCATGTATATTTTTGAATTAGAATTTTTGTTGTTTTTTGGATATGTACCCAGGAGTAGAATTGCTGGGTCATATGGTAGTTCTGTCTTTAGTGTTTTGAGAAACTTCCATACTGCTTTTCACAGTGGCTGCACAGATTTATATTTCCACTTTTCTCCACATCCTCCCCGACATTTGTTATTTATCAACTTTTTTGATAGTAGCCATTTGGACAGGTGTGAAGTGATATCTCATTGTGGTTTTGGTTTGCATTTCCCTGATTATTAGTTGCAGATGCTGATTGCAGCCATGAAATTAAAAGACGCTTACTCTTTGGAAGGAAAGTTATGACCAACCTAGATAGCATATTAAAAAGCAGAGACATTACTTTGCCAACAAAGGTCCGTCTAGTCAAGGCTATGGTTTTTCCCGTGGTCATGTATGGATGTGAGAGTTGGACTGTGAAGAAGGCTGATCGCCGAAGAATTGATGCTTTTGAACTGTGGTGTTGGAGAAGACTCTTGAGAGTCCCTTGGACTGCAAGGAGATCCAACCAGTCCATTCTAAAGGAGATCAGTCCTGGGTGTTCATTGGAAGGACTGCTGCTAAAGCTGAAACTCCAATACTTTGGCCACCTCATGCGAAGAGTTGACTCACTGGAAAAGACTCTGATGCTGGGAAAGGTTGGGGGCGGGAGGAGAAGGGGACGACAGAGAATGAGATGGCTGGATGGCATCACCGACTCTGTGGACATGAGTTTGAGTGAACTCCGGGAGTTGGTGATGGACAGGGAGGCCTGGCATGCTGTGATTCATGGGGTCACGGAGAGTCGGACACGACTGAGTGACTGAACTGAACTGAACTGAGCATCTTTTCATGTGCCAGTTGGCTATCTGCATTTCTTCTTTGGAAAAACATCTTTTCAGTTCTTCTTCCCATTTTTAAAATTGGGTTGTCTGCTTTTTTATGTTGAATTGCATATATATATGTATGTTTGATATTAATCCCATATTGTTCATATCATTTTCAAATATATTCCTCCCATTCATCAGGTTGTCTTTTCATTTTGTTGATGGTTTCCTTTGCTTTGAAAAAGCTTTTAAGTTTAATTAGGTCCCATTTGTTTATTTTTTCTTGTATTTTCTTTACTTTAGGAGAGGGATCCAAAAAATACAGCAGAAATAAGCCAAAGGGGGGAAAAAGTTCAATGAAACTAAAATATGGTTCTTTGAAAAGATAAGCAAAATTGATAAATTTTTAAACTCATCAAGAAAAAAAAAAGGAGAGGGCCTAAATCAATAAAATTAGAAATGAAAAAGAAGTTACAACAGACACCACAGAAAATAAGGAATGGAGCAATCTAGAAAAAAATGTTTAAATTCTTAGAAAGGTACAATCTCTCAAGATTGATTACCAGTACTGAAGTTGAATCAGTAATTAAAAACTCCCAACAAACAAAAACTCCCAACAACTCCCAACAAAAAAGTCCAGGACAAGGTGGCTTCACAGATGAATCCTACCAAACATTTGTGCTTCGTCACTCATTCGTATATGACTCTTTGTGACCCCATGGATTATATGTAGTCCGCCAGGCTCCTCTGTCCATGGAGATTCTCCAGGCGAGAATACTGGAATGGATTTCCATGCCCTCCTCTAGGGGATCTTCCCAACCCAGGGATCAAACCCAGGTCTCCTGCATTGCAGGCAGATTCTTTACTGTCTGAGTCACCATGGAAACCAAATATTTAGAGAAGAGTTAATACCTATCCTCCTGAATCTAATCCAAAAAATTGCAGAGGCAGGAATACTTCTGAATTCATTCTTTGAGGTCACCGTCACTCTGGTAGCAAAACCAGACAAAGGTACCAGAGAAAAAGAAAATTACAGGCCCAATATCACTGATGAGCATAGATGCAAAAAGTCTTACAAAATTGCTAGCAAACTGAATCCACCAATACATTAAAAAGATCATTTGCCATGAGCAAGTGGGATTTATCTCAGGGATGCAAGTGTTTTTCAATATATAAAATCAGTGTGATATACCATAATATTAATAACAAATTGAAGCATAAAAGTCGTATGATCATCTCAATAGATGCAGAAAAAGCTTTTGATAATATTCAGCATCAGTTTATGGTAAAAACTCTCTAGAAAGTAGGTCTAGATGGAACCTAGCTCAACATAATAAGGGTCATATATGACAAGCCCACAGCTAACCTCACACTCAAAAGTGAAAACCTGAAAGCATTCCCTCTAAGATCAGGAACCAGACAAGGATGCTCAGTCTTGCCATTTTCATTCAGTATAGTTTTGAAAGCCCTAGCCATAGCAATTGGAGAAGAAATAAATAAAAGGAATCTAAATTGGGTTTGCAGATGACATGATACTATGGTTTTTCCTGTGGTCATGTATGGATGTGAGAGTTAGACTGTGAAGAAAGCTGAGTGCCGAAGAATTGGTGCTTTTGAACTGTGGTACTGGAGAAGCCTCTTGAGAGTCCCTTGGACTGCAAGGAGATCTGACCAGTCCACTCTAAAGAAGATCAATCCTGGGTGTTCATTGGAAGGACTGATGCTAAAGCTGAAACTGCAATACTTTGGCCACCTCATGCGACGAGTTGACTCACTGGAAAAGACTCTGATGGTGGGAAAGGTTGGGGGCGGGAGGAGAAGGGGACGACAGAGAATGAGATGGCTGAATGGCATCACCGACTCTGTGGACATGAGTTTGAGTGAACTCTGGGAGTTGGTGATGGACAGGGAGGCCTGGCGTGCTGTGATTCATGGGGTCGCGGAGAGTCGGACACGACTGAGCGACTGAACTGAACTGAACTGAACTGATACTATTATACATAGAAAATCCTAAAGGCACCAGTAGGAAACCACTAAAGTTCATCAATGAATTTGATAAAGTTGCAGGGTACAAAATTAATGTATAGAAATCTATTGCATTTTTATATGCTAACAAAGAAATGTCAGAAAGAAAAACTAAGGAGACAATCTAATTTGCTATCTCACCAGGAAGAAAAAAATCCCAGGAATGACTCACTGGAAAAGACTCTGATGTTGGGAAAGTTTGGGGGCGGGAGGAGAAGGGGACAACAGAGAGTGAGATGGCTGGATGGCATCACCGACTCGATGGACATGAGTCTGAGTGAACTCCAAGTGTTGGTGATGGACAGGGAGGCCTGGCGTGCTGTGATTCATGGGGTCACAGAGAGTTGGACACGACTGAGCAACTGAACTAACTAACTAACTAAGGAGGCAAAAGACCTGTACTCCAAAATCTGCTGGATACTAGATGTCAACAGAATAATGCCTAATGAAAATTATTTTATACCAACAATTTATACCGTCAGAAGACCAATTCTGTGAGAGAAGTATGGTAAAATTTTTTCCTATCATGCATTCATATAAAAAAATCTATCAAAAGTACTTTATCAAATATTAATTTGATTCATGTCAAAGTGTTCTGCCTGTTTTCTTCTAGGAGTTTTATAGTGTCCTGTATTACAGTGAGGTCTTTAATCCATTTTGAGTTTATTTCCATGTATGGATTTAGAAAAATTGCCAACATCCGTTGGATCATAGAAAAAGCAAGAGGCCAAGAAAAACATCTACTTATGCTTTATTGACTATGCTAATGCCTTTGACTGCGTAGATCACAGCAAACTATGGAAAATTCTTAAAGAGATGGGGATACCGCCACTTCACCTGCCTCTTGAGAAATCTCTATGCAGGTCAAGAAGCAACAGTTAGAACCAGCCATGGAACAATGAACTGGTTCCAAATTGGGAAAGGAGTACATCAAGGCTCTATATTGTCACCTTGTTGATTTAACTTATATGCAGAGTACATCATGCGAAATTCTGGGTTGGATGAAGAACAAGCTGGAATCAAGATTGCCGGGAGAAATATCAATAACCTCAGATATACAGATGACACCACCCTTATGGCAGAAAGCGAAGAGGAACTAAAGAGTCTCTTGAAAGTGAAAGAGAAGAGTGAAAAAGCTGGCTTAAAACTCAACTTTCAAAAAACAAAGATCATGGCATCTGGTCTGATCAATTTATGGCAAATAGATGGGGAAACAATGAAAACAGTGACAGACTTTATTTTTGGGGGCTCCAAAATCATGGTGACTGCAGCCATGAAATTAAAAAATGCTTGCTCCTTCGAAGAAAAGCTATGACCAACCTAGACAGCATATTAAAAAGCAGAGACATTACTTTGCTGACCAAGGTCCATCTAGTCAAAGTTATGGTTTTTTCCATAGTCATGTATGGATGTGAGAGTTGGACTGTAAAGAAAGCTGAACACCAAAGAATGGATGCTTTTGAACTGTGGTGTTTGAGAAGACTCTTGAGAGTCCCTTGGACTGCAAGGAGATCCAACCAGTCCATCCTAAAGGAAATGAGTCCTGAATATTCATTGGAAAGACTGATGCTGAAGCTGAAGCTCCAATACTTTGGCCACCTGATACAAAGAACTGACTCATTTGAAAAGACCCTGATGCTGGGAAAGATTGAAGGCGGGAGGAGAAGTGGATGACAGAGGATGAGATGGTTTGATGGCATCACCGACTCAATGGACGTGAGTTTGAGCAAGCTGTGGGAGTTGGTGATGGACAGGGAAGCCTGACATGCTGCCGTTCATGGGGTTGCTAAGAGTTGGACACAGCTGAGTGACTGAACTGAACTGATGATGTTAGAGAATGTTCTAATTTCATTCTTGTACATGTAGCACCACTTATTGAAGACTGTCTTTTCTTCATTTTAAATTCTTGACTCTTTTATCAGGGATTATTCTATTGAGATCTAGTATCCAGCCGTTATAGTAAAGAGTACAGTGTACATCTGATTATTCTTCCTTAGTAGATCCCTTGTTTTTCTGCTCTGACATCTTTATAAAAAAACTTATACATGGGGTTCTGAAATTTCATCAGCATGTTTCAGTATGGATCTTTTTAAATAATATTTTTAACTCTACTCTGTTATCTTATTTCAATCTGAAAGCTAAGGTATTTCTTTAGCTCGGTAATATTATTTTACTAATGTGCTCTGGGAGTTGGTGAAGGACAGGGAAGACTGGCGTGCTGCAGTCCGCGGGGTTGTAAGGAGTCAGACAGGACTGAACTGAACTGAACTGAATGACCCTGATGATTTCTTCTCTGTTTCATATGTTATCTGATTTTAGAACTTTTGCTAGTTTTGTATTGGACTTAATCACCACATTTCTTAATTATGCATCATATATTTAATCACTTTACATTTTGTTCAACATTCTGTAATATTTCTTCAATTTTATTTCCCTTTTGCCTGATTCATTACATTATTTAGTTCACCTACTCAAGATCCAAATTATAGAAATAGTATTTAATTATTTATTTTTACTATGTAATTGTAGTATAGTATATTACCTATAGTATATATATATACACTATATATATACTATATAATTGTAACATTGTGTTAGTTTCAAATGATTAATCTTTATAACTTGTTTAAACTGAATTGTAAATACAGAAAATATTTGCTTATCTGATTTTTTTCCCAAGGATGTTCCACTTGATCTATGAGAGTTTAGGTACTCCTTGAAAAAAAAATTTTTTTTTGATATCAAATGGGTTTGGAAACACTGCTTTTTAAAATATTAAATTTATTTCTTGAATCCTTTATTATAAATAGCATTTAATGAACTCATGGACATTAGGCAACCCTAAAGCAATTTTATAAGGAAAATTTTTCAGGTTTATTTTACTAAAAATATTTATGAATTAACATATTCAGTCTCTGGGCAGTTTAAGAAATGGAACAATGTGACTTTAGAATATATTGCATTGAAAAAACATTTTTTATAATCAAATTTTGTTCAATTTAATGTGTATTTCTAGAAATTTCTAATATGTTTGTATTAAATATAATAAATGCTTTCTGAAAATAGGAGCAAGGGAATATCATTTATTCCTCCTTGCCCCATATCATTTCCTCCTCCAGGATTTCAAAACTAATTTTTCACAGTTTTATTTTGGTGACAAGTTAGAGTTTGGTTGTCTTTTCTCTAGATGATTATAATGATATTAAATGAATTCATTTAAAATCTTGAAATTTGGATGCCAGTTAAAGTACTGCAGAAAGGCTTGACTAAGTTTATTCAACTTCCCTTCTTATCACTATTATGAAAAAAAAGTATTCAATCAAGATCTGTCTGTATGGAGACAGTTTACAGGGTCTAAAAAGCACTGTGTAAGATTATTTCTTGTAGAAAATTTTTTATGATTAGATCAAAAGTGGGCCACAGAAATAGCTTTGTAAAAGCTTCCTATACCTTTGTAATGTAGAGAACTGTATTACTTGTATATTTACTGTTTTGTTGCCAAATTACAGGAAAAAAGACATTTGTTTACTGCAGTAACTATTTTACCCAACAGGATGGACAAAACATTCTCAGAAACATTATATTTTCAATGTAGTCAGTTTTGTCTTTCAGTTCAGTTCAGTTCAGTCACTTAGTCGTGTCCGACTCTCCGCGACCCCATGAATCACAGCACGCCAGGCAGCTCTATTTATTTTAATTGATTTCACACATGGTTACGTATTTGTAAGGACTTTGGCATGTAAATCTTTGGTGCATTATTGTGCATTTTTGAACTAGAGTTCATTAGACAACAGTTTTAAGAACTTTATTTTTTTTCCTTTATTTACCCAGAAGTAAATAAATAAGAGTCTTTCTCTAAATAATAAATTTTTTAAACTGTTGGTGAGATGGCTTTACTTTAAAAAAAGACTAGCAAAAATAAACAAATAAATGAAAAGCTTGTTGCTATCTTCTACCATCATCATCTTGCAGAACACGAATTTCATATTCACATTAAAAAGACATATTGCTCATGTTGATCATTAACTAGGAAAATGAGCCATAGGGGATACATTATGCTAAAGAACAGTTAAATGAGACAAATTCCCAAAATACTTGCCTCTTGAAAACAGCCTATAAGTAAAATATTTTTAGCACCATATTATCATTTGATAAACTGTTATATTGAAAAGGTAAAAGTCAGTACCCAAATTTGAGATGTCACCACATGCATATACTGTGTGACTTCATTTGTCTGTAATTGGCATCCTCTTTTTACAAGTGGTGATTGCTACAACAGGAAAGGCGGAATAGCAGAGTACAACTTGTTCTAGAAAATGAAAGTATATCTTATTTTTCCTTTATTAGAGGCTCTGGTACATATGCTATTGCCCTAGTTTCAGTGGTTAGGGTCCAAGGTTTCAAGATGAATATTTCATTTTTAATTATATTGCTGAATGTCAGTGTGGAATAACATACACAATTCGAAGACATTGACTTGGATCTCACACTTTAGATAACTCAAGTTATGTGGAGTTTTCTCAGTTATAAAAATGACAGTAATACTTTTGGGTTTCTCTATATTGTAAACCTTAAAAAAAAATCAAAGATTGTGAATGGGCTTTGAAAACTTTAGAAGGCTACACTGACACAGATACATAACGCTCTCCTGATTTCTCTGTCTTAAAAACTACAGGTTTGAGGTCAGATTATTTTTTAAAGTCTCATTGATGCTAAGTAAATAAATCCAAAACATCAAACACTGCTCTTTTTTATTTCTATATGGCAACTAATAGCAATATAGGTAATTACAGCAATGAAAAAACCCACATAATTTCTCCAAGGAAAGTTTATTTCACTGGAAGTAGCCATCACCAATAAGCGAAAGAAAGCTTTACTAGTGACTCTCATTTTGCTAATACATTGTTTTCATCTTAATAGATGAGATTTGACTGAGCTTTAATTGAAGGCTATCACATGGGATAAACACCATTAACGCTTTTCTTTGTCTTGGGTTCTTTCTTCCTTTTTAGAACTCTCTTTCCTTCCACTCTTCTACAAATATATGCTGAGTGTCCTATGAGGGCTTCCCTTGTGGCTCAGTAGTAAAGAATTGACCTGCCAATGAAGAGACGTGGATTTTATCACTGGGTCAGGAAGATCCTTTGGAGAAGGAAATGGCAACCCCTGGTAACTCAGCTGGTAAAGAATTCACCTGCAATGCAGGAGACCTCGGTTTGATTCGTGGGTCACGAAGATCTGCTGGAGAAGGGATAGGCTACCCACTCCAGTATTCTTGGGCTTCCCTGGTGGCTCAGAGAGTAAAGAATCTGCCTGCAATATGGGACACCTGGGTTCGATCCCTGGGTTGGGAAGATCCTCTGGAGAAGGGAATGGCTACCCACTCCAGTATTCTTTCCTGGAGAATTCCATGGGATCGCAAAGAGTAGGACACAGTTGAGCGCC
The DNA here is from genome assembly GCF_049115385.1 of Moschus berezovskii. Classification (NCBI taxonomy): domain Eukaryota; kingdom Metazoa; phylum Chordata; class Mammalia; order Artiodactyla; family Moschidae; genus Moschus; species Moschus berezovskii. The sequence goes on along the minus strand of NC_142488.1, from coordinate 32,525,880 downwards.
CTTCACTTTCACTTTCAGCAGTATTCTTGCCTGGGGAATCCCATGGACAGTGGAACCTGGTGGGTTATAGACCATGGGGTTGCAAAGAGTCAGATCCTACTTAGGGACTAAAAAATGACAAACAACAAATTGTTCTGTGATGCTTGTAATATTTGGCACTTATGTAATCATTTAATTCTAACCAAAATTTGAGTTTGATGAAGTGGTTTTCATTTTACAGATGAGGACATATGTTCTGTGAAATGTAAGGTCACTTAACCAAAATGTGGAAAAGCAGATTTTATGGAACAGAATAGTAAATGTATAAGGGAGGAAGTTGCTGCACAAAGTCTAAGACTTGAATGGAAAGTCACAGAAACCAGATAATGCTGAGCCAGAGGACATAATATTGCCCTCTTTGATATCTGAATAGATAAGTTTGGCAATTTTCTAGATTTTGAAGGCATTAGTCACTCATTTCTCTAGGGTATTAGAGTGAGTTCTTTAGTAGAAGGCAACTGGCAAATGAGAGCCCTTGTCTAAAAATATCGGATCTTAATAAAACCAACCATAAAATTGGCCTTGAAGAAAAGAGCATTTAAACAGGATCACAGTGGTCTGAGTGAAGTCCTAACAATAGGGAAGACCATGTACTAAGACAGAGAGGTATGAAAAGAACATGTTGACTGAAATCTGGCTCTGTGTGTGTGTGAGAGAGATGTGTTTCTGCATATGGGTAAGTTTAGATGAGTCTGGAGAATTAATAGTCATATGAATTTGATCAGATTTGCATTTTAGAAAAATGTGCTTAAGAAGAGAGACTAACTTGGAAATCATTGTGTAAATAAGATATAGCAGTGATACAGATTTAAGGTTATGGTAAGAAATTTTAGTTTAGAAAGAAATTCTAGGCTTTGGCTTACAAAACTATATAGAAAAGACCTGGATCTTCAGGCACCTGATGGTCACAGGCAAACTTCATTTGAAATAGAAAATTTGCACATACACAGATGTCCTCTTGTATAAGGATGAAATATATACATACACTTCCATTTATAGATGAATTCCTCCAGTAATGGAAGCAGAAATGCACTCTAGATCTGTACTATAAATTTTCCTAGCTACAAGTTTTCCTGTCCCAGACAGTTTTAATTATTATTTTGGAAATGTAAAGCAGTTGCTTGATTTCTTATATTAAATTAACGAGTGAATTTTAAATTGCTATTCATGAAATGCAAAGAATATGAAGAGATTTGTGAGGATATTTGATGTGGTTCTGTAGTTTTGCTTAAATATGTATTTTTCAAACTAGATTTGCCAGGGACTTGAAGAACTCTGCTGTTCTGTATCTGTGTTTATAATAATGGAATGACTCCTTTGTAGTAAATTTTTATCAATATTGTGAAATTTAACAAATATATTCAGTTGGGAGGCATGACTCAAGTTTTACCTATAATTTAAGTAAGTAGTTTTCAATTTGGTTTTTGAGGGCTCGATGGAATCTTAAAAGGGGAGATCATTTCATTATTAAGGAGAGTTAACGTTGTTTGGAAGGCCTCCTCAGACAGTCATTTTGCTTTTCTGAGGAGGCCTGACAACTAGCTGTGAAAAGAAGAGGAGCGAAAAGCAAAGGAGAAAAGGAAAGATATAAGCATCTGAATGCAGAGTTCTAAAGAATAGCTAGGAGAGATAAGAAAGCCTTCCTCAGCGATCAATGCAAAGAAAGAGAGGAAAACTACAGAATAGGAAAAACGAGATTTCTTCAAGAAAATTAGAGATACCAAGGGAACATTTCATGCAAAGATGGGCTCGATAAAGGACAGAAATGGTATGGACCTAACAGAAGCAGAAGATATTAAGAAGAGGTGGCAAGAATACACAGAAGAACTGTACAAAAAATATCTTCACGACGAAGATAATCATGATGGTGTGATCACTCACCTGGAGCCAGACATCTTGGAATGTGAAGTCAAGTGGGCCTTAGAGAGCATCACTACAAACAAAGCTAATGGAGGTGATGGAATTCCAATTGAGCTATTTCAAATCCTGAAAGATGATGCTGTGAAAGTGCTGCACTCAATATGCCAGCAAATTTGGAAAACTCAGCAGTGGCCACAAGACTGGAAAAGGTCAGTCTTCATTCCAATCCCAAAGAAAGGGAATGCCAAAGAATGCTCAAACTACCGCACAATTGCACTCATCTCACACGCTAGTAAAGTCGTGCTAAAAATTCTCCAATCCAGGCTTCAGCAATATGTGAACCGTGAACTTCCAGATGTTCAAGCAGGTTTTAGAAAAGGCAGAGGAACCAGAGATCAAATTGGCAACATCCTCTGGATCATGGAGAAAGCAAGAGAGTTCCAGAAAAACATCTCTTTCTGCTTCATTGACTATGCCAAAACCTTTAACTGTGTGGATCACAATAAACTGTGGAACATTCTGAAAGAGATGGGAATCCCAGACCACCTGACCTGCCTCTTGAGAAACCTGTATGCAGGTCAGGAAGCAACAGTTAGAACTGTAAATGGAACAACAGACTGGTTCCAAATAGGAAAAGGAGTACGTCAAGGCTGTATATTGTCACCCTGCTTATTTAACTTATATGCAGAGTACATCATGAGGAACGCTGGGCTGGAGGAAGCACAAGCTGGAATCAAGATTGGTGGGAGAAATATCAATAACCTCAGATATGCAGATGACACCACCCTTATGGCAGAAAGTGAAGAGGAACTCAAAGGCCTCTTGATGAAAGTGAAAGAGGAGAGTGAAAAGGTTGGCTTGAAGCTCAACATTCAGAAAACAAAGATCATGGCATCTGGTCCCATCACTTCATGGGAAATAGATGGGGAAACAGTGGAAACAGTGTCAGACTTTATTTTTTTGGGCTCCAAAATCACTGCAGATGCTGATTGCAGCCATGAAATTAAAAGACGCTTACTCCTTGGAAGGAAAGTTATGACCAACCTGGATAGCATATTAAAAAGCAGAGACATTACTTTGCCAACCAAGGTCCGTCTAGTCAAGGCTATGATTTTTCCAGTGGTCATGAATGGATGTGAGTGTTGGACTGTGAAGAAGGCTGATCGCTGAAGAATTGATGCTTTTGAACTGTGGTGTTGGAGAAGACTCTTGAGAGTCCCTTGGACTGCAAGGAGATCCAACCAGTCTATTCTAAAGGAGATCAATCCTGGGTGTTCATTGGAAGGACTGATGCTAAAGGTGAAACTGCAATCCTTTGGCCACCTCATGCGACGAGTTGACTCACTGGAAAAGAGTCTGATGCTGGGAGGGATTGCGGGTGGGAGGAGACGGGGACGACAGAGAATGAGATGGCTGGATAGCATCACCGACTCTGTGGACATGAGTTTGAGTGAACTCCGGGAGTTGGTGATGGACAGGGAGGCCTGGAGTGCTGTGATTCATGGGGTTGCAAAGAGTCGGACACGACTGAGCAACTGAACTGAACTGAACATTGTTTTGACTATGAATTTCAGTTTTTGGTTAACAATATAATTGTCATAATTATTTCACTACAATTTTAGTAAGTGAAGCTATACAATTCTCTTATCTTGGCACTATTATTTTCATATTCGTCCCATGATGTACTGACTTAAATAGATCATTTCTTTTGGGATGATTTGGGAGAATGACATTGAAACATGTATATTACCACATGAGAAATGAATCGCCAGTCCAATTTCGATGCATGATACAAGATGCTCGGGGCTGGTGTACTGGGATGAACCAGAGGGATGGGATGGGGAGGGAGGTGGAAGGGGGATTCAAGATGGGGAACATATGTACACCCGGGGGAGATTCATGTCAATGTGTGGCAAAACCAATACAATAATGCAAAGTAAAAAAAAAAAATTAAAAAAAGAAGTGTATGTCAAAAAAATAAATAAAAGGTACAGAAACAAACAAACAAGAGTAATTCTGCTTTTATTTATGGCTTCATTTTCACCACTAATTGATATAACAGTATAATTCTCAGAGTACTACAAAAATGTGAGAAAAGTGTATATGAATGTTGGTCTCATAGTTGATAAAATATTGATGAACCTGAACTTTAATAGATATAGGTTTATTTAGATTTTCTGTTTCTTCTTGAATGAACTTGATTAGTTTTTATGTTTTAAGGAATATATCTATTTCATCTATCTTGTCAAAATTTTAGTCAGAGTATTTGTATTACTTCTTGTGTCCTTTAAATATCTGTGGAATCTGTAGAGTGATGTCACCTTTTTCTTTGTTGATTTTAATAGTCTTTTTTTTTCACTAATTAGACTGGCTTGAGGTTAATGTATTTTGTTGGCCTTAAAGAATCAGCTTTTACTTTCATTGATATATCTCATTTTCCTGTCTTCTGTTTGAGGTCTCCTCCCAATTTTGTTCTACAGTTGATATCCATTTCGCTCTTAAATGTCTTTTAAATTTCACACTACTTAAAAAAATTACCTTTTCCTAAATACTGCATCATCACTGATTTTAATATATAGGAAATCTTATGTGTTTACCCATGTAGTTATCAATTTCACTTCTCTTTATTCCTTTAAACACTTATTTCCATCTGGTATAATTTTCTTTCTTCCTAGATGAAATCATTCAACTGTTTTAGGGGTACTTTATGTCTGCTGGTAATGAATTTGTTCATAGTATTTAAAAACAAATCCCTATTTTTTGCCTTGATTTAAAGAGGTGTTTTCACTGTGTATAGAATTCTAAGTTGACCAGTTTTTTTTTCTTTCTTTCTTTAAGAAGCCTGTCCACTGTTTTCTTAATTGCTTTATTCAAATAAGAGGTCTGATTTCATCTTGATTTTTGTTTCTTTGTATGTAATGTGTCTTTTTTCCCTCTGGCTCTTTTAAAAGTTTTCTGTTTATCATCATTTTTGAACAATTTTCTTATGATATGATTTGCCATGTTTTATGTTTCTTTTGCTTAAAGTGTGTCAAAGTTCTTGGATCTGGGGATTTATACTTTCCATCAGATTTGGGTTGCCATTATTTCTTCAACCATGTTTTTTGTCCTGCCTTCTCTCCTTTAGAGCCTCTAATCTAGAGATTAGATTGTTCAAAGTTTTCTTCAGTTCACTGATGCTCTGCTCATTAAAATTTTTTTCTTTGTTGTTTGTGTTTTATTTTAGTTATTATTTCTTGCTTAGTCTTTAAGTTCATTAATCGTCTACAGTGTCTGTCATTAAATGCCATTCGATGTGTTCTTTTTTTTTCATCTTACACTTTGAATTTTTTCATTTTTAGAAGTTTGATTTAGGACTTTAAAAAATGCATTCCATGTCTCTAACTTAACTTTTTGAACATTTTGAGTATAGTTACAGGAATTGTTTTATGGTCATTTCTGCTGATTCTAACATCTGTATCAATTATGAGCTGGCTTTGATTGCTTCTTTATTACAAGGGAGATTACTGCCTCTTTGTAAACTTTACTTCTTTGGATGCTGGATAATATTCTTTACAAATATTTTTTACCTTTTCTCTGAGGTATTGTTAAGTTGCTTTGAAATGGTTTGATCCTTTTAGGTCCTTTTTAAGATTTGATACAGATATAGCAGTCTCCTGTTATATGGTTAAATAATGTTGTTGCATTATTAATTATAAATGGTTAAATATTCACCACTGAGGCAAGACCTTTCCATGTATATTATCCACTGCCTTATTAATCTTGGTTTTACAGTTTGGCTGATAGGAAAAGTGTGTTTCAGGCCCTACATGAGTGTTAGTCATTGTTTTCTATAATCCATCTAAGGGTTTCCTTTCCTGGCCTCTAGTAATGTGTTCACAGACATAAACTGATCAGTAATCCGACAGGCTACAGTCCATGGGGTTGTAAAGAAGTCAGACACAACTTAGCTACTGAACAACAACAAATCGGGTGAACTGTTATGGAAGTGCAAAATTCTAGAGTTCCCACTCTGTGAATCATTCTCCTCTCTGATACTATATCTTGAGAACTCTACCCACTTTGTTCTCTAGGTTCTCTCAGCCCTTTCTCCTCAATTTAGTGAGACTGCTGGTCTGCCTGTGATCTCTCTCCCTGAGCTGAGGCCTTGAAACTCAGGTTATATGAAGTAATCATTAGGCTCACATCATTTGTTTCCTGCCTCTGAGACATCAGTTTCTGCTCCATAATGTCCGGTGTGTTGCAAACTGTTGTATTATTTCCCTAACATTAAATTTAAAAAAATTTTTTTAAAGGTGTTCCAGAGGGTAACTCTTATCCCTGATACTCTGTTTTGGCCAGAACAGAAAATATAATTTATCTTTTCTTGCTTTGTCTTCACCAATTTGTCAATATATTAGTAGCTTCTCAAAGGTCACCAAAGACCACCAAGTATAGACAGTCCCTGACTTACCATGGTTCGACTTTGTGATGGTGTGGAAGTAAAACACATTCAGTAGAAACTGTATTTCAAATTTTGAAGTTTTATCTTTTCCTAGGCTAGTGATATGTGATATGATACTCTTTTATGATGCTGGACAGCAGGAATGAGCTGCAGCTCTGAGTCAGCCACACGATCATGAGTGTGAACAACTGGTATATACTTAAAGCCATTCTGTACCCATAAACCATTCTGTTTTGCACTTTCAGTATAATATTCAGTAAATTACGTGAGTTATTTAACTCTTTATTTAAAAGTAGGCTATTATGTTAGTTGATTTTGCCCAACTCTTCAGTTCAGTCTCTCAGTCGTGTCCAACTCTTTGCAACCCCATGAATCACAGCACGCCAGGCCTCCCTGTCCATCACCAACTCCCGGGGTTCACTCAAACCCACCTCCATCGAGTCGGTGATGCCATCCAGCCATCTCATTCTCTGTCGTCCCCTTCTCCTCCCACCCCCAATCCCTCTCAGCATCAGACTCTTTTCAAGTGAGTCAACTCTTCGCATGAGGTGGCCAAAGTATTGGAGTTTCAGCTTTAGCATCAGTCCTTCCAATGAACACCCAGGACTGATCTCCTTTAGAATAGACTGGTTGGATCTCCTTGCAGTCCAAGGGACTCTCAAGAGTCTTTTCCAGCACCACAGTTCAAAAGCATCAATTCTTCGGTGATCAGATTTCTTCACAGTCCAACTCTCACATCCATACATGACCACGGGAAAAACCATAACCTTGACTAGACGGACCTTGGTTGGCAATGTAATGTCTCTGCTTTTTAATATACTGTCTAGGTTGGTCATAACTTTCCTTCCGAGGAGTAAGCGTCTTTTAATTTCATGGCTGCAATCAGCATCCGCAGTGATTTTGGAGCCCAAAAAAATAAAGTCTGACACTGTTTCCACTGTTTTCCCATCTATTTCCCATGAAGTGATGGGCCCAGATGCCATGATTAGCAAATTGCCTACAGTCAATGACCAGTTATGAAAACATCCGATATTCAAATACCTTTGAAAGTTCACTATCTCCCCACTGTGTTATATGGTATATACTTTTTCCATATGAGGAGAGATATACAACTGAAATTACACACACCCATTATTATAGTTGTCAACTGAAATGTAATAAATCCACATCATGTGGTCCAAGTAATGCTTCCAGAACTCCCTTCACTCAAATGAAAGAGATTACTTTATGATAGGAAAATCAACATCTTACATCCATCCTACTCTGGTCATGGAAGTCAATTATCTAGAGATAAGGCTATTATAAAGAAACCTGCTGAGATTGTTAAAAAATATCTCCAAAAGTCTATTTCTGAAAAGTGATTATCGATGTAGAGTCCCATCTCTTTGCTCAATTGCCCCATTATTTGTTTCTTAAAGCATTAGGGAGAATATTAATGTTGTATCTCAAAGGTAATTGTTACCATAATTTTGGTTCTTTATACCAACACATAATAAGAACATTTTTGATATCTTATTATCTAGCTAACCTTTTCAATATCAGGTTATTGTACTATCTTTCTCTTTTAGTTTTCATTTTGATTTTCCTTTTTTTGAATCAACACGGCATTGTTAATTATTTCTGTATATTCTTGGCTTCTGTGTGTCGCTTTTCTTTCCTTTGACATCTATCAGATATTGTATATAATTATGCTTCCACTTAGTTGTCTGCTTTACAAGTTTTCCAAAATTTAGTCTCCCTTGTTTAATATTTCTTTATAAATCATTCCAGGCATACAACATTCTGTTCATCTTTTCTGAACTTCAATTTCATCTAATTTTTCCCTTAATTTTCACTATGGAAACATGCGAAGTTTGTTCTTGCTGAAATATCAAGTTCATATTTTGTTTGAATACTCAAATGAAAAGAACTTAACTGTGAAATTTTAGATTCATTTCTGGACTTGAAAAAGGAAGCAGAAGCAAGATGCTATGTTGTGTGAAGTTCAACCTTTATAGCATCAGAATCATAATGTGATAATCACAGACCAAAACTTTGTGAATTTTAGAAATTAAAGTGTTAAAAGATGAAATTCAGCTTTGAACTGTCATGAGAGGCATGGATTCTTTCCTTCTCTGATAGCTCAGATGGGAAAGAAGTTGCCTGAAATGTAGGAGATCAGGATTTGATCCCTGTCAGGAAGATTCCCTGGAGAAGGGAATGACAGCCCACACCAGAATTCTTGCCTGGAGAATTCCTTGGACAGAGGATCCTGGCAGACTACAGTCCATGGGATCGCAAAGAATTGGACATGACTAAGTGAGTAACACTTACTTACTTTATAGGAAAATAGATGGGGAAACAGTGGAAACAGTGTCAGACTTTATTTTTTTGGACTCCAAAATCACTGCAGATAGTGATTGCAGCCATGAAATTAAAAGACGCTTGCTCCTTGGAAGGAAAGTTATGACCAACCTAGACAGCATATTAAAAAGCAGAGACATTACTTTGCCAACCAAGGTCCGTCTAGTCAAGGTTATGGTTTTTCCAGTGGTCATGTATGGATGTGAGAGTTGGACTGTGAAGAAAGCTGATCGCCGAAGAATTGATGCTTTTGAACTGTGGTGTTTGAGAAGACTCTTGAGAGTCCCTTGTACTGCAAGGAGATCCAACCAGTCCATCCTAAAGGAGACCAGTCCTGGGTGTTCATTGGAAGGACTGTTGCTGAGGCTGAAACTCCAATACTTTGGCCACCTGATGAGAAGAGCTTACTTATTTGAAAAGACCCTGATGCTGGGAGGAATTGGGGGCAGGAGGAGAAGGGGACGACAAAGGATGAGATGGCTGCATCACCGACTTGATGCACGTGAGTTTGGGTGAACTTCGGGAGTTGGTGATGAACAGGGAGGCCTGGCATGCTGCGATTCATGGGGTTGCAATGAGTCGGACACGACTGAGCAACTGAACTGAACTGAACTGAACCAAGGTAAAAACTCACTTCTGATTTCTTAAATAAAAAAATATATTTTATCTTTTTAGAAATATAAGTCTGATACATGTTATTTTTTCTCCATTTTCCTGGATCAGATTTTCAGCATGTCTCATCAGAAAAAAAGTACTATTATCCTCATGGCCTCTCTTATGTCAAGCTTGTACCCCTCCACTTTCTCCACTGATGTAGAATATGCTCTTCTTTTCTTAAATAACAGCTTTATTTTGATTATAATTCAAATACCATATAATCAGCCCATTTAAAGTGAACAATTCAATGGCTTTTAGTGTATTCACTTAGCTGTGCAGCTATCATAGCAATCAATTTTAAAACATTGTCATCATCCCTAAAAGAAATATTGTACCTATTAGTAGCCACTCCCTATTACTCCCAACTCCCTCAGGCTTTGACAACCACAAATCTTTTTGTCTGTAGATTTTCCCATTTTGAATAGTTCATGAAAATGATTACATAGAATATGTGGTCTTCTGTGACTGGTTTATTTCACTTACCATGATCTTTTTAAGATTTATCTATGTTGTAGCATATATCAGTACTTCACTTCTTTTTATTGCTAAATGGTATTCCATTGCATAGATATACAATATTTTATTTTTCTACTGTGAATAAAGCTGCTATAAACATTTGCATATACTTTTTTATGTGGCATACATTTTTGTATTTCTTGGGTATATGCCCAGGAATGGAATTTCTGAGTCATACAGTAACTCCATGTTTAAGTTTTAGAGGAGTTGTGAGATTATTTCAAAGCACCTGCACCATTTTACATTCCCAGTAGTAGTGTATGAGGGTTCTAATTTCTTCACATCCTCTCCAACACTTGTTATGTCTTTTTGATGACAGTCATGTAAGTCTGTGTGAAGTGGTATCTTGTTGTTTCAATTTGCATTTCTCTGATGGTTAATAACAGTAAACTTTTTTTCATGAGCTTATATTGTATATCTCCTTTGGAGAAATATTAATTCACATATTTTGCCCATTTATAATTGTATTGCTTGTCTTATTAATCTATAAGAATTTTTTATATATTCTAGATTATTGGCCCTTTATTATATATATATGCTTTGTAAATATTTCCTCCCATTCTGTAGATTGCCTTTTCATTTTCTTGATGATGTTTTTTGAAGCATTAATCTTTTCTAAAAAAAATTTATAAAGTCCAATTTATTTATTTTTTCTTTTGTTGCTTGTGCTGTGATTTTTATGTCATATTTAAGAAGCTATTGCCTAATGTAACATCACAAAGATTTGCCCCTATGTTTTCTTATAAGAGTTTAGCTCTTACATTTCCATTTTGAGTTAAATTTTTATATGATATGAGAGGTGGGTCATAATTCATTCTTTTGAATATGAATATTCAGTCATCTCAGTCCCATTTGTTGAAAAGATTCTTCTTTCCCCCATTGACTTATCTTAGCAGTGCTGTTGAAAACCAGTTAACTGTATACATGAAGATTTAATTCTGGACTATCCATTATATTCCACTGATCTATATGTCTAGCCTTATGTCAGTACCAAACTTGCTTGATTATTATAGTTTTGTTTTATATTTTGAAATATGAAAGTGTGAGTCCTCCATTTTTTATCCTTTTCAAGGTTGTTTTTGCTATGCTTGATTTCTTGACTGTCCATATAATTTTAGGATCAATGTGTCAAATTCTGCAAAACTAACTGGAATTTTGATGGGTATTGTGTTTAGGTAAAGATAAATTGGGGGAGTATTGCTACCTTAACAATATGAAGTCTTCTGACCCATGATGTCTTTTCATTTATATAGTTTTTTAATTACTTTCAACAATGTAATGTTATTTTCAGAGTATAAATTTTATGCTTCTTTTGTTATAAGCCTCTGCCTATGAGTAGAGGCTTTAAATGTTTTTTTTTAAAAAAATAATATTCACCAGTTATGCTGGCGTATGGATTTACTTTTCATATCATCATTCCATAAGCACTAGTGTGAGAATAATCTTGAGGTGGTTTCTGATAATATCCATTTCTTCCTTGAATTATATTGCTTTCTCATTACTTTATATACAATTAATTACCATTTTCTAAATGTGATGTGCCATCTGCCTTACAAACGTTGTTTTTCATTTTTTCCATGATAATCTAGGCACAGAGAATGACTCACTATGTCCTGAAAACACCTGTACCTTTTAGTAATTATACTTTAAAATATGCTGGAGAGGATGTGGAGAGAAAGGAACCCTCTTACACTGTTGGTGGGAATGCAAACTAGTACAGCCACTATGGAGAACAGTGTGGAGATTCCTCAAAAAACTAGTAATAGAACTGCCATATGATCCAGCAATCGCACTCCTGGGCATACACACTGAGGAAACCAGAATTGAAAGAGACACATGTACTCCAATGTTCACTGCAGCACTGTTTATAATAGCCAGGACATGGAAGCAACCTGGATGTCCATCTGCAGACGAATGGATAAGAAAGCTTTGGTACATATACACAATGGAGTATTATTCAGCCATTAAAAAGAATACATTTGAATCAGTTCTAATGAGGTGGATGAAACTGGAGCCTATTATACAGAGTGAAGTAAGCCAGAAAGAAAAACACCAATACAGTATACTAACACATATATATGGAATTTAGAAAGATGCAAATGATAACCCTGTATACGAGACAGCAAAAGAGACACAGATGTATAGAACAGTCTTTGGGACTCTGTGGGAGAAGGTGAGGGTGGGATGATTTGGGAGAATGGCATTGAAACACGTATGTTGTCGTATGTGAAACGAATCACTAGTTCAGGGTCGATGCATGTTATAGGATGCTCAGGGCTGGCATGCGGGGATGACCCAGAGGGAGGATAAAGGGAGGAGGGAGGTGGGAGGGGGGTTCAGGAGGGGGAACTTACGTAAACCCGGGGCAAATTCATGTCAATGTATGGCAAAACCAACCAATATAATATTGTAAAATAATTTGCCTCCAATAAAAAATAAATTAATTACCAAAAAAAAAATGTATCTGTTTACATAGCTCTTTCTTCTACTTCTGTCAAAGAGTTTTCAGTCTTTGAAAGATCCCTCAAGTACAACCTTTTTTATGAATCCTTTTTCAGTCTCTGGAGGCAAAAGAAGTATTTCTATCATCTGCCTATATTAGCAATTTGAAATTCTTCCATAGCCCTTATCCCATTAAACTGCTTGAGAGTCATTTTACGTATACTTTTCTAATATACTATTCTATGAGCACTATATAGGTAAGATTCTTACCTTTTTATTCATTTCCACAATACTTAGCCTAATTCCTTTATTATAATAGAATCTCAAAATTTTTTGCTGAATCCACCTGAATCCCTTGCATGCATACTAAGTCGCTTCAGTTGTGTCAGACTCTGTGAAACCCTATGGACTGTAGCTCACCAGCCTCCTCTGTCCAGGGAGATTTTCCAGGCATGAATACTCGAGTGGCTTGCCCTGCCCTCCTCCAGGGGATCTTCCTGACCCAGGGATTGAACCTGAGTCTCCAGCATGGGCAGGCAGGTTCTTTACCAATAGCACCACCTGGGAAGTCCCCTTTGTGTCCCTTAAGGAATTCTAAATATAAAACATTCAAAATTGATCATGGGGCAATTTAAATTTGATCTCTTTTCATTTACTAAGCCATTAAAGCACTATATTTTATCTTTTAATTAAGGAATCTAGCAAAAGGAACAAAACTAGCCTTTTAGCCTTTACTGTGACTGCAGCAACACCATAGATTACAGTGTAGATTACACTGATTTATTGCTAAGTAAATGGAGACTTGTGGACTAGTCAACACTGTGAATACTCTGATCATTGGTCATATTAGGTCACAATATTGCTTCTATTTGCAGTGGTTTAACTGACTTAGGGGGAAAATAAAAATCTTTTCCTTCTCGGAGCTTTAACAGATCATATTTAGTTAAAATAAATAAGTGAAAGTGAAAAATAGAATGGTTGTAAGGATATGGGTCATTTACCATGGTGATTGCTAGCCAGCGACCCCAGTTATCCTTTGGGAACTGTGGCTTGCTGCTGCCCATCAAGGCAAGAGAATCTTTTGGTCCATGTATTACTAAAATAAATACTTATGAAGAAATAAAATTTCCAAGGAGTGGGTAGCATTAATAAGCACTGCTTTGCATTGATTTGATAATTTAGAAGTATCAAAAGTGATTTGACAAATGTTACGAGCATTCACAGTCATTTAGATATTTTTTTCCAGAATTTTTTTAAAATGTGAAATTGAAAACAGATGAAATTTGGACTTGATGGTAAGCAGCCCTTAGATTTGCCATGAGATGGCATAGAATCCATTTTCTTCTATGAAAAAGATAATGGAGAATTTGAATATCATACTTGCACAGTCTCAGACTTGTTTTCCAATCTATACATTTTTCTGTGGTGAGGCATGATTCATTTCAAATTTATGTTATATTTTTGATGGGTTTTAAAAATTTATTTCATATTGGTTGTTTTGGATTGTTTTGCTTTATTTGATCTACCAGGATATATTGACAAAGAATTATAGCAGGGCATATAAGTACATACGTATACAAACACACACACACAGAAAAATACAAATAAGAAAAAATAAAATAAGGAAAACATTAGGGTCTTTCTAATATTATTCTCATGTCTCATTTTTCTTATTTCAACCTAAATCTATGCTTGAAAAACAGTTCATCAAATAAGATAGAATACAGTTTTAAGATGGGGTCTTATTTTTTCCAATTTAATGTCTTATGACAAAAAATCTTGCACCCAGATTACCTTTCTAAAATTGGTAATTTTTATTACTGACATCTAATTGAGGTTTTAAAATGACTAGAACTATGATTTTATAAATCAATTCATTGAAATTTCTTACAACACATGCTATGTATGTAATCCATAGATACAAGACAACAACAAGATGTGTGGTTCAGGTAAAGCTCAGATTTCAATTTAAACAGTAGTTTATTTTCTAAAAGAATTTCTAAATATCTTTAGCATAATTTTGTGCGTGCGTGCTGAATTGCTTCAGTCGTGTCTGACTCTGTACTACCCTAGGGACTGTAGCCTGCCAGGCTCCTCTGTCCATGGGTAGCCTGCCAGGCTCCTCTGTCCATGGGTAGCCTGCCAGGCTCCTCTGTCCATGAGATTTCCCAGGCAAGAATATTAGAGTGGGTTGCCATGCCCTCATTCAGGGCATCTTCCCCTACCCAGGGGTTGAAACCATATCTCTTACATCTCCTCCTTAAGTAGGTGTGTTCTTTCTTTCTTTATTTTTTAATTGGAGGCTAATTACTTTACAATATTGTAGTGGTTTTTGCCATATATTGACATGAATCAACCATGTGTGTACATGTGTTCCCCATCCTGAATCCCCCTCCAACCTCCCTCCCCATCCCATCCCTCAGGGTCATCCCAGTGCACCAGCCCTGAGCACCCTGTCTCATGCATCAAACCTGGACTGGTGATCTGTTTCACATATGATAATATACATGATCAAATGCTATTCTCTTCAAATCATCCCATTCTCACCTTCTCCCACAGAGTCCAAAAGACTGTTCTATACATCTGTTTCTCTTCTGCTGTCTCACATATAGGGTCATCGTTACCATCTTTCTAAATTCCATATATATGCGTTAGTATACTGTATTGGTATTTTTCTTTCTACTTACTTCACTCTGTATAATAGGCTCCAGTTTCATCCACCTCATTAGAACTGATTCAAATGTATTCTTTTTAATAGCCGAGTAATATTCCATTGTGTATCTCTACCACAGCTTTCTTATCCATTCGTCTGCTGCTGGACATCTAGGTTGCTTCCATGTCCTGACTATTATAAACAATGCTGCGATGAACATTGGGGTACACATTTCTCTTTTCATTCTGGTTTCCTTGGTATGTATGCCCAACAGTGGGATTGCTGGGTCATATGGCAGTTCTATTTCCAGTTTTTTAAAGAATCTCCACAATGTTCTCCATAGTGGCTGTACTAGTTTCCATTCCTACCAACAGGGTAAGAGGGTTCCATTTTCTCCAAACCCTCTCCAGCATTTATTGTTTGTAGACATTTGATAACAGCATGAGATGGTACCTTATTGTGGTTTTGATTTGCATTTCTCTGATAATGAGTGATATTGAGCATCTTTTGTTGTGTTTGTTAGCCATCTGTATGTCTTCTTTGTAGAAATGTTTGTTTAGTTTTTTTTGGCCCATTTTTTGATTGGGTCCTTTATTTTTCTGGAATTTAGCTTCATGAGCTGCTTGTATTTTTTTGCTTGTCAGTTGCTTCATTTGCTATTATTTTCTCCTATTCTGAAGGTTATCTTTTCACCTTGCTTATAGTTTCTTTTGTTGTGCAAAAGCTTTTAAGTTTAATTAGGTCCCATTTGTTTATTTTTGCTCTTATATCCATTACTATGGGAGGTGGGTAATGGAGGATCCTGCTGTGATTTATGTCAGAGAGTGTTTTGCCCATGTTTTCCTCTAGTTTTATAGTTTCTGGTCTTACTTTTAGATTTTTAATCCATTTTGAGTTTATTTTGTGTATGGTGTTAGAAAGTGTTCTAGTTTCATTCTTTTACAAGTGGTTGACCAGTTTTCTCACCATCACTTTTTAAAGAGATTATCTTTCCCCCATTGTATATTCTTGCCTCCTTTGTCAAAGATAAGGTGTCCATCGGTGCGTGGATTTATCTCTGGGCTTTCTGTCTTTGTGTCAGTACCATAGTGTCTTGATGACTGTAGCTTTGTAGTAGAGCCTGAAATCAGGCAGGTTGATTCCTCCTGTTCCATCCTTCTTTCTGAAGATTGCTTTGGCTATTCAAGGTTTTTTTGTATTTCCATACAAATTGTGAAATTATTTGTTCTAGTTCTCTGAAAAATACCGTTATTAGATTGATAGGGATTGCATTGAATATATAGATTGCTTTGGATAGTATACTCATTTTCACTATATTGATTCTTCTGATCCATGTACATGGTTCGGTTCAGTTCAGTGCAGTCACTCAGTCGTGTCTGACTCTTTGCGACCCCATAAACCACAGCACGCCAGGCCTCCCTGTCCATCACCAACTCCCGGAGTTCACTCAAACTCATGTCCATCAAGTCTGTGATGCCCTCCAGCCATCTCATTCTCTGTAGTCCCCTTCTCCTCATGCCCACAATCCCTCCCAGCATCAGAGTCTTTTCCAGTGAGTCAACTCTTCGCATGAGGTGGCCAAAGGATTGGAGTTTCAGCTTTCACATTAGTCTTTCCAATGAACACCCAGGATTGATCTCCTTTAGAATGTACTGGTTGGATCTCCTTGCAGTCCAAGGGACTCTCAAGAGTCTTCTCTAACACCACAGTTCAAAAGCATCAATTCTTCAGCGCTCAGCTTTCTTCACAGTCCAATTCTCACATCCATTCATGACCACTGGAAAAACCATAGCCTTGACTAGAAGGACCTTTGTTGGCAAAGTAATGTCTCTGCTTTTTGATATGCTACCTAGGTTGGTCATAAGCCTTCCTCAATGATCAATGCAAAAAAATAGAGGAAAACAACAGAATAGGAAAAACAAGAGATCTCTTCAAGAAAATTAGAGATGCCAAGGGAACATTTCATGCAAAGATGGGCTCGATAAAGGACAGAAATGGTATGGACCTAACAGAAGCAGAAGATAGTAAGAAGAGGTGGCAAGAATACACAGAAGAACTGTACAAAAACAATCTTCACAATGAAGATAACCACGATAACGTGATCACTGACCTAGAGCCAGACATTTTGGAATGTGAAGTCAAGTGGGCCTTAGAAAGCATCACTATAAACAAAGCTAGTGGAGGTGATGGAATTCCAGTTGAGCTATTTCAAATCCTGAAAGATGATGCTGTGAAAGTGCTGCACTCAATATGCCAGCAAATTTGGAAAACTCAGCAGTGGCCACAGGACTGGAAAAGATCAGTCTTGATTCTAATCCCAAAGAAAGGGAATGCCAAAGAATGCTCAAACTACCACACAATTGCACTCATCTCACACGCTAGTAAAGTCATGCTCAAAATTCTCCAAGCCAGGCTTCAGCAATATGGGAACCGTGAACTCCCAGATGTTCAAGCAGGTTTTAGAAAAGGCAGAGGCACCAGAGATCAAATTGCCAACATCCGCTGGATCATGGAGAAAGCGAGATAGTTCCAGAAAACCATCTATTTCTGCTCCATTGACTATGCCAAAGCCTTTGACTGTGTGGATCACAATAAACTGTGGAACATTCTGAAAGAGATGGGAATCCCAGACCACCTGACCTGCCTCTTGAGAAACCTGTATGCAGGTCAGGAAGCAACAGTCAGAACTGGACATGGAACAACAGACTGGTTCCAAATAGGAAAAGGAGTGCGTCAAGGCTGTATATTGTCACCTTGCTTATTTAACTTATATGCAGAGTACATCATGAGGAACGCTGGGCTGGAAGAAGCACAAGCTGGAATCAAGATTGCCGGGAGAAATATCAATAACCTCAGAGATGCAGATGACACCACCCTTATGGCAGAAAATGAAGAGGAACTCAAAGGCCTTTTGATGAAAGTGAAAGAGGAGAGTGAAAAGGTTGGCTTGAAGCTCAACATTCAGAAAACAAAGATCATGGCATCTGGTCCCATCACTTCATGGGAAATAGATGGAAAAACAGTGGAAACAGTGTCAGACTTTGTTTTTTTGGTCTCCAAAATCACTGCGGATGCTGATTGCCGCCATGAAATTAAAAGACGCTTACTCCTTGGAAGGAAAGTTATGACCAACCTGCATAGTATATTGATAAGCAGAGACATTACTTTGCCAACCAAGGTCCGTCTAGTCAAGGCTATGATTTTTCCCATGGTCATGAATGGATGTGAGAGTTGGACTGTGAAGAAGGCTGATCGCCGAAGAATTGATGCTTTTGAACTGTGGTGCTGGAGAAGACTCTTGAGAGTCCCTTGGACTGCAAGGAGATCCAACCAGTCCATTCTAGAGGAGATCAATCCTTGGTGTTCATTGGAAGGACTGACTCTAAAGCTGAAACTGTAATACTTTGGCCACCTCATGTGACGAGCTGATTCACTAGAAAAGACTCTGATGTTGGGAAAGGTTGGGGGCGGGAGGAGAAGGGGACGACAGAGAATGAGTTGGCTGGATGGCATCACTGACTCTGTGGATATGAGTTTGAGTGAACTCCGGGAGTTGGTGATGGACAGGGAGGCCTGGCGTGCTGTGATTCATGGGGTTGTGAAGAGTTGGACATGACTGAGCGACTGAACTGACTGACTGACTGACTAGGTTGGTCATAACTTTCCTTCCAAGGAGTGAGCGTCTTTTAATTTCATGGCTGCAGTCAGCATCCGCAGTGATTTTGGAGCCCCCAAAAATAAAGTCTGACATTGTTGCCACTGTTTCTCCATCTATTTCCCATGAAGTGATGGACCAGATGCCATGATCTTTGTTTTCTGAATGTTGAGCTTTAAGCCAACCTTTTCACTCTCCTCTTTCACTTTCATCAAGAGGCTTTTGAGTTCCTCTTCACTTTCTGCCATAAGGGTGGTGTCATCTGCCTATCTGAGGTTATTTATATTTCTCCTGGCAGTCTTGATTCCAGCTTGTGTTTCTTCCAGCCCAGAGTTCTTCATGATGTACTCTGCATATAAGTTAAATAAGCAGGGTGACAGTATACAGCCTTGACTTACTCCTTTTCCTATTTGAACTCGTCTGTTGTTCCCTGTCCAGTTCCAACTTTTGCTTCCTGACCTGCATATAGGTTTCTCAAGAGGCAGGTCAGGTGGTCTGGTATTCCCATCTCTTTCAGAATGTTCCACAGTTTATTGTGATCCACACAGTCTTGTCATCTTTGATTTCTTTCATCAGTGTTTTATAGTTTTCTGCATATAGGTCTTTTGTTTCTTTACACAGATTTATTCCTCAACATTTGATTCTTTTCATTGCAATGGTGAATGGAATAGTTTCCTTGATTTCTCTTTCTGTTTTCACATTGTTAGTGTATAGGAATGCAAAGGATTTTGTGTGGTAATTTTATATCCTGCAAATTTACTATATTCATTGATTTTCTGATGGCGTCTTTAGGGTTATCTATGTAGAGGATCATGTCATCTGCAAACAGTGAGAGTTTTACTTTTTCTTTTCCAATGTGGATTCCTTTTGTTTCTTTTTCTTCTCTGATTGCTTTGGCTGAAACTTCCCAAAACTATGTTGAATAGTAGTGGTAAGAGTGGGCACCCCTGTCTTGTTCTTGACTTTAGCAAAAATGCTTTCATTTTTTTACCATTGAGGATAATGTTTGCTGTGGGTTTGTCATTTACAGCTTTTATTATGTTGAGGTATTTTCCTTCTATGCCTGTTTTCTGGAGGGTTTTATCATAAATGGATGTTGAATTTTTTCAAAGGCTTTCTCTGCATGTATTGAGATAATCATAGGTTTTTATCTTTCAATTTGTTAATGTGGTGGATTATATTGGTTGATTTACAGATATTAAGGAATCCTTGCATCCCTGGGATAAAGCTCACTTGATCATGATGCATGATCTTTTTAACATGTTGTTGGATTCTGTTTTCTAGAATTTTATTAAGTATTTTTGCATCTATGTTTATCAGTGATATTGGCCTGTAGATTTCTTTTTTTGCGTGGCATCTTTGTCTGGTTTTGGTATTAGGGTGATGGTGGCCTCATAGAATCAGTTTTGAGGTTTATCTTCCTCTGCAATTTTCTGGAAGAGTTTGAATAGGATAGATGTTAGCTCTTCTCTCAATTTTATGTAGAATTCAGCTTTGTATTTTATGTAGAATAAAGCTGTCTGGTCCTGGGCTTTTGTTTCTTGGAAAATTTCTGATTATAGTTTTGATTTCTGTGCTTGTGATGGGTCTGTTTTGATTTTCTATTTCGTCCTGATTCAGTTTTGGAAGTTATACTTTCCTAGGAATTTGTCCATTTCTTCCAAGTTGTCCATTTTATTGGCATATAGTTGCTGATAGTAGTCTGTTATGATCCTTTGTATTTCTGTGTTGTCTGTTGTGATTTCTCCATTTTCATTTCTAATTTTGTTTATTTGGTTCTTCTACCTTTGTTTCTTGATGAGTCTGACTAATGGTTTGTCTATTTTATTTATCTTCTCAAAGAACCAGCTTTTAGCTTTGTTGATCTTTGCTATGGTCTCCTTTGTTTCTTTTGCATTTATTTCTCCCCTAATTTTTATGATTTCTTTCCTTCTGCTAACCCTGAGGTTCTTCATTTCTTCTTCTTCTAGTTGCTTTAGGTGTTAAGTTACGTTATTTATTTGACTTTTTTCTTGTTTCTTGAGGTAAGATTGTATTGCTATGAACCTTCCCCTTAGCACTGCTTTTACAGTATCTCATGTGTTTTGGGTTGTTGTGTCTTCATTTTCATTCGTTTATATGCATATTTTGATTTCTTTTTTTATTTCTTCTGTGATTTATTGGTTATTCACAAGTGTGTTGTTTAGCCTCCATATGTTGGAACTTTTAATAGTTTATTTTTTCCTGTAGTTAACATCTAATCTTACTGCATTGTGATCAGAAAAGATGCTTGGAATGATTTCAAATTTTTTGAATTTACCAAGGCTAGATTTATGGCCCAGGATGTGATCTATCCTGGAGAAGTTTCCATGTGCACTTGAGAAAAGATGAATATCATTGTTTTGGAGTGAAATGTCCTATAGATATCAATTAGGCCTAACTTGCCCATTGTATCATTTAAAGTTTGTGTTTCCTTGCTAATTTTCTGTTTGGTTGATCTATCCATAGGTGTGAGTGGGGTATTAAAGTCTCCCACTATTCCTGTTTTATTGTTAATTTCCCCTTTCATACTTGTTGGCATTTGCCTTACATATTGCGGTGCTCCTATGTTGGGTGCATATATATTTATAATTCTTATATCTTCTTGGATTGATCCTTTGACCATTATGTAGTGTCCTTCTTTGTCTCTTTTCACAGCCTTTATTTTGAAGTCTATTTTATCTGATATGAATATTGCTACTCCTGCTTTCTTTTGGTCTCTATTTGCGTGAAATATCTTTTTCCAGCCCTTCACTTTCAGTCTGTATGTTTCCCTTGTTTTGAGGTGGGTCTCTTGTAGACAGCATATATAGGCGTCTTGTTTTTGTATCCATTCAGCCAGTCTTTTTCTTTTGGTTGGGGCATTCAACCCATTTACATTTAAGGTAATTATTGATAAGTATGATCCCGTTGCCATTTACTTCGTTGGTTTGGGTTCAAGTTTATACACCTTTTCTGTGTTTCCTGTCTAGAGAAGATCCTTTAGCATTTGTTGGAGAGCTGGTTTGGTGGTACTGAATTCTCTCAGCTTTTGCTTGTCTGTAAAGCTTTTGAATTCTCCTTCATATTTGAATGAGATCCTTGCTGGGTACAGTAACTTGGATTGTAGGTTTTTCTCTTTCATCACTTTAAGTATGTCCTGCCATTCCTTTCTGGCCTGTAGAGTTTCTATTGAAAGATCAGCTGTTATCCTTATGGGAATCCCCTTGTGTGTTACTTGTTGTTTTTCCCTTGCTGCTTTTAATATTTGTTCTTTGTGTTTGATCATTGTTAGTTTGATTAATATGTGTCTTGGGGTGTTTTGCCTTGGGTTTGTCCTATCTGGGACTCTCTGGGTTTCTTGGACTTTGATGACTATTTCCTTTCCCATTTTAGGGAAGTTTTCAACTATTATCTTCTCAAGTATTTTCTCATGGCCTTTCTTTTTGTCTTCTTCTGAGATTCCTATGATTCGAATGTTGGGGCATTTGCAGTTGTCCCAGAGGTCTCTGAGGTTGTCCTCATTTCTTTTCTTTTTTTTTCCTTTCTGCTTCATTTATTTCCACCATTCTATCTTCCACCTCACTTATCCTATCTTCTGCCTCAGTTATTCTGCTGTTGGTTCCCTCCAGAGTGTTTTTTATCTCATTTATTGCATTATTCACTATTGATTGACTCTTTTTTATTTCTTCTAGGTCCTTGTTAAACATTTCTTGCATCTTCTCAATCCTTGTCTCCAGGCTATTTATCTGTAACTCCATTTTGTTTTCAAAATTTTGGATCATTTTTGCTGTCATTATTCTGAATTCTTTTTCAGTTAGACTCCCTATCTCCTCCTCTTTGGTTTGGTTTGGTGGACATTTATCATGTTCCTTTACCTGTTGAGTATTTCTCTGCCTTTTCATCTTGTTTAGATTACTGTGTTTGGGGTGGCCTTTCTATATTCTGGCAGTTTGTGGTTCCTCTTTATTGTGGATGTTCCTCCCTGTGGGTGGGGTTGGACAAATGGCTTGTCAAAGTTTCCTGGTTAAGGAAGCTTGCCTGGGTGTTCTGGTGGGTGGAGCTGGGTCACTTCTCTCTGGAGTGCAATGAAGTGTCCAGTAGTGAGTTTTGAGATGTCTGTTGGTTTGGTGTGACTTTGGGCAGCCTGTACATTAAAGCTCAGGGCTATGTTCCTGCATTGCTGGAGAATTTGCATGGTATGTCTTGCTCTGGGATGTGTTGGCTCTTTGGTGGAGCTTGGTTTCAGTGTAGGTATGGAGACTTTTGGATGAGCTCTTATCGATTAATGTTCCCTGAAGTCAGGATTTCTCTGGTGATCTCAGATTTTGGACTTATGCTTCCTGCCTCTGGTTTTCAGTCTTATTCTTACAGTAGCCTCAAGACTTCTTCATCCATGCAGCACCGATGATAAAACATCTAGGTTAATGGAGAAAAGATTCTCCACAATGAGGGACACCCAGAAAGGCTCGCTGAGTTACATGGAGAAGAGAAGAGGGAGGAGGGAGATAGAGGTGACCAGGAGGAGAAGAGGGGGAATAAAAAGGGGAGACAGTAATCTAGCCAGTAATCAAATCCCTTTGTGCTCTCCACAGTCTGGAACACCCAGAGATGTTCACAGAATTACATAGAGAAGAAAAGAGGGAGGAAGGAGATAGAGGTGACCAGGAGAAGAGTGGTAGGGAGGTCAAAAGGAGAGAGACAGATCTAGCCAATAATCAGTTCCCTAAGTGTTCTCAACAGTCCAGGATACCCAAAGAGATTCACAGAGTTGGGTAGAGAAGAGAAGGGTGAGGGAGGAGATTGAGGTGACCTAGTCGGAGAAGGCAATGGCAAGCCACTCCAGTACTATTGCCTAGAAAATCCCATGGATGGAGGAGCCTGGTAGGCTGCAGTCCATGGGGTCGCTAAGGGTCGGACACGACTGAGCGACTTCACTTTCACTTTTCACTTTCACACATTGGAGAAGGAAATGGCAACCCACTCCTGTGTTCTTGCCTGGAGAATCCCAGGGATGGGGGAGCCTGGTGGCCTTCCATCTATGGGGTCACACAGAGTCGGACATGACTGAAGTGACTTAGCAGCAGCAGCAGGGGAGAAAAAAGAGAGTCAAAAAGGGGACAGGACAATCAAGCCAGTAATCACACTCCTAAGTAAAAATAGGTACTGAAGATTAGATTCTTAAAGCTACAAAATTGATAACAAATACAAAAAAGCGAAGGTTAAAAATCTAGATTAGAGGTTAGACTCTCAAAGATACAATATTTTTTAAAAATCACAAAAATTATAAAAAATATATAGAACTTTGCTTTAAACATAGGGTCTTTTTTTTGCATGGTAATAGGTTATAAAATGAAAATTAGAGAAGTAATAGAGGACTTAAAAATAAAAGAAAATTTAAAACATTTAAAAAATGATAATAGTAAAAATATATCTAGGAATTTCTCTGGAGCTGTTGCAGGCAGTGTGGGGTCAGTTCAGTTTCAGATAGTTCCTTGTTCCAGCTTATACTTCTCAAGATCTATAGGCCCTTTCCAGTGTAGTTGGTGCTAACTACAGGGTTTTAATCGGTTGCACCTGTCACTTCCAAAGCCGTTCCCTCTGTTTATTTTGGCTTCTTCTGTTTGCAAGTCTCTTCAGTGTCTAATTTCCATCCTGACACAAGGGGGCGAAGGTGGTCACTTGTTTAGGCTCACTTGTTCAGTTGTATTTTGGGGAAGGAGGAACACTAAACAAATATCACTGGCGTGTGTGGGGAGTGCTCGCAGGGTCTCGGCCACACTGGGTTTCCCCCACTCACGGTGTGTGTGCTTTCCCAGTCCACACTGCTCAGGCTCAAAGTTGCTCTGCAGGGGAACTGTCTAAAGTGAGCCCTGGGTTGCATGCACTTCCCAGGTCTAAGCTGATCAGGTTCAGGTTCTCGGCTATTCCCCAAAGGCACAGACTCAGTTGGGCCTGCATTTTGTGCCCTTCCCAGATCCAAGCATCTCAGGCGACCAGGTACTTGGCGAGTACACACTCCCCAGGTGCGGTGTGTCTTATTGCCTCCCCGATTCCAGCCACTCAGTTTCCTGGGTGTGCAGTGGGTGTGCCATCTCAGGTGTGCCGTGTGTCTCTTCTGGGGAGATGATCTCTGGCTGCGACCCTCCCGGTGGATGTCAACTGTCCACGATCCCAGGAAGACTTGGTTATCAACTGGGAGCCTGCTCACAGTTTGGTAGAGGATGCCGTCTCTGGGGCTGAGATTGCCCCTTTCCAGCTCTGGCTGCCACCTGCCTGCCTCCCTGCCTGTGGCAGGGGATGGGCCGGTCTGCTGCCAGATAGCTCTCCTCTGGTATTCGCTCAGTCCTTTGTTCTGTGAGCGGGTTCTGCAGTGCCTTAGGTTAGGGCTTTTCATGGAAAAGTTCTCTCTCTCTCTCTTTTTTTTCCTCTCTCTCTCTGGCTATCCCAGAGTTTGGGTTGCTATCTCATGTTAGCTCCCTCAGATTGTCTTCAGGGCATTCAGGCCCAGTCCTTACCCTAAGCAATGCAGCCTGCACCTCCCTGTTTAGCCCCCGCTTGCTGGTGGTGGATGTGAGCATCTGTGCTCCTTCTCTGATGGGAGTTGCTGTTAGGCACATAATCTGTGGGTTTTATTTATTTATTTTTCCTCCTGGTTATGTTGCCCTCTGAGAATCCAAACCTCCCCACAGACCAGCCAGTGAGAGTGTTTTCTGGTGCTTGGAAACTTCTCCTCTTGTAGGACTCCCTCCCAGGACAGGTCTCCATCCCTAACTCTTTGTCTCTCTTTTTATCTTTTATTTTATTTATTTTTTTAAAAACTTATTTATTTTAATTGCAGGCTAATTACTTTACATTATTGTATTGGTTTTGCCATACATTGACATGAATCTGTCCTGGGTGTACATGTGTTCCCCAGCTTAAACTCCTCTCCCACCTCCCTCCCATCCCATCCCTCTGGTTCATCCCAGTACACCAGCCCCAAGCATCCTGTATCATTCTTCAAACCTGGACTGGCGATGCGTTTCACATGTGATAACATACATGTTTCAATGAAATTCTCCCAAATCATCCCACCCTTGCCCTCTCCCACAGAGTCCAAAAGACTGTTCTATACATCTGTGTCTCTTTTGCTGTCTCATATACAGGGTTATCATTATCATCTTTCTAAATTCCATATATATTATCTCTGCTAATAGCTTTCTTCCTGGTACAGGATCTTTTCCAGTGTAAAATTTAGGCTGTTGAGGGGGAAGTAAAGGACTTTTCCTGAATATGTTGGGTTTTGATTGCCTTTAACCCAAAATAAGCCTTATGCCAGAAATACATACTTTGGGGTAGGAAACTACCTAGTAACAGGAATAAAAACAGGGTTTTAATAGCAGGTGCAAAGGAGGAAAGGAAAGATATAAGCATCTGAATGCAGAGTTCCAAAGAATAGCAAGGAGAGATAAGAAAGCCTTCCTCGGTGATCAATGCAAAGAAATAGAGGAAAACAACAGAATAGGAAAAACAAGAGATCTTTTCAAGAAAATTAAAGATATCAACGGAACATTTCATGCAAGATGGGCTCGATAAAGGACAGAAATGGTATGGACCTGACAGAAGCAGAAGATATTAAGAAGAGGTGGCAAGAATACACAGAAGAACTGTACAAAAAAGATCTTCACAACGAAGATAATCATGGTGGCGTGATCACTCACAGGGAACCAGACATCTTGGAATGTGAAGTCAAGTGGGCCTTAGAAAGCATCACTACGAACAAAGCTAGTGGAGGTGATGGAATTCCAGTTGAGCTATTTCAAATCCTGAAAGATGATGCTGTGAAAGTGCTGCACTCAATATGCCAGCAAATTTGGAAAACTCAGCAATGGCCACAGGACTGGAAAAGGTCAGTCTTCATTCCAATCCCAAAGAAAGGGAATGCCAAAGAATGCTCAAACTACCGCACAATTGCACTCATTTCACACGCTAGTAAAGTCATGCTCAAAATTCTCCAAGCCAGGCTTCAGCAACATGTGAACCGTGAACTTCCAGATGTTCAAGCAGGTTTTAGAAAAGGCAGAGGCACCAGAGATCAAATTGCCAACATCCGCTGGATCATGGGGAAAGCAAGAGAGTTCCAGGAAAACATCTATTTCTGTTTCATTGACTATGCCAAAGCCTTTGACTGTGTGGATCACAATAAACTGTGGAACATTCTGAAAGAGATGGGAATCCCAGACCACCTGACCTGCCTCTTGAGAAACCTGTATGCAGGTCAGGAAGCAACAGTTAGAACTGGACATGGAACAATAGACTGGTTCCAAATAGGAAAAGGAGTACGTCAAGGTTGTATATTGTCACCCTGCTTATTTAACTTCTATGCAGAGTACATCATGAGGAACGCTGGGCTGGAAGAAGCACAAGCTGGAATCAAGATTGCCGGGAGAAATATCAATAACCTCAGATATGCAGATGACACCACCCTTATGGCAGAAAGTGAAGAGGAACTCAAAGGCCTTTTGATGAAAGTGAAAGAGGAGAGTGAAAAGGTTGGCTTGAAGCTCAACATTCAGAAAACGAAGATCATGGCATCTGGTCCCATCACTTCATGGGAAATAGATGGGGAAACAGTGGAAACAGTGTCATTTTGGGCTCCAAAATCACTGCGGATGCTGATTGCAGCCATGAAATTAAAAGATGCTTACTCCTTGGAAGGAAAGTTAAGACCAGCCTAGATAGTATATTGATAAGCAGAGACATTACTTTGCCAACAAAGGTCCGTCTAGTCAAGGCTATGATTTTTCCCGTGGTCATGTATGGATGTGAGAGTTGGACTGTGAAGAAAGCTGATCGCCGAAGAATTGATGCTTTTGAACTGTGGTGCTGGAGAAGACTCTTGAGAGTCCCTTGGACTGCAAGGAAATCCAACCAGTCCATTCTAAAAGAATTCAATCCTGGGTGTTCATTGGAAGGACTTATGCTAAAGCTGAAACTCCAATACTTTGGCCACCTCATGCGAAGAGTTGACTCACTGGAAAAGAGTCTGATGCTAGGAGGGATTGGGGGTAGGAGGAGATGGGGACGGCAGAGAATGAGATGGCTGGAGGCATCACCGACTCGATGGACATGAGTTTGAGTGAACTCCGGGAGTTGGTGATGGACAGGGAGGCCTGGCATGCTGTGATTCATGGGGTCGCGGAGAGTCGGACACGACTGAGCGACTGAACTGAACTGAACTGATATCTCCTGTAAAGGTTCAGTGGTAATAAAGAACCTGCCTGCCAATGCAGGAGACGTGGGTTTGATCCCTGGGTCAGGAAGATCCCCTGGAGATGACAACGGCAACCCACTCTAGTATTCTTGCTGGGAAATCCCCTGGACTGAGGAGCCCGGCAGGCTATCGTCCATGTGGTTGGAAAAGAGTTGATGCGACTTAGTGACTAAACAGCAACATACCTCCTATATATGTGGGAGATGCCCAGGATAACTGAGTATCTCCCCGAAATGAACCGAGCCACCATCTTATATACCATCTTGAGCTAGAGACAATGAAGATGTTCAGTGTGGGGTGCAGTTATGGGAGGTTACCAGGCAGAGAGAACTTCCCAGGTGGCGTAGTGGTAAAGAATCTGCCTGCCAATGCAGGAGACGCAGGAGAAGCCAGTTGGATCCCTGGGTTGGGAAGACTCCCTGGAGTAACAAATGGTTATCCACTCTAGTATTCTTGCCTGGAAAATTCCATGGAAAGGAGCCTGGCGGCTATGTCCATGAGATAACAAAAGAGTGCCACAGGAGTGAGCCCACACACACACACACACACACACACACACCAGGCAAAGCACAGTAAATAAGGATATGTTTGTTATGTAGATTTAAGTCACTGTCCTCTTTATTGATAAGAGTTTCTATAGATTTAAGGCCATCCTTCCATTTCTGATATAGATGGGGAGACATCCTTATAAATGGAGAGTGCCC
The DNA here is from genome assembly GCF_049115385.1 of Moschus berezovskii. Taxonomy (NCBI): domain Eukaryota; kingdom Metazoa; phylum Chordata; class Mammalia; order Artiodactyla; family Moschidae; genus Moschus; species Moschus berezovskii. The sequence goes on along the minus strand of NC_142488.1, from coordinate 32,497,314 downwards.
ATATGAATGTAAATGTCATTTACAAAAGGGTAACTTCTGCTTCTGGAGAAGGAAATGGCAACCCATGATAGTGCTCTTGCCTGGAGAATCCCGTGGACCAAGGAGCCTGGTGGGCTACAGTCAGTGGGGTCGTAAAGATTCATACATGACTGAACACACAGCACGCGCACACAAACACACAACTTCTACTTGGTTTTCTGAGTTTCTTCTGTGACTGCTCTTTCTTTAAAATAACCAGTCTAAAATAATTCTTATGCCAAAGAGGCATAATTTGAGGTAAAAAATTTTACTCTACTTTTGTATAATGGATGATAGAATTTAATTAATGTTAATTTTCATAAGTGTGATAGAGTGGATATGGATTTGTATCCTATTACAGGGAAAGACATAATGAAATATTTAGAGGTAAAATATAATATTCTCAGGCTAACATCAGATTTTTTGATAAAAGAGAGATAGGCATGTGTGTGTGTGTTTGTGGACAGAAGAACTGGCCTTGTGGTACATTGATATGTTATCCTGTGCTCAGTCACTTAGTGATGTCTGACTCTTTATGAACCCATGAACTATAGCCCGCCAGGCTACTCTGTCCATGGAATTCTGTACATTCATAGTTGGTATATTAATTCAGTACACTGACTTTTCAACTTTTCTTGGAGTTTGATACTTTTCCCACAAAAATACAAAAAAAATAAAATACAAATTAAAAATTTCGGTTAACTGCTTGTAGACATTATCAGCATATATGTGTTTATGATGCTGTAAAGATTTTAGCAGTATGTGAACTGTGAACTTCCAGATGTTCAAGCTGGATTTAGAAAAGGCAGAGGAACCAGAGATCAAATTGCCAACATCTGTTGGATCAACGAGAAAGCAAGAGAGTTCCAGAAAAACATCTAATTCTGATTTATTGATTACTCTAAAACCTTTGACTTTGTGGATCACAACAAACTGTGGAAAATTCTTCAAGAGATAGGAATACCAGACAACCCTACCTGCCTCCTGAGGAATCTGTATGCAATCAAGAAGATCTAGACATGGAACAACAGACTAGTTCCAAATAGGAAAAGGAGTACATCAAGGCTGTACATTGTAACCCTGCTTATTTAACTTATGTGCAGAGAACATCATGAGAAATGCTGGGCTGAAGGAAGCACGGGCTGGAATCAAGATTGCCTGTAGAAATATCAATAACCTTGGAGAAGGCAATGGCAAGCCACTCCAGTACTCTTGCCTAGAAAATCGCATGGACAGAGGAGCCTGGTAGGCTGCAGTCCATGGGGTCGCTACTAGTTGGACACGACTGAGCAACTTCACTTTCACTTTTCACTTTCATACATTGGGAAGGAAATGGCAACCCACTCCAGTGTTCTTGCCTGGAGAGTCCCAGGGACGGCGGAGCCTGGTCGGCTGCTGTCTATGGGGTCGCACAGAGTCGGACACGACTGAAGCGACTTAGCAGCAGCAGCAGCAGCAGCAGATATGCAGATGACACCACCCTTGTGGCAGAAAGTGAGGAAGAACTAAAAAGCCTCATGATGAAAGTGAAAGAGGAGTGAAAAAGTTGGCTTAAAGCTCTATATTCAGAAAACTAAGATCATGGCATCCGGTCCCATCATTTTATGGTAAATAGATGGGGAAACAGTGGAAACAGTGACAGATTTTATTTTTGTGAGCTCCAAAATCACTGCAGATGGTGACTGCAGCCATGAAATAAAAAGATGCTTACTCCTTGGAAGGAAAGTTATGACCAACCTAGACAGCATATTAAAAAGCAGAGATATTATTTTGCCAACAAAGGTCCGTCTAATCAAAGCTATTGTTTTTCCAGTTGTCATGTATGGATATGAGAATTGGACAATAAAGAAGGCTGATTGCAGAAGAACTGATGCTTTTGAACTGTGGTGTTGGAGAAGACTCTTGAGAGTCCCTTGGACTGCAAGGAGATCCAACCAGTCCATCCTCAAGGAGATTAGTCCTGGGTGTTCACTGGAAGGACTTATGCTGAAACTGAAACTCAAATACTTTGGCCACCTGATGCAAAGAGCTGACTCATTGGAAAAGACCCTGATGCTGGGAAAGATTGAGGGGAGGAGGAGAAGGGGACGACAAAGGATGAGATGGTTGGATGGTATCAATGGACATGGGTTTGGGTGGACTCCGGGAGTTGGTGATGGTCAGGGAGGCCTGGCGTGTTGCAGTTCAAGGGGTCTCAAAGATCACGCATGACTGAGCGATTGAACTGAACTGAACTGAACTAATCTTCATATTGCTATCAAAAACCTATCCATAGGCTATAACTACTTTCAAAAAGAATTTGTTATTCAGATAAGATTGTTAGTTTATTTTTGGAATTAGGCCAAAATAAATAAATACTTTGAAACCTAGAAAGAAAATACAGAGAAAATTCTTAAGATAGAAATATTAATGTTCACAATCACATTAATTGATGCTGTGTATTTAAACTGATATACTATAATGGAATACACAGATCAGGTGGAGCTCAAGATGACTCTGGTATAAATCTTAACTTCTGATTTGTCAGGTCAGATAAAATGAATATGATTTGAAAGATCAATATATAATGATAATTATTATTATTGTGTTAATAATACTACTCAGCAACTGTGTTGAGGCAAATGAAGTTTGAAAGTCAGAGTGTTAAGCAAGGTTTATGATAAAAGCAGCATACGCTGGTAGAATGAGAGAGGGTAATATGAAGTCAAGTGAGAGCTATGAGGTATTGGTGGTTGTTCGAACAGGAAGCATATTGTCTCCTAAATGCTTCAGTAGCAAGAATTAAGGATTCCATTTTTGGGGAAAATGGTAGATTATAATGTCATAATAGGCCTAGAACTAAGACATTAAGGCATTTACTTGTCTTGTTGCTGTTCATTTGGGAAATCATGTCCAACTCTTTGTGACTGTCTCAGACTCATTATGACCATTTTCTGGGTACAGGATGGATCCTAGATAAGACATTGTCCTAGTTTTCTTTTGCTGCATAAGAAATTAGTACAAATGTAATGTCTTGAAACAACACCCCTTTAATAGCTCAGAGTTCTGTAGGTTGGGATACTGCCATGGTTCTCTTAAAGTCTCTTTAAGACTTTAAGGTGTTAAAGGTCTGAAATCAGCATTTACATAATTGTAAGATAATTCTAAAATCTAACTCATCCTGATTTTGCATCATTTGTCATTAATTATCCAAGTTGTTATGTATCAAGTTGTTATAGTATGAATAGTGATATTTGATTGTTTTTGGACATTCTGGCTATTATGTTAGGATACTTTGGTCCCTATTTAAAGTCTTTTTGTTTTGTTTTCATTTTAGCAGGACTTTTTTTTTTAAAGGTTTGGCACATAGTTCCTCAACTTTTGTGGACCACGGTTCCATGACAATCTAATTTTCAGAAGCTTTATGGTACCTTTTGTGTTGTGCAGGTGGAGCTACTTCTGGTCCCGCCTCATGCTGCTTATGGGTCAGAAGCAGCTTCTCCAGGATAGGCCACTTGGTGCTACTGGTGAGGGAAGAGAATCTCTGGACCACTTGATGAAGAGTACTTCCTGTCCCAGGCACTTGTGACAGGTTCTCCCTTGACTGTAGAGAATGAAGGGTACTTACCAGGTTGAAAACTTTCTGTGGAGGTACCAGCAAGTTGCCTAATGTCTCTGGATAGGAGAGAGGAGTCTCAGGCCCTTCTGAGGAGGAGAGCACTTTCCAAGTGTGAGCTTTTTGTGGTGGGATCACTTTTTCTGGCTAAGGAGCCACTGGTGTGTACGGGTGGTGAAGGGGAATCTCAGGCCGAGTGGGGAGAAAATCGCTTTATCTGGGCATTTATTGTCATCAGGGATTTCAATTGTTCCCTCTTTTAGGTTCTATAGTGCTCATTTGGTACTTGTGGGATTCCTATTTGACGTGATGTTGGAAGAGCCCATTTGAGCCACTTCCTGTTACTAAGTTAGAGGGAATGCTGGGTTTAGGTCACATTTCTTCTTGGTAGAGGTCATAAGGTGCCCTGACATGAAATTGCTCAGTCATTCTAAGGGTCCCTAGCCAATTCACCTTCTTCTTTAGACCTTTCAGAGTTCCTGTTTGGTTGTCTTATATTGTTTCCAGGATATATAGTTGGGCTTATAAGAGGGAAGGAGGGCAAGAAGAGTATAAAGCATTTTATATGAATTAGAAGTCATCTCTGTGCCTTTTAAGTGCTCACCTGATTGGGACATGCTCACTCTGGATAATTTCCCAATCAACTGTGCTGTTTATCATAATCTAGTAATGGGAATGATATTCCATCACATTTACAGGTCTCATACTCAAGGGGAGGGGCTACTACGAGGATCATTAGGATCTTAGAATCCTGTCAACCACAGAAGGTGTAAGTGAATGTACTGAGACGTTAATTACGTCTTCCTTTGGAAGACTGGAACCTGTTAGGATAGTATGAAAACCAAGTACTGTTATAATGATTCTACTCGCAGTAGATGAAGTACACCTGGTATCAGAAGTGGTTAATAAAAATCAGAATATTCATTCAAATTTCAGTATTAGTTAATGTCAGTTTCCGAGGTTTGACCTAAAATTTCATGTGTGGCCATGCAGATATCTTTTGTGTGAAAAATTTGCTGGCTGAAAGGTGAATTAAAAACTTCATTTATATTTTGTAGTTACATGGAAATACTGTGGTCACCAGCAATTCACATAGAAAATAAAGGTCAGTGATATTTCTGACTTTAATATTTAGAGCAGGTTTATACTTAACACTACCTACGTTTGAACAGGTTGCACATTTTACAAAGTTATGACTGTTGCTTTAGGTTGTAATATAATGTACTCTCACCTGTATCAGGATGGAAAATGTTAAGGGAAATTTTTTTTACTGGCCAATAGGGTCTTTTCCACTAGTCGGTTCTCCCATCATGTGGCTAAAGTATTGGAGCTTCAGCTTCAGCATCTGTCCTTCAGGTTAGATTTGGCTAATGTGAACTACTGCCAAAGGATTAGAAGTCAGGAGGAAAGAAGGTAAGGGTATTCATTTCTATGATGCACCCTCTCCAAAACTTTGGATTGACAGTGGCTGCCATTTTCTCAGTTTATAGCTCTTGCTGGGTGGACTTCTACTGCAACTCTTAAGACATTTGGGATTGCAGGAACTATTATCTCTCTATGCCCCTTCAAACCTAGAGGCTCTAATACTGGCTTTTCAGTTGCTAGCCTCAGGGTACTTCATCATCTTTTGGTTTCTCTTCATTATTTACACATTTTAGTCTCCTCATTAAATGATATTCTATCACTGTTTTAAATGTGCCATCAGGTTTTGGCTAGGACTCTAATACATTAGTAGTGGGGAATAGGAGAAACTTTAATGTAGTATTGGGGAGGGTGGGATCAACCGCTGAGAAGGGATAAATGGAAGAGAGAACCTGGACAAAAGGGGATAAACAGGAAGAGAAGGGTTTCAAACTTTTTATGGCATTCTATGAATATAACATGACTTTCATATGTGAATGACTCTAATACAGTCTTGCTTCTAAATTATTTAGTTGGTTTCCTGTTTCTTTGCATGCACACCCAGGATTGAACAGGGCTAAGAGGTATCTGGGATTTATTTGACTAGAAGATACTACTAGGATCTATCTGGATTGATTATATCATACTAGAACTTTTCTCTCATGGCATCAGGAATATCCCAACCCAGTGCACATACTACGTTTCTGTTGAAATTCAGTGCACTGCCATGGTGTGTAACTCATTTTTATTGTCAGATAGGATAACACTGTTTGACTTTTTAATATTTCCTTTTATTATGAAACAGAAATTGGGGAAAGCCCAATAATTTCTTCAGGAACATGTAGTTCAGTTCAGATTGTTACATATAGATTCAGATTGTTATACTTAAATAGCTCTAAAAGTAGACATGGCTTAGCTGACTGATGGCCATCACTGTAACACTTTATATATCTCAGAATTCGTAGCTCACATAGAATTATCTGCCTCGGCGGGATCCACTACTGGCCCACGACAAATAGGGCAGGTTGAATTTTCTTCCAGCCACTGATCAATGCAATTGTCATGATATTCGTGGAAGCATGGTAGGACTCGTAATGTGTTGCCTGCGGTGTATTCTGTGATGCAAATTGTACACACTTTTAACCCTTCAGTCTCTTCAAAAGATCTTAAAGGCAAGTTGTCAATCTGTGTTCTCGTAAGGCCTGTAGTTTGGTGTGGGTCTTCTTCATTTAATAAGAAAAACTGATCCAGATTAAGGGAGGACTCAGAGTCACTATCATCAGTTGTTATTGGGGTCATTAGTTCGCCTTCTTCCCTGGTCTCTAATAAGCCTGTTGATAAGCTTCTTTCTTCACTGTCTTCAAAGGTCAGTGAGCTAATGTCTGAGTCTTCATCATGTGAGCTAAAAGTCAATATATAACTTGATGTAGAGCTAGCAATATAATAGGGGCTTAAATCTGATATCACTATTAAACTTGAATCAGGATCATATGTAGCATTTGAAGCAGAACCAGGTCTACTCTCACTACCACTAGGTCCATGTCTTTCATTTGGTGACTCTGCCCTTTCTATGTTTTCACCTGGAGGTGAGACACTATGCTCTAAATTACTGTCACTGTCCATAAGATTACTTGAGTTACTAGATCCTGTCATTGTCTCCCAAAACGTAATCTGAATTGGGATGCATATTGTATCATTTAAGCTAGTATTTAAAATTCTTTGAATGGGATTTCTGATGGAATTGACGTAAGTACTCTCGTTGACCTCATCAGAATCTGAAAACGTGTTATTTGGTGAGTCAGATGTTAACTGAGTTGTACTAACACTGAAGTCTCTTTGAGAATCTGCTGGACTATCAACTGCTTCTACCTCAAGATTGAAGTGTGTGTTTGCATTTGTTTCCCTCACTTCCCAGGATTCACTACTGCACGTTGTGTCTGAATAGCCTTCTCCATGAAGAGGATTCCTAGTTGTAGAAGTTTCAATAAGACCCCTATTTTGCAACTCATGTCCAGGCATTTGCTGTCTTGATGGTTCTTCATGCCCAGATCTGGAAAATCTCTCATTTTCTCTTATGAGAGTTTGTTCAAAAGTCTGAGATGGTGTATCTTCATTAATTCTTTGAACAGTTTCCCACTGTGAATGTGGAAGTGACCAACTGTCAGTCCTTGCTCTGGTTCTCAGATAGACTGGGCTCCTACTTCTCAGTCTTCTCTTACTTGTAGTCGGTGGGACTTCCATTAATGTTTCCTTTGTATCTTGTTCTGATGCAGATGGTGTTGTAAATAGTGACTCAGGTTGTAGATTTTCCACTTGCCTTTGGCTGTCTTCTGTATCTTCTCTTCTGGGAAGTTTTGCAGATGCTACATAGTCCTTCTCTGGATTTGAGTTTTCATCATCACATTCAAGATTTCTTTCTAAGCCAAATCTGAGCTCATCACTGTTAGCACTAACTTGGCCCTCTTCTCTCCAAGACTGATTTTCTTTTTGTTCTCTTGTCTCATTTTCAGCTTGTGCGAAAGTGGTAAGACAGTCTAGTAGAGAGTCGTCACTGGATCCATTATGTGAAGCATCTCCTCTATCTGTTAATTAAAAAAGTGGGGGAGGGGCCATAAAAGAACTACCAAAATTAGAACTATCATAAAATAGCACTCTGAAACTTTCTTTAAAAAGCAAACAAACATGAGAACTTAACACTCAGATGTTTCAACTGATTTCACAAATTACAGAATTAATACTTTAAAAGCTTTATTATCTAGATTTATAAGTAAAGGCAGGGGAGTTTCAATTCCATCTGAAAAAGTGTACACTAATCCTAGATAAACAGAGGAAAACAACAGAATAGGAAAGACAAGAGATTCTTCAAGAAAATTAGAGATACCAAGGGAAAATTTCATGGAAAGATGTGCTCGATAAAGGACAGAAACGGTATGGACCTAACAAAAGCAGAAGATATTAAGAAGACGTGGCAAAAATACACAGAAGAACTGTACAAAAAAGATCTTCACGACCAAGATAATCACGATGGTGTGATCACTCACCTAGAGCCAGACATCTTGGAATGTAAAGTCAAGTGGGCCTTAGAAAGCATCATGATGAACAAAGCTAGTGGAGGTGATGGAATTCCAGTTGAGCTATTTGAAATCCTGAAAGATGATGCTGTGAAAGTGTTGCACTCAATATGCCAGCAAATTTGGAAAACTCAATAGTGGCCCCAGAACTGGAAAAGGTCAGTCTTCATTCCACTCCCAAAGAAAGGCAATGCCAAAGAATGCTCATACTACTGCACAATTGCACTCATCTCACACGCTAGTAAAGTCATGCTCAAATTCTCCAAGCCAGGCTTCAATAGTACGTGAACCGTGAAATTCCAGATGTTCAAGCTGGTTTTAGAAAAGGCAGAGGCACCAGAGATCAAATTGCCAACATCCGCTGGATCATGGAGAAAGCAAGAGAGTTCCAGGAAAACATCTATTTCTGCTTCATTGACTATGCCAAAGGCTTTGACTGTGTGGATCACAATAAACTGTGGAAAATTCTGAAAGAGATGAGAATACCAGACCACCCGGCCTGCCTCTTGAGAAACCTGTATGCAGGTAAGGAAGCAACAGTTAGAACTGGCCATGGAACAACGGACTTGTTCCAAATTGGAAAAGGACTACATCAAGGTTGTATGTTGTGACCCTGCTTATTTAACTTATATGCAGAGTACATCATGAGGAATGCTGGGCTGGAAGAGGCACAAGCTGGAATCAAGATTGCCAGGAGAAATATCAATAACCTCAGATATGCAGATGACACCACCCTTATGACATAAAGTGAAGAGGAACAAAAAAGCTTATTGATGAAAGTGAAAGAAGAGAATGAAAAAGTTGGCTTAAAGCTCAACATTCAGAAAACAAAGATCATGGCAACTGGTCCCATCACTTCATATGAAATAGACTGGGAAACAGTGGAAACAGTGTCAGATTTTAGTTTTTTGGTCTCCAAAATCACTGCGGATGCTGATTGCAGCCATGAAATTAAAAGCCGTTTACTCCTTGGAAGGAAAGTTATGACCAACCTAGATAGTACATTAAAAAGCAGAGACATTACGTTGCCAACCAAGTTCCATCTATTTCAAGGCTATGGTTTTTTAGTGGTCATGTATGGATGTGAGAGTTGGACTGTGAAGAAAGCTGATTGCCAAAGAACTGATGGTTTTGAACTGTGGTGCTGGAGAAGACTCTTGAGAGTCCATTGGACTGCAAGGAGATCCAACCAGCCCATTCTAAAGGAGATCAATCCTGGATGTTCATTGGAAGGACTGATGCTAAAGCTGAAGCTCCAATACTTTGGCCACCTCATGTGACGAGTTGACTCACTGGAAAAGACTCTGATGCTGGGCGGGATTGGGGGCAGGAGCAGAAGGGGACGACAGAGAATGAGATGGCTGGATGGCATCACCGAATCGATGGAGGAGGGTTTGAGTGAATTCCAGGAGTTGTTGATGGACAGGGAGGCCTGGTGTGCTGTGATTCATGGGGTCACAGAGTCTGACACGACTGAGCGACTGAACTGAACTGAACTGAATCCTAGATAAATTGAGAGTTTTTTACAAAGGGTATCTGAAGGAAGTCTGTTTTTCAATATTTTGTCATATACACAGCCTTGTATACCACTGTGGGAGGTATGTCAAGGGACAAACTTTTTTCTCAGCCCACTGTCAATGGGCCCATGATAATGTATAAGTTGTTTAAAATAAAAGATTATTGCCCCAATATAAACAAAGTTTATAGGTTTAAAAGTATTTGAATGTTGAATACTTCTTAATATTAACAGGGATTTAAATTGTCATTAAGGTGAAAGTCAGATCATACGAATAGACTGAACCTAGCATGGCACATATAAAACCATATTCAAGAACCCAAGTATTATAGTATCCTCTTCATTAGATAGTAAAATCCTCTATTTTACACTGGGAGAGAAGGCACCAGATCTGAGGTTCCAGCAGGGTTTCTCAGCCTTAGAACTATTTACCTTTTGGCACTGGGCCATTCTTATTTTGGGGAGCTACCCTGTGCATTGTGTCATATTTGGCAGCATCTCTAGCCTCTGCCCACTAGATGCTAGTAACATCCATGCGTCCCTCTGTGGCAACCAAAAATATCTCCAGCTATTGTCAAATGTCCCTTGGGGTGGGGCAGAGCAAAAATGTCCCCAGTTGAAAACTACTTGATTAAAATATAAAATATTTCTATTTGCTATTTTTTTACATGTCGATATAGATAGAGAGGGCTTCCCTCATAACTCAGTTGGTAAAGAATCTGCCTGCAATGCAGGAGACCCCAGTTGGATTCCTGGGTCGGGAAGATCCTCTGGAGAAGGGATAGGCTACCCATTTCAGTATTCTTGGGTTTCCTTGTGGCTCAGTTGGTAAGGAATCCACCTGCAAAGCGGGAGACCTGGGTTCCATCCCTGGGTTGGGAAGGTCCCCTCCATTCCAGTAGTAGTCCATGGGGTTGCAAAGAGTTTGACACGACTGAGCGACTTTCACTTTCATAGAAAGAGAAAATAATTCGGGACATAGGAGGAACTTTCCATTGAGGTACAAAACCAAAAAACAAACAAAAACCAATAGTCTACTTCGCACTGTTTCCCAATTAAAACAACCCAAATGTAAATCAAGGAACAAAACCTACCCTGGCATTCTCACCGCAAACCAAGTAAATATCAGTTCTTTTATATGAGAAGTTCCTTACCAAATAATTTATGCCACTTCTGTATACTTTACTGTTTACTACTATGAAGTGATTATTTAATACTAAGAAGTTCCTTTTTCTTCCGATCCTATTCCCCCACAAAGAGAAATATACCTGTATTTTCATCTGAGTTTTGTGGTGGTTTTTCTTTACTTTCACCTGGGCATCCGAGCAAATTGTTGTTTCTCATAAGTATGTAATCTTGTTCACTCAGATCACTTACGAATCTGTAGTAATCATCTTCTCGAGCTAATCGGTCTTTCTCACCTCTGTGTTGGACTGAAACTCTGTCTCCTTCATCGTCGGAATCTGAGCTTTCCATCTCGATGAACAAGTGTATAATTATCTGAACTTCATAACATAGTGGAGAAACGATAAACCGCCGTCGAGCAGGCTTTAATTTCTGCTTCTGCCTGGGAGTGGCCGGAACACACTCATTCGGACAACGGTCTGCCTAGGTTCCCCGCTGCTCCGCTATTGCAACTCAGCTCTGTAGCCTCTGGTGAGGCAATAATTGAGATGCGCCTCTACCTCATAACTTGCGTAGGCGTTGCCTAGGCATCCATTGTCTTCCTTATGTGACTGAGTAGGGACTGGATTCAGGTTGGGGTTCATTTCATTCAAAAGCAGCCCATATTTCGGAGGGTTTATAATGTACCAAGCACCATCCTTCGCTGTCCACCCGCCCCCCTGTCCCCCCGCAGCCTATTCTCAGGCTTTCAGAAGGCGTTTTCATTCGCTACATTTTATATGATAACCTGCTTCAAAATGCCATGTCAAAGTCAGCCTCATTAAATGTAGCATGTCTCATTTTCAGGTGCCGAGGGACCTCTGCCTTTTCTCCTCGTGAATTCCTCAGATCGTAGACTCTCACTAAGAAAGTAGTTCACAATTTTTGATGATTCACCAGGGTCCTAGTTGAATCTCTTCAGTGTGTCCTCTCCCTTTTACCTCCTAATGATTTCATCTTGATTATACGACCCCTCAGTCCTGTTTCAAACAAACAGAAAACCCCAAAGCTTGGGCAGGCTTTTGTGCTCATCCAGGGAATTTCTTCTCCACTAAAGCATTCGGTTTCGTTTTTGTCCTTGGGTCTCTTGCAAAGGAAACTCGTCAGACTGTCACAGGAACTTTAAAAAATGGATCCGTAATATTTACCTATGGTAATGAGTACCAACTTTGCTGATTTTGTTCCATGTGTCTCAGTGCAACCCGGATGTCTTTATTTATTGGTGAAAATAAACTAATGCTTATTTGTAATGCTACCTGAAGGAGACCTCTGCGAATTTGTGGACTCGTCAATACTACCAGCTCCACGTAACACTTGTTTGAGAGTTTCATTCAAATTATTCATGCAAGGACAAGATTTGGCCACTGAATTTGAGATTATTTAATTTGACTTCTTTAATAATTAATCCATCCAACATAAACTGGGTCAGTTATTGTCCTAGCTCTAGAGATATGTCAATTGTTGGATCAATTTGTACTCCCACGTGATTCACACCAAGTGAGGCAAACACCATCTAGAAACTATCAAAATACAGTATATTTTATAATAGATTTATATATGTTTTATTGTGTAAGTACAGAGAATTATGCAACAATTATTTAATGGGAGTTGGGAAATGTTTCACAGAGGTATTGTATTTAAATCTGAATCTTTAAATATAGTTATTAGTTTCTATAGATGGGAAATGGCAGTTATGTGTTGGTAGAGAAAAGCTCTGTCAGAAAAAGTAGACTTGAAAGACCTTGGCGTATTTGGGCAAGTGTGGCCACAATTTTGGGGCAGGGGTGAAAACATGAAATTAATCTCAGAAAAATAACTGGCACAAACTATAAATTGAGGTTTGAGTTTTTTGCATGTAAGAAATAGGATACTGATTAAATGTTTTGGTATATTTTGAGAACAAGCAGTGGATTTTATTTTTTCCTGCTTAGTGTCCCTGTAACATATTTGTGTTGATAGCATCCTGATTTTCATGGTGGAAAAACTCATTCTACAGTCTTAGTCCAGTTGGTTTAAGTTTAGCAGAATTCACCACCATGGCTAAAGGATAGGACAGATGATGCAGCCATGTCCAATCAGCATGTCTCAAATTGGCTATGGTAATTGTTCAAGACATGAGCATGTGAGCAAACGTAATTTAAGAGCTAAATCTGAAATGTTAGCTAGAACTACTGAAAATGAGAGATTCTTTTCCACTGGGGTTACTAAGCTGGTGAGATACAAACCTAAACATACTTGTGGCTATGTTTTGTCCCAAGAGTGAGGAAAATTGCCATTAAGAGACAGAGGAAAACAAAGATGGGGAAAGAACGAGATATTTGAGAGAAAAAATATTGAGGAGTACCTGAAGCTAGATGTGCCTTGTGAGTTTTAGATCTTTAAAACAATGTATTCCCTTTGGAAACTATAAGATTGTGATTGGAAGGCTCCTAATAGTTGTCATAGGAGAGTAATATGATTGGCGATGATGTAGTAGTAGTTGTTGTTGTTAAGTCGCTCAGTTGTGTCCAACTCTTTGTGACCCCAAGGACTGCAGCATGCCAGACTTTCCTGTCCTTTACCATCTACCAGAGCTTGCTCAAATTCATATCCATTGGGCCGATGATATAGTTAGATGTCAAAAAGTAATTTGATAGAGGGGAGGGGGTTCAGGGAATGAGTGAAATAGGTGTGGGAGATTAAGTGGAACAAACTTCCAGTTGCAAAATAAAAGAGTCAAAGGGATGAAATGTACAGTATGGAGAATATAGTCAATAGTAATATAATATTTTTGTAGGATGACAGATGGTCACTAGGCTTATGATCATTTTTTAATGTACAGAAATATCTAATTACTCTGTTGTGCACCAGAGACAAACAGTGTTGTAGGCCAAGTATATTTCAAAAGACAAATAAACAAACTCATAGAAAAAGAGATAAGATTTGTGGTAACCAGAAGTTGGGGAGTGGGGGTTGGACAAAGGAGGACAAAGGATACATGCTTCTAGTTAGAGGATAAATAAGTACAGGAATGTAATGTGCAACATGATTAATATAATAAAGACTTCTATGTTGTCTATGAAAGTTGTAAGAATAAATCCTAAGAGTTCTCCTCACAAGGAAAAATATTATTTCTCTTTTATTTTCTATCTATATGAGGTGATAGATGTTTACTAAACTTATCATGGTTATCATTTCATGATGTATGTAAATATAGGAGAACAGCACTTGCCACCTCAAAATGTTTCTTTGGCATGTAGAGTATTTCAAGCTGGGAAAAAGTAAAAAATCTAGGCCTAAAGTCTCAGGAAGGAACTTAGACCTTGCTCCTAACTGCCTAATAATTTCAGATAAAGGGCCTATTCTCCAATAGAGCAATCACCAGAGATATCTACAAAGAACATGGCTAGTTGTGGTGGGGAAAACACAGCATGGTCTAGAGACCTAAGACCGTTCTGTGTCCTGTTGACTACATGGCCCATTTCCCAAACATTTCCTTTTCCATCTTCATATGAACCACTTTGCTCTCCTTTGACGTCTCAAATACTATCCATGACATCCTCTTTTATCTTTAGTTAAAGATGGTATTCAAGGTGAGAGTTTCAGCCATTTGGGTTTGTCAGATTTCCTGGGTCTTTCTCATATGTTCATGTTATTAAACTTTGATTTTTTTCCAGTAAATTTGTCTCATGCCAATTTAATTCTTAGACCAGCCAGATGAATCTAGAAAGATAAAGGAAAATTTCTTAGTGCCCAACGTAAGTCAAGTCATTATGCTGTGTGCCTCAAACTTAGTGTTAAATGTTAATTATATCTCCAAAATCTGGTAGAAAAAATAAATAATTTATAATTAAGATAGTATGTAAAATTTATTGGCTTTTGTCCAGTCTACAAGGAGATCCAACTAGTCCATTCTAAAGGAGATCAGTCCTGGGTGTTCATTGGAAGACTGATGCTAAAGCTGAAACTCCAATACTTTGGCCACCTCATGCGATGAGTTGACTCACTGGAAAAGAGTCTGATGCTGGGAGGGATTGGGGGCGGGAGGAGATGGGGACGACAGAGAATGAGATGGCTGGATGGCATCACCGACTCTGTGGACATGAGTTTGAGTGAACTCCGGGAGTTGGTGATGGACAGGGTACCTGGCATGCTGTGATTCATGGGGTTGCAAAGACTCGGACGTGACTGAGCGACTGAACTGAACTGAACTGAACTGATAAGGTTAGTATGTTCATGTAATTTCAATTTAATTGGATTTAGTTTTTATGAACAATTCAGAAAACAATATTTCTGTCATTCATTTATTTAATAAGTATTTATTAGGCATGGAATTGTGTTAACTTGAAAGAAGTGAGCAATCCTTTTAAATTGATTATAAGTGAAATGTAGTTATGATATATCTATATAATGGCAATATTGTGGATAAATTTCCTACATCTTTGTACCTTGAGATCCTTTCAAAATGTCCTTATATTTGCACGTTTCATTTATTATACATTGTATTCTGATACCTTGGCCCAGTAATACTGATGTAATTCCTATATAAGGAAAAAGTATCCTGAGATGAAATATCACTGAACATTTGGTTTATATGAAGAAACAGAATGGTCCTGATGGGAATTCTAATGTCTTTCACTGAAACCTTAATGAAGAATGAGATAATGTTATGTGACCTGTTAGCTTCCTAGTGGGATTTTTAGGATGCCTAAGTCAAGAGATTGGCGAAAGCAGTGGCAACCCACTCCAGTACTCTTCCCTGGAAAATCTCATGGATGGAGGAGCCTGGTGGGCTGCAGTCCATGGGGTCTCTATGTGTTGGGCACGAATGAGTGGCTTCACTTTCACTTTTCCATTTCCTACATTGGAGAAGGAAATGGAAACTCACTCCAGTGTTGTTTCCTGGAGAATCCCAGGGAAGGGGGAGCCTGGTGGGCTGCCATCTATGGGGTCGCACAGAGTCGGATACGACTGAAGTGACTTAGCAGCAGCAGCAAGTCAAGAGATATCTTGAGTAATAGGCAAGTTTGGCTTTGGAGTACAAAATAAAGCAGAGGAAAGGCTAACAGAGTTTTGACAAGAGAACACACTGCTAATAGCAAACACCTTCTTCCAACAACACAAGAAATGACTCTACACATGGACATCACCAGATGGTAATACCAAAATCAGACTGATTATATTATTTGCAGCCAAAGATGGAGAAGCTCTATACAGTCAACAAAAACAAGACCAGGAGCTGACTGTGGCTCAGATCATGAAGTGCTCATTGCAAAATTCAGACTTAAATTGAAGAAAGTAGGGAAAACTACTAGACCATTCAGGAATGAAAGTGAAAGTCACTCAGTTGTGTCCAACTCTTTGTGATCCCATCAGAATACTGCAGTGGATTGCCTTTCCCTTCTCCAGGGGATCTTTCCAAACCAGGGATTGAACCTAGGTCTTTCACATTGCAGCTGAATTCTTTACTAACTGAGCCAGAAGGGATGCCCAAGAATAATGGAGTGGGAATGGAGAAGCTTATCCCTTCTCCAACAGATGTTCCTGACCCAGGAATCAAATCAGAGTCTCCTGCATTGCAGGTGAATTCTTTACCAACTGAGTTATGAGGGAAGCCCAACCATTCAGGTATGCTGCTGCTACTGCTGCTGCTGCTAAGTCGCTTCAGTTGTGTCTGACCCTTAGTGACCCCAGCAGCCTACCAGGCTGCTCCATCCATGGGATTTTCTAGGCAAGAGTACTGGAGTGGCTTGCCATTGCCTTTTCCGATTCAGGTATGGCCTAAATCAAATCCGTTACATTTACACAGTGGAAGTGACAAACAGTTTCAAGGGATTAGATCTGATAGAGTGCCTGAAGAAGTATGGACAGAGGTTCATGACATTGTGCAGGAGGCAGTAATCAAGACCATCACCAAGGAAAAGAAATGCAAAAACGCATAATAGTTGTCTGAGGAGGACTTACAAATAGCTGAGAAAAAGAGAAGTGAAAGGCTAAGGAGAAAAGGAAACATACCCATCTGAATGCAGAGTTCCTAAGAAAACCTTCCTCAGTGATCAGAGCAAAGAAATAGAGGAAAACAATAGAATGGGAAAGACTAGAGATCTCTTCAAGAAAATTAAAGATATCAAGGGAACATTAAATGCAGAGATGGGCACAATAAAGAACAGAAATTGTATGGACCTAATAGAAGCAAAAGATATTAAGAAAATGTGGCAAGAATAGAAAGAAGAACTATACAGAAAAGATCTTCATGAACCAGATGAGCAGGATGGTGTGATCACTCACCTAGAGCCAGACATCCTGGATTCTGAAGTCAAGTGGGCCTTGGAGAGCATCACTACAAACCAAGCTAGTGGAGGTGATGGAATTCCAGTTGAGCTCTTTCAGATCTGAAAAGATGATGCTGTGAAAATGCTGCACTCAATATGCCAGCAAATCTGGAAAACTCGCCAGTGGCCACAGGACTGGAAAAATAAGTTTTCTTTACAATCCCAAAGAAAGGCAGTGCCAAAGAATGTTCAAACTACCGCACAATTGTATACATCTCACACGTTAGCAAAGTAATGCTAAAAATTCTCCAAGCCAGGCTTCAACAGTACTTGAACCGAGACCTTCCAGGTGTTCAAACTGGATTTAGAAAAGACAGAGGAACTAGAGATTAAATTGCCAACATCCGCTGGATCATGGAGAAAGCAAGAGAGTTCCAGAAAAACATCTGTTTCTGCTTCATTGACTAGGCCAAAGCCTTTGACTGTGTGGATCACAATAAACTGTGGAAAATTCTGAAAGAGGTGGGAATACCAGACCACCTGACCTGCCTCTTGAGAAACCTATATGCAGGTCAGGAATCAACAGTTGGAACTGGACATGGAACAACAGACTGGTTCCAAATAGCAGAAGGAGTATGTCAAGGCTGCATATTGTCACCCTGCTTATTTAACTTCTATGCAGAGTACATCAGGAGAAACGCTGGGCTGGAAGAAGCACAAGCTGGAATCAGGATTGCCCGGGAAAATATCAATAACCTCAGATATGCAGATGACACCACCCTTATGGCAGAAAGTGAAGAGGAACTCAAAAGCCTCTTGATGAAAGTGAAAGAGGAGACTGAAAAAGTTGGCTTAAAGCTCAACATTCAGAAAACTAAGATCATGGCATCTGGTCCCATCGCTTCATGGGAAATAGATGGAAAAACAGTGGAAGCAGTGTCATACTTTATTTTTCTGGGCTCCAAAATCATTGCAGATGGTGATTGCAGCCATGAAATTAAAAGACTCTTACTCCTTGGAGGGAAAGTTATGACCAGCTTAGACAGCATATTAAAAAGCAGATACATTACTTTGCCAGCAGCGGTCCTTCTAGTCAAAGCTATGGTTTTTCCAGTGGTCATGTATGGATATGAGAGTTGGACTGTGAGGAAAGCTGAGTGCCGAATAATTGATGCTTTTGAACTGTGGTGTTGGAGAAGACTCTTGAGAGTTCCTTGGACTGCAAGGAGGTCCAACACATCCATCCTAAAGAAGATCGGTCCTGGGTGTTCATTGGAAGGACTGATGCTAAAGCTGAAGCTCCAATACTTTGGCCACCTCATGCGAAGAGTTGACTCATTGGAAAAGACCCTCATGCTGGGAAGGATTGGGGGCAGGAGGAGAAGTGGACAAGAAAGGACGAGATGGTTGGATGTCATCACCGACTTAATGGACATGGGTTTGGGTGAACTCTGGGTGTTGGTGATGGACCAGGAGGTCTGGCGTGCTGCGGTTCATGGGTTTGCAAAGAGTCGGACACGACTGAGCGATTGATATGAATCAGGCCATATATAGTATCAGTTCTGCATCTCTTCTATGAGATTCCATTGTCAAAGCAACCATGGGCCGGACTAGGTTCAAAGGAAGGAAAAAAGAATCTCTCAGTGAAAGAAATGTGAAGATTTGTGGCCATTTTTAATCTACCATAGTCAATTCCCTGGACAGATATTATGAACAGTTTCAGATTAAAAAGTACATCCACCCCCTTTCAGGGCTTCCCTGGTGGCTCAGAGGTTAATGCGTCTGCCTCCAATGCGGGAGACCTGGGTTCGATCCCTGGGTTGGAAAGATCCCTAGAGAAGGAAATGGCAACCCAGTCCAGTACTCTTGCCTGGAGAATCCCATGGACAGAGGAGCCTGGTAGGCTACAGTCCATGGGGTCACAAAGAGTCAGACACGACTGAGCGACTTCACTTTCACCCCCTTTCAAGACCATTAAGCTCTTATTTTCTTATGATAACATATGATCATCTTGGACTTTGCCATTTTAATTAGGTCTGGATATAGAAAACACTTCAGGTGTATTTCCTTAAGTTTTATTCCTCTTAAAGAGAAGACCTGTGGAATAAAAAGACAGGTTATCCACCCTTTTCACATCTAACATATAATACTGAGATGGGCATGAAACTGAAACTCTTAGTTGCTCAGTCATATCTGACTCTTTGCAATCCCATGTACTGTAGCCTGCCAGGCTCCTTTGCCCATGGTATTCTCCAGGCAAGAATACTAGAGTGGATTGCCATTTCTTTCTCCAGGGGATATTCCCAAAGAAGGGATCAAACCCCAGTCTCCTGTACTGGCAGACGGATTCTTGACCATCTGAGCCACCAGAGAAGCCCTAAGATGAACATAGGATGGCCTTAGTTGACAGTTCTATTCAAAAGAAGGAATCAGTTCAGTTCAGTTCAGTCGCTCAGTCGTGTCCGACTCTCCGCGACCCCATGAATCACAGCACGCCAGGCCTCCCTGTCCATCACCAACTCCCGGAGTTCACTCAAACTCATGTCCACAGAGTCAGTGATGCCATTCAGCCATCTCATTCTCTGTCGTCCCCTTCTCCTCCTGCCCCCAACAGCTCACAGTAATTCTAAAATTCTACTGGATTTTTGATTCCAGTTTCTTGGTTTATGGCCCAGGCCCATTCCTGGGTCACCAGTTAGCCCTTTAATATCTTAGTTCATCCTTCTGAGTCATCCTGCTGCTGCTGCTAAGTCACTTCAGTCGTGTCCGACTCTCTGTGACCCCATAGACGGCAGCCCACCAGTCTCCTCTGTCCTTGGGATTCTCCAGGCAAGAATACTGGAGTGGGTTGACATTTCCTTCTCCAATACATGCACGCATGCTAAGTTGCTTCAGTGTGTCCATCTGAGTCATCCTATCTTCCTTAAATGGTCTGTGTTTGTAGCTAAGTAGGTTTCTTAGAGTGTGCACAACGTTGAGGGTATCAAGTATTCTTTTCATTCTGAACTGGGTCTGTCCCTTTTAGTCTTATCTCATGGTGCTTCTAACAAGTACAAAATTTCCCTCTCCCTTTCTCCCTCCCACATCCCCCCCCCCCAATCTATGTTGGGCTTGCCTGAGATTCTTATTGGGTGTTCACTCCATTAAACAAAATCTACATTCACATTTCTTTCTAAGATAAGACCTTATCTACCTTGGGTCACCTCTGTCTGAGGCTAATGTTGGTGGCCTAGCAAAGAGATTTGGAGAGGAATGCTCTAAAATCATTCTAAGATCTTAAACAAGGATTGTATAGCTCCTTTACTTCTTTACCCTGAGACTACATTTTACTTTTCCAGGTTTTATTTTTTGCTCTGAGGTCATTGTTGAACTCTGATTCTTTTCGTAGCTTGGAAGTCTATCCTGGGCATTCTATGTTTTATGTACATTCTTTTCTAAAACTGAATAATTCCTTCTTTAGTTTATCTCTTTCTTATATTATCAGGGGCATTTGAAGAAGTCAATCAATTTTTTTTTTTACTCTTTCTAGATATCTCCTTAGCCAGATTTATGAGTTTACTAGGTCCACTTGCTATTTTCCAAAATACTCCAGGTGATAGTTTTGCTAATCATTTTGCAGTAAATAACTTATAGTCTAGTTCTCCATGTATTCATTGACTGTCTTTGAGTTGTTTCAAATTTTGACAGAATTATATCATGGTCCACTGAGGGACAGATAATATACATTTTTTTAGTTGTTTAAGCTCCTTTGTCACTTTCTCAATAGAAAGGATTTTAGTTCTTAATTACCTCCGTTTCCTTAAGAGAAACTATTCCCAGGTAAAGGTGAATTGATGGATTTGCTGTGCTTAGTCCCTCACTCCTATCCGACTTTGTGGTCCTATGGACTGTAGCCTGCCAGGCCCCTCTGTCCATGGGGACTCTCCAGGCAAGAATACTGGAGTGGGTTTCCATGCCCTCCTCCAGGGGATCTTCCCAACCCAGGGATCGAACCCAGGTCTCCCACATTGCAGGCAGATTCTTTACCATCTGAGCCACCAGGGGAGCCCAAATTGATGGATCAGTTCAGTTCAGTCACTCAGTCATTTCCAACTCTTTGTGACTCCATGGACTGCAGCACGCCAGGCCTCCCTATCCATCACCAACTCCTAGAGTTTACCCAAACTCATGTCCATTGAGTCAGTGATGCCATCCAACCATCTCATCCTCTGTTGTCCATTTCTCCTCTTGTCCTCAATCTATCCCAGCATCAGGGTCTTTTCAAATGAGTCAGTTCTTCGCATGAGGTGGCCAAAGTATTGGAGTTTCAGCTTCAACATCAGTCCTTCCAATGAACATTCAGGACTTATTTCCTTTAGGATGGATTGGTTGGATCTCCTTGCCGTCCAAGGGACTCTCAAGAGTATTCTCCAACACCATAGTTCAAAAGCATCAACTCTTCGGCGCTCAGTTTTCTTTATAGTCCAACTCTCACATCCATACATGACTACTGGAAAGACCATAGCCTTGATAGTTTGTCCCAATTAAAAATAAGAGTGTACATGTCAGAAATGTTAAAAATTGTATGGACTTTTATCCACTTAAAGCAGCAGTCCCCAATATTTTTGATACCAGGGACCAATTTCATGGAAGACAGTTTTTTCCACAGACCTGGAGTCAAGGGGATGGTTTCGGGATGATTCAAGTGCATTACAGTTATTGTGCACTTTATTTTTAATCTAATGCCATTGCTGATCTAAGAGGAGGTACTGGTCTGAGGCCTGGAGGTTGGGAACCAGTGATTTAAAGGACTCTGCCTTTATATAAATTAGTTTCATCAGAACAAGACATATATTCTTCATGAAAATTAGGTCTGATTTATGTCAGAAAGGAGAGGATGCAGAACTGGTTTGGGGGGACTTAGATTCCTGTCCTGACTGGTTGGATCTCCTTGCAGCCCACCCTAAAGGAAATCAGTCCTGAATATTCATTGGAAGGACTGATGCTGAAGCTGAAATCCTTTGACCACCTGATGCGAAGAACTGACACATTTGAAAAGACCCTGATGCTGGGAAAGATTGAAGGCGGGAGGAGAAGGGGACAACAGAGGATGAGATGGTTGGATCGCATCACTGACTCAACGGATATGAGTTTGAGTAAACTCTGGGAGGTGGTGCTGGACAGGGAGGCCTGGTGTGCTACAGTCCATGGGGCTGCAAAGAGTCGGACGTGACTGAGAGACTGAACTCAACTGTACTGTACAGACCCATTCAAGATGTTATACATTTCTCAGTTTATTTATCTACTACATGAAAAGATTGAAGTGAATTGGTTAAGTATATTCTCTGTGGGTTCTAAACCTCTCTACTTGGTAGAAAGGATTAGAAACTTGAGCCACTAGAAGAATGCTGAACCATACATTGTGGGTGTACAAGTAGAGGTGTCTCCTAAGAGAGTATACTGATCAATATGAACAAGTAATTAAAATCCCCTTTAAAGCAATATTTACAAACATACCTCAATAAATTCATTTTTTTGAATCTCATTCCCACATTTCATAAAGTTTCATAAAATCTTATGATTTTGGAGTTGTTAGCTTGAATTATACAACTAATAGCTTCTGAGTTTATTAACTTATAAGAAACATAACCTAAAACCCAGTATATAATTCTGGTCTATGGTGACCCAGTCAAGACCTACGTGAAAGACTGGACATCCTTCCTAGTCAGAACTTCCACACTTTATTGTCTTGTTGCTATCCTCAAACTGCAACATTTGGTATAAACTGGGTGAAAGATAATTATCTTAAGGCAGGGCTGTGATTTGCTTAAGTCCAGGCCTTTCAGTCAGCCACTCCAGTACTATTGCCTAGAAAATCCCATGGATGGAGAAGCCTGGTAGGCTGCAGTCCATGGGGTCACTAAGGGTCAGACATGACTGAGCGACTTCACTTTCACTTTTCACTTTCACACATTGGAGAAGGAAATGGCAACCCACTCCAGTGTTCTTGCCTGGAGAATCCCAGGGACAGGGGAGCCTGGTGGGCTGCCGTCTATGGGGTCACACAGAGTCGGACACGACTGAAGTGACTTAGCAGCAGCAGCAGCAGCAGGCCTTTCAGTCTTGAAAAAAAAAAAAAAGAGAAAAAAGTATGCCTTACAGTGGAATATTATTCATCCTTTAAAAAGGAGGAAATCCTGAGGGTATTATATTAACTGAAGTAATGCAGTCTCAGAGGCACAAATACTACATTCCACTTACATGAGCTATCTAACATTGTCAAACTCATAGAAATGAGAATAGAATGATGGTTTCTAGGGACTCAGGGAAGGGGGAAATGGGGTGCTCAACAAATATGAAATTTTAGTTATGCAAGATGAATAAGTTCTAGAGATCTGCTGTACAACATAACACCTACAGTTAACAGTACTACATTGTATACTTAGAATTATGTTGTCAGTAGATCCCATGTTAAGTTTCCTTATCACAAAACAAAATGAAACAAGACAGAAAAAATCCAGAGATACGAGGAAACTTTGGGTGGTGATGGACATGTCTATCACCTTAATAGTGGTGATGATTTCACACGTGGTGTACACATATGTTCAAACTCATCAAATTTGTATGCATTAAATATGTATAAACTAAAATATATTGAATATGCATTATATTGCATACAACATTAGGTATGTGTGACAATGTATGCATTAAATATGTACAACCATATATAAGTATATATTAATATAAATTATTTACATTAAATTTTTATAATTATACCTTAGTAAAGCAGTTTTAAAAACAATAACAAAGAATGGTTGGTATTTACATAAGAGCAATAACATGAAGCTTTTAACACCTCTCCAGCTGAAGGGCAAGAGTTGGAAAAGGTGTTACCAAAATTTGTGAGAACTAGCACTTTGGATGGAGAAGGCAATGGAAAGCCACTCCAGTACTCTTGCCTAGAAAATCCCAGGGACGGGGGAGCCTGGTGGGCTGCAGTCCATGGGGTCACACAGAGTCGGACATGATTGAAGTGACTTAGCAGCAGCAGCAGCAGCACTTTGGAAGTGGGCCTGCCCAGTGGCAGAGCTAGTTATCCAGGGATTCAGAAATTGCCCAAGATGTGGCTCTGGAGCATGTAAGAAATGGAGGGGATATCCACCAACCCTTTTTCTCCTAAATTATGTCTAGTTAATGTTCCCCTTTGGCTGAACTCTAAATGAAGCTAAGAGAGCCTTGGGAGATGGAGTTTGAATGGTATGAAAGTGAAAGTGAAGTTGCTCAGTGTGTCCAACTCTTAGCGACCCCATGGAATGTAGCCTACCAGCCTCCTCTGTCCATGGGATTTTCCAGGCAAGAGTACTGTGTTGGCCAAAAAGTTCATTTGGGTTTTTCTGTAAGATGTTATGGAAAATACCTGAATGAACTTTTTGGCCAACCCCGTACAACTTTCTAAGGCACAGAATGAGTAGAGAAGAGCAGAAAATGAAGCAGAGTGTGTAGCTAGAAGAGTGACTAGCTTAGCCTGTGTGTTTGTCTTGCCATCCTGTGGTCATGAATACCTTGATTCTGGCACTTATCTGTGCCAAATATCCACTTAGGAGACCATAAATAAGTAACCCTTTGTGTTTCCCTGCATTACACAAAAGGGATTTTTCAGGGTACTTTTGTTCTTGTTTTTTATTTTGGTTTTCCTTCTTGAAGTCACATATTCTTACTGAATTGACTATCTACCTCTAAGTCAACTGTGTTGGTGGTTTTATTTTAAAGAGTTATTGAATGAAGAAAATTTTCACATTAAATCTGAAAAATGGCATTATAATAAGACTATTTTGAGGGTACTTCTCAGTCCTTTCTGAATCCTTCTGATTCTGTTCATGTTTGCACTTTGTAAATTAATCCTCATGTTGAAATGAAGTCTGAGGCCTTGCCTTACTGACTCCTATTGGTCAATAAGATAAATTTGCTAATTCATCAGGGTTCACTCTATGATCAGATTTTATTTTATTCTTATATACCTTAATTGTGAAGTGTTATTTATGACTTGCTCTGTCATCATCCATCAAGACGTTTACTGAAAAGAAATATAAATCTTATCTACCAAGGCAGAAAAATGGGTTAGATTTTATGTTCCTTATGCTGTGCCAATTCTTTTTTCATGAGAAACTATATATAAAGCAAAAACTTGAGTCATAATTGAGTTCAAAGTGTGATCAAAATAGCATGGAGCTGACATCTGTATTCATAGATCAGATTCAACAATCGCTGTGATTATGAAAGAGATATTTTATCTATATCTATATCTCAGATACCATATCAATAAAATATGAGAACTGATGTGCTTTATATTTAATATTACATTCAGCTTCTAATATTCTTAATCAGGAAGTAAATTGAGGGTTACTGAAGGCTTTTTCTTCCAGTCAGTACTGTATAATATGAACAATGAGAAGACAAAGAAGGTGGCACTACATGATAAAATGATTTTTATTTCTACATAAAAATCTGTTTTTGACTCATTTTGTTGAAACATTATTCTCTTACCTGATTTGAAAAAAAAAAACCAAAAAACATACTGAGCAATAGAAAACATTGAACTTGTGATGTTTCCTTTCCTGAACTGAGAAATAGTTTCTTGAAACTTGTTTGTGCTCCCGGGTCAGCAGAACCAGCCAATTTATTACCTCTTTCAGCTAAGCATCAGCACTTAATTTCAGTGACTGTGATGATCATAGTATCTTAAGTTTGACTGATGCTCTTTTTGTTAATTATGGTGTAAATATCCACCAGGAGTTCAAAAATGATGAAAAGAAACTCTTTGTGCCACTTGACATCAAAAGATCTTGAAAGCAGATGAAGTAGTGCAGTCAGGAAAAAATGGCAATAAGAAAGGGAAAATAATGGAGAATGAGACATGAGGGACCCTAAAGAAAGCAGTTGGAGTCCTCCTTTTTCAAATATCTTGATATGAGAGGAAAAAAGAAAAGTCTTAGCTCATTATATTTTCTTCCATTTTCTTGTTTTTCCCATTTTCCTGATTACTTGAAACTGTTTAAGTTTGCATTAAAAATTAAAATATTTCTTTTAGTAAATATCGGTCATCAAAAGTATCTTATTTGGTCATTAGGTATTTTTTGCATTTCAGAAACAAACATAACTCACAACCAGACGTGGACATTTGAAACTGACTCTAATACACTGTCAGATAATTTAGTCTGGAAGATGATCTTAAATTCACTTTTGCTTTCTTCAGTTCATTTCCATTAAGACACTTCCAAAGGGCTTCGGGGCAGGTCTCCCTAGAATCTATTCATTCTTTCAAAAAATTTCAATTTATTTCTTTATATTCTTGGAGAGTTTATTATTAGAACCAAGCTTTCCCATGGGGTTGGAGAGTAGCACATTATTTATAATGAAAGAGCTAGGACTGGTAGCCATTTCTTATCACATCAAGTTGATAATTCTCAAACTCCATGGGCTTTTCTTTTCTCAGTCACTCCCTGGAGGGATGAAAGAGAGATTAAGCAATATCGGAAGATCTTGGAGTCTACTTTGCCAAGGAAGCAGTAGAACAACATGAGGAATGGGAAAGGGGAGAGAAGAATGAAGCAATCTTAATTTTACCCTTTATTTTTAAACTGAAGAATTTGTTTTGTATTCTAAGGCAGATAGTCAACTGCAACTCTAACTTCCTGGAAGGCAAGGGGTCCTTTTTATCAGCTTTTATAGATAGATTTATCTATCTATATAGATTTCTCCATCACTTTATGGCAAATAGATGGGGAAACAATGGAAACAGTGACAGACTTTATTTTTTGGGGCTCCAAAGTCACTGCAGATGATAACTGCAGCCATGAAATTAAAAGATGCTTGCTCCTTGGAAGAAAAGCTGTGACCAACTTAGACAGCATATTAAAAAGCAGAGACATTGACGACAAAGCTCCATCTAGTCAAAGCTATGGTTTTCCCAGTAGTCATGTATGGATGTGAGAGTTGAACTATCAAGAAAGCTGAGTGCCGAGGAATTGGTGCTTTTGAATTGTGGTGTGGGAGAAGACTCTTGAGAGTCCCTTGGACTGCAAGGAGATCCAACCAGTCCATCCTAAACGAAATCAGTCCTGAGCATTCATTGGAAGGACTGATGCTGAAGCTGAAACTCCAATACTTTGGCCACCTGATGTGAAGAGCTGAATCATTTGAAAAGACCCTGATGCTGGGAAAGATTGAAGGCAGAAGGAGAAGGGGATGACAGAGGGATGGTTGGATGGCATCACTGTCTCGATGGACATGAGTTTGAGTAAGCTCTAGAAGTTGGTGATGGGAAACCTGGCGTGCTGCAGTCCATGGGGTCACAGAGTCGGACATGAATGAGGGACTGAACTGAACTAAACTGATAGATAATATGTCATAGAGGGTAATGTGAATAAGAACTCTCTGGATGTTTTATGATGATAAGTAATGGAGGCATGCTTGTCATATGTTCCCAGACGTTTCATATTCTAACTAAATTTTAAAACAAATATGAGTGATATAAAGATGTTTCTTTGATTTATAAAAGCCATATTTTGTAACTAATATGATGTTTGAACTAAACCATGTTATTCAAACTTTTATGCTCTTAAAAATCATCCAGCAGACTTTTTGTTCTACTTTTTTATTAGAAAAATTTTTGTTTCTTGTGACAAGAGCTTTGAAGATTTAATCTCTTAGCAACTTTTAAATATACAACATTATTAACCGAAGTCATCATACTGAGTATTACATACCCACAGCTTATTTATTTTTTAATTGCAAATTTGTTCCTTTTGACCCTCTTCACTCATTTCACCCACCTCCACCACTCTTTTTTGTTTGTTTGTTTGTTTTAGATTCCGTGTATATGTGAGATCATTCAGTATTTGTTTTACTCTGTCTGACTTATTTCACTTAGCATAATGTTCTTATTTATGGTCTATTTTGTCACAAGTGGCAGTTTTTCATTCTTTTTTATGGTTGAATAATATTTCATTGTGTATGTTATGGGGAAGCAAAAGTTGCCAACCCCAAATGTGTCTCTTTGGTGTGAGGATTAATTAAGGCTTATTATTTTTAAGAAACAGAACACTCAGGAAATCTTTTTAATCGCAACCCCCCACCCTGCCCCAGGGGCCTGTTTTCAGAATAGAGCTATCATCAGAGATATTTTTAAAGTACATGGGCTAGGTGTGGTGGGGGAGACTCAGCAGGGCCTAGATTTAAGAGTCCACTCTGTGTCCCATTATCTTTGCATGGCCCAGCATATATTTGTTTAGGCAATATTTGGTAGATATTTGTTTATCAAACATTTGCTTTTCCATCTCCATGTCTACTGCCTTCCTCCTCTTTGAAGTCCCAAACCACTACCCGCAATATCCTTTTTTGTCTTTAGCTGAAGATTGTATGTAAGGTGAGGGCTTTGGCCATTTTGTTTTACTGGGTCTCTCTCATGTATACCTGTTATTAAAATTTTGTTTGATTTTCTCCTGTTAATCTGTCTCATTTCAATTGAATTTTTAGGCAACCCAGAAGAACCTAGAGATGTAGAGGAAAATTTCTTCCTCCTCAACAATATATTCCACAATTTATCCATTCATCCATCAAAGAACACGGGTTGTTTCCATACCTTGGCTATTGTAAATAATACTGCAATGTATGTGGGGGTACATATATCTTTTTGATGTAGTGTTCTGTTTTCTTCAGATAAACAGCTGAAAGTGGAATTGTTGGATCATATGTTAGTTCTATTAATTTTTTTGAGGAACGTCCATACTGTTTTCCATAGTGGCTGTGGCAATTTATATTCCCACCAGCAGTGTAGGAAGGATACCCTTTCCCCACATCCTCACCAGCATTTATTTATTGCTTGTTTTCTTTTTGAGGATAGCCAATACTGACAGGTGTGAGGTTGTATCTCATTGATATTTTGATTTGTATTTCCCTGATAATTAGTAATGCAGAGCATCTTTTCACGTACCTATTTGTATGTCTTCTTTGGAAAAATGTCTGTTTATTCCCCCTTCCCATTTTTAAATAGGATATTTTGTATTTTTGCTATTGAGTAGTATCAGGAGACTTAAAAATGCAGATTCTTATTCAGTCAGTTTTGAGTGGGGCCAGATACCCTGTATATCTTACATGTTCCCAGGTGAGACTGATAAGGCTGTACCTACAAACATACTTTGAGAAATAAAAGGTGATTGCATAGGGTTTGGACTCAGGCAAGTCAGTATTTGTGTCAAGGTTTAGCTATCTGTAGACATTTCCTTTTGACAAATTTAAGTTTTTACAGTTTCTTAATCTGTAAAACTGTAATAAATATACCTCATTCAGTTCAGCTCAGTTCAGTCGTTCAGTCATGTCCAACTCTTTGCTACCCCATGAATCGCAGCACGCCAGACCTCCCTGTCCATCACCAACTCCCGGAGTTCACTCAAACCCACGTCCATCAAGTCGGTGATGCCATCCAGCCATCTCATTCTCTGTCGTCCCCTTCTCCTCCTGCCCCCAATCCCTCCCAGCATCAGAGTCTTTTCCAGTGAGTCAACTCTTCACATGAGGTGGCCAAAGTATTGTAGTTTCAGCTTTAGCATCAGTCCTTCCAATGAACACCCAGGACTGATCTCCTTTAGAATGGACTGGTTGGATCTCCTTGCATTAGAGAGGCAATTTTGTGGCTATGAAATAAAATCTTATTAATATCATTAGCACTAAATGAAATACTTGGAACATGGATATATATTCTTATTGTATGACTGCTTTTATTTTTAGATAAAGGGTCTTATATTTAATATGGCTACTTTTATTTGACTAAATGATGGCTACCTTTATTTTTAGGTAAAGGATATTATATTTAATATAACTTTCTGTGTACATCTTAGGATGCTAGATAATATAAGGAGTTATTATTTTTGTTGGACAAGATTTCAGACTTTATAATGTATTCATTTTTATTCTGTTATCTAAAGCAAAGAGATAGAACTGCTAGAAAGGATAGAAATTCCACACAAAATAGACGAGTGCCCTTGAAGCACTCAGCTCACAGAAAATGGTTTGCTTTCATCCTTTCAAATGACATTAAGCTTGTCAGATCAAAACAAGTGCAGGGACATAGCAAAGATGGAAAAAATGCTGATGCTAGGAAGGTACAATTTGGGCTCTTTTTTTTTTTTAAAGACCAACAGTACAAAAACCTACAGGCTTAATTGTGAGTGAAATAATCCTATGTCACAGGATGGAAAATTAGGAGAGTGTTCATTATTTCCTAAAACAACATACCTTGACAGCTGCATTACCTCCCCCCGTTTTTTTTTTTTTTTTTTGGATGTTTGTTTGCTTTTCAAACCTTTTCAAGTCTCATAGCTCCCTCTTGTGTTTATAAAGGGATTACCTTTTCTCATCAGCCTGTGCTATTATCTCCTCATCAGGTCCACAGACTGCAACAGAGGGAACTTCGTTGTATGAATTTCCTAGTAAACAAGTTGAAATTAAAATATTTTACAGTCCCTGGAAAGTGGCAGGAGAGCACTGTGAAGGAATTTTATGGAGTACAGTGCTAGTATTTATTTAAAAGAAAATGCATTTTTCCATTTCTTTCCATTTCAAATCTGGTGTTTTCAGTTATAAAGTTGTCTCAAGTAATATGACTTTTATTAATCTGTTTGGACGTTACTGACATAGAATCTTCAGTCTACATTTCTAAAATGTAATTCACCATGCATTTCTTAGTGGTTATGTGCAATTTATAAAGCAAAATATCATGGGGTTGAGTGGGAAGACCAAGACCCAATTTCTCTCTCTAAGGCTCATACTCCTGGATGGGATGGACATGCCATGGAATGCATACATTACCTTAGCTATGATTTTGATCGTGCTTCTAGCTATCCATATGATCTCTTGGCATGGTACTTATTTTCAGGCAGAAAATTACAGTCATCTCACTTATTTCTATCCTTGCTAGACTGGGCCACTGGTTCCTAAAGTTGAGTGGTTATGAAGTCATCTGGATAATTATTAAAAGTATAGATGCCCAGACTCCGAAGATTCTGATTAAGTAGGTTTGAAGCAGCATCCAGGAATCTATATTTTCAATAAGCATCCTCCCTGGTGATTCTTTTCTTCAAGCAAGCTATGGATATGTGGAGATATATATCTTTTTCCTAAGTTTATTCTATCTAAAATATTCTATGATTTTACAGTTTCAAAAATAACTACAATTCAATGAGATGTATAGTATCTAAAGAATTATAAACACATGCTATTGGAATTCATTAAAAAAAAGTATTATTCTATCTTGAATGATCAGGGAAGTGTGTAAACTTTAAAACAAATGTGATTTGAATATATAGAAAAAGAAGAGTATAGTATAGCATATAGAGTATATGGGGGTACAGAATGAGAAAGATATAGAGTAATAAAACTAAATGTAAAGTAACTTTGGAAATACCTCCTCCATTTCTTTAGAGCATATGACTTATTTAATGGACTAGTGCAAGGTAAAGCTGAAAAGGTAAATTAGTTTATATCAAGAGGCTTGAGTCTATCAAAGAACTATATTAGAGTTATAACTATATATTTATATATCAGCTTATTATATGTATATATCAGCTATCCTATATTAGCTCATTTTATCTAAAAATGTAACTAATTAAAAGTTGTTGACTAGCAAAATTTAAGATATATTTTTATGTTAAATGGAGAACATATTAGGAAATAGGAGACATGAATATAGAGAAGGTTACCAGCCCATGGTGGTTCAGACAGTAAAGAATCTGCCTGCAATGCAGAAGACCCAGTTTCAATCCCTGGGTCAAGAAGATCCCCTGGAGAAGGGAATGGCAACACACTCCAGTATTCTGGCCTGGAAAATTCCATGGACAGAGGAACTTGGTGGGCTACAGTCCATGGACTTACAAACAGTCAGATATGACTGGGTGACTAACACTTTTTCACTGCTAAAAAAATTTTGATGGTTAAAGTTAGAAATGAGTCATTAACATGTATATTGAAATTAGAGAACATGATTGTGATCAAGAGAGAGTAGACAAGTTTGGTAGTGAGGAGGAGTTACCTGAGTAAAGTGTGACCTAGGTATAATATGTCCTTTCCCTCTTAAAATTTCAGGAGATAGTAATTCTATTTTATACACTTTTGAATTATATATCCCTTCCAAATTTTAAAGTATTTTTGCCATCATATTTCTAATGTCCTTTTACATTTCTTTCTTTATCATAATATTTATGATGTTGTACAGTCCTATCAACATCCTTTTATTACTGGAAGGGGGATCCCTTCCAGGGCCCAAGAGAAGGCTCTTGTCTAACACTCAGAAATGATTTGTCCCAGGAGACACACGTGTTGACAAAGCAAAACACTTTATTGGAAATGAGTGCTTGAGTGGAGAGCAGCAGGGTAAAGAATCAGGAGAATTGCTCTGCCATGTGGCTTGCAGTCTCAGCTTTTATGGTAATGGGTTAACTTCCCAGGTTGTCTCTGCCTAATCATCTTGCTTGTGCCCATATCTGGTCCAACCCAGGGTACTTTCTGGTGGCACGCATCTCTATTGAGATGGAGTCTAGGGTGAGGGTTTCTGGAAAGTTGGGAGGACATATTATGGGCTGATCTCTCCTCCCTCCTTTTGGCTCCTCCTGAATTCTTCCAGTTGGCCGCAGCTTGTCAGTTCTATGTTCCTTATTGGGATCTCCTGTTGTGAGATCACTCATGCAAGGGATTGTTATCATGCCTGGCCAGGTTATGCGGTTTTGGTCAATGGTTCTCTGACACTTTTATCTAGTTTTGCATGGACTGGGAATCTTTAGGAGAAGGTCCGCTTTTAAAAGACTGCCAAATAAACCCAAGATGTGCCATTTTTCCTTCTTTCCCAACTAAGTCAATAATATCTATGTCTTAAGTAGTATTAATAAAAGTATTTTGCAGATAGTTTTTATCCCTCCTCCCCAATCTTGCTATGACTAGAAAGTCTCTCTCTTGTGTCTGCTTTCTCCTGCATAGCTTGGCCTATTATCTATTATATCTTTTAGGAAGTGCTTGGATGTATAGACTACAATCATTATCAGTGCGGGCATGCTTGGTTGTGTTCGATTCTTTGTGATCCCATGGACTGTAGCCCTCCAGGCTCCTCTGTCCATGGGGTTTCCTAGGCAAGAATACTGGAGTGGGTTGCCTTTTCCTCCTGCAGGGGATCTTCCTGACCCAGGGATGAAACCTGTATCTCTTGCATCTCCTGCATCAGCAGGCAGATTCTTTAACACTGCGCCACTCAGAAGCCCTTTCAGTCACTGTCAGCCATTCCTATAATTCTTGGCTTTTATTTCAGCCTTGAAAAGTCTCTGGCAGGCATGAATAGGAGGACCATTTGTGACATGTTGTTAAGTATCATGAGGGATGAATCACTTTGAGCATGGCAATCTCAAAACATCAGCAATGAAAGAAGGCTAAAGGAATCAATGGTATATTAATTTGGGGATATTCTTTATTATCGGTGGGTGATATCTACTTGTTCTGCCTGTTACAGGTTTTGGGGTTTTGTGAAATGTGTGGGATCCACTTACTAATTTTGCTTCTGAGTTTATGAGATGAATTTGAAATCAAATTTTTCTTGTTATATGTATTAATTTCCAAGGGCAGATCTAATCCCTTGACTCTATTTGTCACCTGCAGTGTATAATCATAAGGAATTTGATTTAAGTCATACCTGAATTTAGTGCCCACCCTAATTCCAGGATGATTTCATTGCAAGATCTTTAATTACATTGACAAACACCTTATTTTCAAATAAGGTAACATTCTTAACTTCTGAGTGGACGTGAATTTAGGGGGGGAATGCTTTTCAAACCATTACAGTTCCTGTCCATAAATGTTTTCAGAGCTTCTTTTCCCCTTGATGAAAACTTATACAGAATTCCACTATATAGAACTTGCAAATACAGTGTTGAAGTTAGTCCTGGAAACCTAAAACGCTGGGTCTTATCCTGTTACCATAGTTGTTTCTGTCGTATTGGTACGAAAGTTAAGAGGAAAAAATGAATGTACATTTGGAAATCAATGAATAGGAAAATTTGTAGAAGGATTGTTTATCTCAAAAATGACTGAGCCTATATTTTGAAATGAAAATTGCAATTGTAAGGGAAGAAAATTTATCACCCCAAAATATGTCTCTGACATGAGGATTATAAAACAATCTAGGCCCAAAAAACTCAGGTATCTTTGACTCTGCTCCCAACTGCCTAAAATAATTTAGATAGAGGACCTATTCCTGGAATAGAGCTGTCACCAGAGATATCTACCAAGATTATGTGGAATCTAAAAAATAAATGAAACACAAAATAAGTGAAAAAATATAACAAAAGAGAAATAATACAGAGAAGAAACTAGTGGTTGCCAAAGGGGAGGGATATGGGCATATGGGCAAATTAGGTGAAGGAGATAAAGAGGTACAAACCACCAGTTATAAAATAAATTTCAGAGATGCAATGTATAACACAGGGAATATAGTCAATTGTATTGTAATAACTTTGTAATGTTCATAATTTATAAACATATCAAATCACTGTTGTATACCTCAACTAATAAAATACTATAAGTCAACTATGAAATGAAATGAAAGTTGCTCAGTTGTGTCCAACTCTTTGTGCCCAAATGGACTGTAGCCCACCAGGCTCTTTTGTCCTTGGAATTCTCCCAGCAAGAATACTGGATTGGATAGCCATTCCCTTCTCCAGGTAATTGAACCCAGGTCTCCTGAATTGCAGGTGGATTCTTTACCTTCTGAGTCACCAGGGAAACCCTTCAATTAAATAAAAAGATAAAAGATTATGGGGTAGGTGTGGTAGGGGGAAACTCAGCAGGACCTAGAGATTAGAGTCTACTCTGTGTCCCATAGTTTTTCATGGCCCAGCAAACATTTGGTTACCAAATATTTGCTTTTCCATTTCCATGATACTGGGTTCCTCCCCCTTTAAGTTTCAAACCACTACTCCCAACATCCTTTTTTGTCTTTAGCTGATCAGACCAGATCAGTCTCTAAGTCATGTCCGACTCTTTGTGACCCCATGGACGGCAGCACGCGAGGCTTCTCTGTCCATCACCAACTCCTGCAGCTTGCTCAAACTCATGTCCATCAAGTCAGTGATGCCGTCCAACCATCATCCTCTGTCGTCCCCTTCTCTTCCTGCCTTTGATCTTTCCCAGCATCAGGGTCTTTTCCAATGAGTCAGTTCTTCGCATCAGGTAGCCAAAATATTGAAGTTTCAGCTTCAGCATCAGTCCTTCCAATGAATATTCAGGACTGATTTCCTTTAGGATGGACTGGTTGGATCACCTTGCAGTCCAAGGGACTCTCAAGAGTCTTCTCCCACACCACAACTCAAAAGCATCAATTCTTCAGCGCTCAGCTTTCTTTATGGTCCAGCTCTCAAATCCATACATGACGATTGGAAAAACCTTAGCTTTGACTAGATGGACAATTTTCGGCAAAGTAATGTTTCTGCTTTTTAATATGCTGTCTAGGTTGGTCATAGCTTTTCTTTCAAGGAGCGCCTTTTAATTTCATGGCTGCAGTCACCATCTGCAGTGATTTTGGAGCCCCCCAAAATGAAGTCTGTCACTGTTTCCATTGTCTGCCCATCTATTTGTCATAAAGTGATGGGACCAGATGCCATAACCTTCATTTTTGAATGCTGAGTTTTAAGCCAGCTTTTTCACTCTCCTCTTTCACTTTGATCAAGAGGCTCTTCAGTTCCTTTTTGCTTTCTCCCATAAGGGTGGTGTTATCTGCATATCTGAGGTTATTGGTAATTCTCCCGGCAATCTTGATTCCAGTTTTTGCTTCATCCAGCCCAGCATTTCTCATGATGTACTCTGCATATAAGTTAAATAAACAGGGTAACAATATACCGCCTTGATGTACTCCTTTCCCAGTTTGAAACCAGTCTGTTGTTCCATGTCTGGTTCTAACTGTTGCTTTAATCTTTAGCTGAAAATGGTATTTAAGATGAGGGCTTTGGCCGCTTTGGTTAGTGATTCACTTTTCCTGGGTCTCTCCCATATATATGTGTTATTAAACTTTTGTTTGATTTTCTCCTATTAATCTGTCTCACGTCAGTTTAATTCTTAGGCTACCCAAAGAACCTAGAAAAATACTAGAGGTTTTTTTTTTTTCCTCCCTGACACAATAAATAACTACATAGAGGTCTAATATAGATTCAGGTATAGTTATGATATTGTTTCTTTTACAATCCAGCATATGTCCTACTGCTTTTGACTCTCTTTCATGTATTAAACAGTGATCTTGCTCTCACATTAACTGTGCAGGGATTGCAACTTCCTTGTCTAAGGGAGTTAATAACAGAAAATCTTCACTTTTTAAATTTCTTTAAAACAATTTTTAATTGAATATAGTTGAAGTACAATGTTGTGTTGATAACTGATGTACAACCAAGTGACTCAGTTATATAAATATATGCACTCTTTTTTTATATTATTTTCCATTGTAGTTTATCACAGGATATTAAATATAGTTCCCTGTGCTCTATAATAGGACCTTGTTGCTTATCCATTCTATATATACTAGTTTGGATCTGCTTATCTCAGACTCCCACTCCTGCCCTCTCCCACTCCCCCTCCTCTTGGCAATTACCAGTCTATTCTCTATGTCCCTGATTTTCTGTTTCATAGACAGTTTAATTTCTGTCATATTTTAGATTTCACATGTAAATGATATCATATCATATTAGTCTGTCTCTTTCTGACTTATTTCACTTTGTATGATAATCTCTAGTTGCATTCATATTGCTGTAAATATCATTAATTTGTTCTTTTTTATGGCTGAGTATTCCACTGTATTTAGTATATATGTACCACATTTTCTTTAGCCATTCCTCTGTCACTGAATATTTAGGTTGTTCCCATGTCTTGGCTATTGTGATTAGTGCTGCTATGAACATAGGGGTGTATGCATCTTTTTGAAACTTCCATAAGCCTCTTATTCTTATCCATCAGAGGGAAGACAGAATGAAAACCACAGTCGCAGAAAACTAACCAAACTAATCACATGGACCACAACCATGTCTAGCTCAATGAAACTGTGAGCCATGTTGTGTAGGGCCACCCAAGGCAGACGGGTCATGGTGGAGAGTTCTGACAAAACGTGGTCCACTGGAGAAGGGAATGGCAAACCACTTCAGTATTCTTGCCTTGAGAACCCCATGAACAGTATGAAAAGTCAAAAAGATAGACACTGAAGGATGAACTCTCCAGGTCGGTAGGTGCCCAATATGCTACTGGAGATCAGTAGAGAAATAATTCCAGAAAGAATGAAGAGATGGAACCAAAGCAAAAGCAAAACCCAGTTGTGGATGTGACAGGTGATGAAAGTAAAGTCCGATGCTGTAAAGAGCAATATTGCATAGGAACCTGGAATGTTAAGTCCATGAATCAAGGCAAATTGGAAGTGGTCAAACAGTAGATGGTAAGAGTGAACATCGACATTTTAGGAATCAGTGAACTAAAATGGGTGAATGGGTGAATTTAACTCAGATGACCATTATATCTACTACTGTGGGCAAGAATCCCTTAGAAGAAATGGAGTAGCCATCATAGTCCACAAAAGAGTCCAAAATGCAGTACTTAGATGCAATCTCAAAAATGACAGAATGATCTCTTTTCGTTTCCAAGGCAAACCATTTAATATCACAGTAATCCCTGACCACTAATGCTGAAGAAGCTGAAGTTGAATGGTTCAGTGAAGACCTACAAGACCTTCTAGAATTAACACCCACAAACAAATGTCCTTTTCATTACAGGGGACTGGATTGGAAAAGTAGGAAGTCAAAAAACACCTGGAGTAACAGGCAAATTTGGCCTTAGAGTACAAAATGAAGCAGGTCAAAGGCTAAAGGAGTGTTGCCAAGAGACCATCTGGTCATAGCAAACATCCTCTTCCAGCAGCACAGGAAAAGACTCTACAAATGGACACTGCCATATGGTCAATACCGAAATCAGACTGATTATATTCTTTGCAGCCAAAGATGGAAAAGATCTATACATTTAGCAAAAACAAGACCAGAAGCTGACTGTGGCTCAGATTATGAACTCCTTATTGTCAAATTCAGACTTAAATTGAAGAAAGTAGGGAAAACCATTAGACCATTCAGGTATGAACTAAATCAAATCCTTAATGATTATACAGTGGAAGTGACAAATAGATTCAAGGGATTAGATCTGATAGAGTGTCTTAAGAACTGTGGACAGAGATTCATGACATTGTGCAGGAGGCAGTGATCAAGACCATCGCCAAGAAAAAGAAATGCAAAAAGGCAAAATGGTTGTCGATGAGGCCTTACACATAGCTGTGAAAAGAAGAGAAGTGAAAAGCAAAGGAGAAAAGGAAAGATATGCCCAATTGAATGCAGAGTTCCAAAGAATAGCAAGGAGAGATAAGAAAGCTTTCTTCAGTGATCAATGGAAAGAAATAGAGGAAAGCAATAGAATGGGAAAGACTGGAGATCTCTTCAAGAAAATTAGAGATACCAAAGGAACATTTCATGCAAAGATGAGCACAATAAAGGACAGAAATGGTATGGACCTAACAGAACCAGAAGATATTAAGAAGAGGTGGCAAGAATACACAGAACTATGCAAAAAAGTCTTCATGACCCAGGTAACCCCGATGGTGTGATCACTCACCTAGAGCCAGACATCCTGGAATGTGAAGTCATGTGGACCTTATGAAGAATCACTATGAACCAAGCTAGTGGAGGTGATAGAATTCCAGTTGAGCTATTTCAAATCCTAAAAGATGATGCTGTGAAAGTGGTGTACTCAATATGCCAGCAAATTTGGAAAACTCAGCAGTGGCCACAAGACTGGAAAAGGTCAGTTTTCATTCCAACCCCAAAGGAAGGCAATGCCAAAGAATGTTCAAACTACCACACAATTGCACTCATCTCACACGCTAGCAAAATAATGCTCAAAATTCTCCAAGCCAGGCTTCAATTGTACGTGAACGGTGAAATTCCAGATGTTCAAGCTGGTTTTAGAAAAGGCAGAGGAACCAGATATTAAATTGCCAACATCTGCTGGATCATCGAAAAAGCGAGAGTTCCAGAAAAGCATCTACTTCTGTGTCATTGACTATGCCAAAGCCTTTGACTGTGTGGATCACAACAAGCTGTGGAACATTCTGAAAGAGATGGGAATACCAGACCACCTGACCTGCCTCTGGAGAAATCTGTATACAGGTCAAGAAGCAACAGTTAGAACTGGGCATGGAACAATAGGCTGGTTACAAATTGGGAAAGGAGTACATCATGCCTGTATATTGTCACCCTGTTGATTTAACTTATATGCAGAGTACATCATGCTAAATGCCAGGCTGGATGAAATACAACCTGCAATCAAGATTGCCAGGAGAAATATCAGTAATCTCAGACATGCAGATGTCACCACTCTTATGGCAGAAAGTGAAGATGAACTAAAGAGCCTCTTGATGAAAGTGAAAGAAGAGAGTGAAAAAATTGGCTTAAAACTCAACATTCAGAAAACTAAGGTCATGGCATCTGGTCCCATCACTTCATGGCAAATAGACGGGGAAACAGTGGAAACTGACCGACTTTATTTTTGGGGGCTCCAAAATCACTGCAGATGGTGACTGTAGCCATGAATTAAAAGACACTTGCTCCTTGGAAGAAAGGCTATGCACAACCTAGACAACATATTAAAAAGCAGAGATATTACTTTGCTAACAAATATCCGTGTAGTCAAAGCTATGTTTTTTCCAGTAGTCATGTATGGATGTGAGATTTTGACTATAAAGAAAGCTGAGCATGAAAGAATTGATGCTTTTGAACTGTGGTGTTGGAGAAGACTCTTGAGAGTCCCTTGGACAGCAAGGAGATCCAACCTGTCCATCCTAAAGGAAATCAGTCCTGAATATTCATTGGAAGGACTGAGGTTGAAGCTGAAACTCCAATACTTTGGCCACCTGATGTGAAGAACTGACTCACTGGAAAAGACCTTGATGCTGGGAAAGATTGAAGGCGGAAGGAGAAGGGCATGACAGAGGATGAGCTGGTTGGATGGCATCACCACCTCAATGGACACAAGTTTGAGTAGGTTCAGGGTATTGGTGTTGGACAGGGAAGCCTGGCATGCAGCAGTCCATGGGGTCGCAAAGAGTCGGACATGACTGAGTGACTGAACTGAACTTTGTGTGGATATATGCCCAGGTCTGGGATTGCTGGATCATATGATAATTGTATTTTTCATTTTCTGAGAAACCTCTAGAATGTTTTCCACAGTAGCTGCACTAAGTTACATTTCCACCAATGGTGTAGGAGAGGTCACTTTTCTCCAGAAACTCTCCAGCATTTCTTATTTGTAGACATTTTAATAATGTCCATTCTGACCGACATGAGGTGGTATCTCATTGTAGTTTTGATTTGCATTTCTCTGATATTTAGTGGTGTTAAGTATCTTTTCATATGCCTATTGGTTGTCTGTATTCCTTCTTTGGAGAAATGTCTCTTTAGGTCTTCTGCCCATTTTTTGATTGGACTCTTGGTTTTTGTTGTTGTTATTGAGTTTGATGAACTGTTTATATATTTTGGAAATTAAGCCCTTATCAGTTACATCATTTGCAAATATTTTCTTCCATTCTATAGGTTGTCATTTTGATTTGTTGATGGTTTTGTTTGCTGTGCAGAATCTTATAACTTTGATTGAGTCCCATTTGTTTATTTTCATTTTAATTTCTATTAGCTTGGGAGACTGACCTAAGAAAACATTGGTACAATTTATGTCAGAGAATGTTTTTTCTATGTTCTCTTCTAGGAGTTTTATGGTATCATGTCTTATGTTTAAGGTTTTTTTTTTTTTTTAATCGGAGGCTAATTACAATATTGTGGTGGTTTTTGCCATACATTCACATGAGTCAGCCATGGGTGTACATGTGTTCCCCATCCTGACCCTCCCTCCCATCTCCCCCCCCATTCCATCCCTCAGGGTCATCCCAGTGCACCAGGCTTGAGCACCCTGTCTCATGCATTGAACCTGGACTGGTGATCTGTTTCATATATAATAATATACATGTTTCAATGCTATTCTCTCAAATCATCCCACCCTCGCCTACTCCCACAGAGTCCAAAAGTTTGTTCTATACATCTGTCTCTTTTGCTATATGTGTCTCACATATAGGGTCATCATTACCATCTTTCTAAAGTCCATTTATATGTGTTAATATACTGTTTATTGGTGTGTTTTTTTCTGATTTACTTCGCTCTGTATAATAGGCTCCAATTTCATTCACCTGATTAGAACTGATTCAAATGCATTCTTTTTAATAGCTGAGTAATATTCCATTGTGTATATGTACCACAGCTTTCTTATCCATTCATCTGCCAATAGATATCTAGGTTGCTTCCATGCCCTGGCTATTATAAACAGTGCTGCAATGAACATTGGGGTATACATATCTCTTTCCATTCTGTTTTCCTTGGTGTGTATGCCCAGCAGTGGGATTGCTGGGTCGTATGGTAGTTCTATTTCCAGTTTTTTAAGGAATCTCCACACTGTTCTCCATAGTGACTGCACTAGTTTGCATTCCCACCAACAGTGTAAGAGGGTTCCCTTTTCTCCACACCCTCTCAAGCATTTATTGTTTGTAGACTTTTTGATAGAACTCATTCTGACCGGTGTGAGATGGTACCTCATTGTGGTTTTGATTTGCATTTCTTTAATAATGAGTGATGTTGAGCATCTTTTCATGTGTTTGTTAGCCATCTGTATGTCTTCTTTGGAGAAATGTCTGTTTAGTTCTTTGGCCCATTTTTTGATTCGGTCACTTATTTTTGTGGAATTGGGCTGCAGGAGTTGCTTGTGTATTTTTGAGATTAATTCTTTGTTAGTTGCTCCATTTGCTATTATTTTCTCCCATTCTGAAGGCTGTCTTTTCACCTTACTTATAGTTTCCTTCATTGTGTGAAAGCTTTTAAGTTTAATTAGGTTCCATTTGTTTATTTTTGCTTTTATTTCCAATATTCTGGGAGGTGGGTCGTAGAGGATCCTGCTATTATTTACGTCAGAGAGTGATTTGCTTATGTTTTCCTCTAGGAGTTTTATAGTTTTTGGTATTACATTTAGATCTGTAATCCATTTTGAGTTTATTTTTGTGTATGGTGTTAGAAAGTGTTCTAGTTTCATTCTTTTACAAGTGGTTGGCCAGTTTTCCCAGCACCACTATTAACGAGATTGTCTTTTTTCCATTGTATATCCTTACCTCCTTTGTCAAAGATAAGGTGTCCATAGGTGCATGGATTTATCTCTGGGCTTTCCATTTGTTCCATTGATCTATATTTCTGTCTTTGTGCCAGTACCATACTGTCTTGATGAATGTTGCTTTGTAGTATAGCCTGAAGTCAGGCAGGTTGATTGCTCCAGTTCCATTCTTCTTTCTCAAGATTGCTTTGGCTATTTGAGGTTTTTTGTATTTCCATAAAAATTGTGAAATTACTTGTTCTAATTCCCTGAAAAAATACTATTGGTAGCTTGATAGGGATTGCATTGAATCTATAGTTTGCTTTGGGTAGTATACTCATTTTCACTATATTGATTTTTCCGATCCATGTATATGGCATATTTCTCCATCTATTTGTGTCATCTTTGATTTCTTTCATCAGTGTTTTATAGTTTTCTATATATAGGT
This sequence comes from Moschus berezovskii, assembly GCF_049115385.1. Classification (NCBI taxonomy): domain Eukaryota; kingdom Metazoa; phylum Chordata; class Mammalia; order Artiodactyla; family Moschidae; genus Moschus; species Moschus berezovskii. The sequence goes on along the minus strand of NC_142488.1, from coordinate 32,454,584 downwards.
CTTTTGTTTCTTTAGATAGATTTATTCTTAAGTATTTGATTCTTTTCATTGCAATGGTGAATGGAATTGTTTCCTTAATTTCTCTGTTTTCTCATTGTTAGTGTATAGGAATGCAAGGGATTTCTCTGTGTTAATTTGATATCCTGCAAATTTACTATATTCTTTGATTAGCTCTAGTAATTTTCTGGTGGAGTCTTTACAGTTTTCTATGCAGAGGATCATGTCTTGTGCAAACAGTGAGAGTTTTACTTCTTATTTTCCAATCTGGATTCATTTTATTTCTTTATCTTCTCTGATTGCTGTGGCTAAAACTTACAAAACTATGTTGAATAGTACTGGTGAGAATGGACATCCTTGTCTTGTTCCTGACTTTAGGGGAAATGCTTTCAATTTTTCACCATTGAGAGTAATGTTTGCTGTGGGTTTGTCATATATAGCTTTTATTAGGTTGAGGTATGTTCCTTCTATTCCTGCTTTCTGGAGGTTTTTTTTTAATCATAAATGGATGCTGAATTTTGTCAAAGGCTTTCTCTGCATCTATCGAGATAATCATATGGTTTTTATCTTTCAATTTGTTAATGTGGTGTATCACATTGATTCATTTGAGAATACTGAAGAATACTTGCATCCCTGGGAGAAAGCCCACTTGGTCATGATACATGATCTTTTTTAACATGTTGTTGGATTCTGTTTTCTAGAATTTTGTTAAGGATTTCTGCATCTATGTTCATCAGTGATATTGGTTTGTAGTTTACTTCTTTTGTGGCATCTTTGTCTGATTTTGGTATTAGGGTGATGGTGGCCTCGTAGAATGAGTTTGGCAGTTTACCTTCCTCTGCACTTTTCTGGAAGAGTTTGAGTAGGATAGGTGTTAGCTCTTCTCTAAATTTTTGGTAGAATTCACCCGTGAAGCCATCTGGTCCTGGGCTTTTGTTTGTTGGACGATTTCTGACTACAGTTTTGATTACTGTGCTTGTGATGGGTCTCTTACGATTTTCTATTTCTTCCTGGTTCAGTTTTGGAAAGTTATACTTTTCTCAGAATTTGTCCATTTCTTCCAAGTTGTCCATTTTATTGACATATAGTTGCTGATAGTAGTCTTTTATTATATGTTGTATTTCTATGTTGTCTGTTGTGGTTACTCCATTTTCATTTCTAATTTTGTTGATCTGGTTCTTCTCCCTTTGTTTCTTGATGAGTCTGGCTAATGGTTTGTCTATTTTATTTATCTTCTCAAAGAACCAGCTTTTGGCTTTGTTGATTTTTGCTGTGGTCTCCTTTGTTTCTTTTGCATTTATTTCTTCCCTAATTTTTATGGTTTCTTTCCTTCTACTAACCCTGGGGTTCTTCATTTCTTCTTTTTCTAGTTGCTTTAGGTGTAGAGTTAGGTTATTTATTTGATTTCTCTCCTGTTTCTTGAGGTAGGCTTGTTTTGCTATGCACCTTCCCCTTAGCACTGCTTTTACTGAATCCCACAGGTTTTGGGTTGTTGTGTTTTCATTTTTGTTCATTTCTATGTATATTTTTATTTTTTTTAATTTCTCCTGTGATTTGTTGGTTATTCAGAAGTGTGTTGTTTAGCCTCCACAGTTTATTTTTAATAGTTTTTTTCCCCTGTAGTTGACATCTAATATTACCGCATTGAGATCAGAAAAGATGGTTGAGATGATTTCAGTTTTTTTTTTTAATTTACCAAGGCTAGATTTATGGCTAAAGCTGAAACTCCAATACTTTGGCCACCTTATGCGACGAGTTGACTCACTGGAAAAGACTCTGATGCTGGGAAGGATTGGGGGTGGCAGGAGAAGGGGACGACAGAGAATGAGATGGCTGGATGGCATCACCGACTCTGTAGACAAGAGTTTGAGTGAACTCCGGGAGTTGGTGATGGACAGGGAGGCCTGGTGTGCTGTAATTCATGGGGTTGCAAAGAGTCGGACACGACTGAGTGACTGAACTGAACTGAACTTAACTGAGATTTATGGCACAGGATGTGATCTATCCTGGAGAAGGTGCATCTGCAGTTGAGAAAAAGGTGAAATTCATTGTTTTAGGGTGAAATGTCCTATAGATATCAATTAGGTCTAACTGATCCATTGTATCAATTAAATTTTGTGTATTCTTGCTAATTTTCTGTTTAGTTGATCTATCCATAGGTGTTAGTGGGGTATTAAAGGCTCCCAATATTACTGTTTTCTTGTTAATTTCCACGTTCATACTTGTTAGCATTTGCCTTACATATTGCAGTGCTCCTGTGTTGGGTGCATATATTTATAATTGTTATATCTTTTTCTTGGATTGATCCTTTGATCTTTATGTCGTGTCCTTTTTTTGTCTCTTTTCACGGACTTTACTTCAAAGTCTATTTTATCTGATATTAGTATTGCTACTCCTGCTTTCTTTTGGTCTCCATTTGCATGAAATATTTCTTTCCAGCCCTTCACTTTCAGTCTGTATGTGTCCCTACGTTTGGGTTGCATCTCTTGTAGACAGCATATATATGGGTCTTGTTTTTGTGTCTGTTCAGCCAGTCTTTGCCTTTTGGTTGAGGCATTCAACCCATTTACATTTAAGGTAATTATTGATAAGTATGATTCCATTGCCATTTACTTTGTTGTTTTGGGTTCACGTTTATACACCTTTTCTGTGTTTCCTGTCTAGAGAAGATCCTTTAGCATTTGTTGAAGAACTGGTTTGGTGGTGCTGATTTCTCTGAGGTTTTTCTTGTCTGTAAATCTTTTGATTTCTCCTTCATATTTGAATGAGATCCTTGCTGGGTACAGTAATCTGGGCTATAGGTTATTTTCTTTCATCACTTTAAGTATGTCTTGCCATTCCCTCCTGGCCTGAAGAGTTTCTATTGAAAGATAGCTGTTATCCTTATGGGGATCCCCTTGTGGGTTATTTGTTGGTTTTCCCTTGCTGCTTTTAATATTTATTCTTCATGTGTAATCTTCGTTAATTTGATTAGTATGTGTCTTGGGGTGTTTCTCCTTGGGTTTATCCTGTTTGGGACTCTCTGGGTTTCTTGGAATTGGGTGGCTGTTTCCTTCTCCATTTTAGGGAAGTTTTCAACTATTATCTCCTCAAGTATTTTCTCATGGCCTTTTTGTCTTCTTCTTCTGAGATTCCTATGATTCGAATGTTGGGGCATTTAATATTGTCTCAGACGTCTCTGAGGTTGTCCTCATTTCTTTTAATTCTTTTTTCTTTTTTACTCTGCTTCATTTATTTCCTTTCTATCTTCCACCTCACTTATCCTATCTTCTGCCTCATTCTACTGTTGGTTCCCTCCAGAGTGCTTTTGATATCATTTACTGCATTATTCACTATTGATTGACTCTTTTTTATTTCTTCTAGGTCCTTGTTAAACTTTTCTTGCATCTTCTCTATCCTTGTCTCCAGACTATCTGTAACTCCATTTTGTTTTCAAATTTTTGGATCATTTTTATTATCATTATTCTGAATTCTTCTTCAGTTAGACACCCTATCTCCTCCTCTTTTGTTTGGTTTGGTGGGCTTTTATCATGTTCCTTTACCTGCTGAATATTTCTCTGCCTTTTCATCTTCTTTAGGTTGCTGTGTTTGGGGTGGTCTTTCTGTATGCTGGAAGTTTGTTCAGTTAAGTTAAGTTCAGTTCAGTCGCTCAGTCATGTCTGACTCTTTGCGACCCCATGAATCACAGCACGCCAGGCCTCCCTGTCCATCACCAACTCCCGGAGTTCACTCAAACTCTTGTCCACAGAGTCGGTGATGCCATCCAGCCATCTCATTCTCTGTCATCCCCTTCTCTTCCTGCCCCCAATCCCTCCCAGCATCAGAGCCTTTTCCAGTGAGTCAACTCTTCACATGAGGTGGCCAAAGTATTGGAGTTTCAGCTTTAGCATCAGTCCTTCCAATGAACACCTAGGATTGATCTCCTTTAGAATGGACTGGTTGGATCTCCTTGCATTCCAAGGGATTCTCAAGAGTCTTCTCCAACACTACAGTTCAAAAGCATCAATTCTTCAGCAATCAGCTTTCTTCACAGTCCAACTCTCATATCCATACATGACCACTGGAAAAACCATAGCCTTGACTAGAAGGACCTTTGTTGGTAAAGTAATGTCTCTGCTGTTTAATATGCTATCTAGGTTGGTCATAACTTCTTTCCAAGGAGTAAATGTCTTTTAATTTCATGGCTGCAATCAGCATCCGCAGTGATTTTGGAGCCCAAAAAAATAAAGTCTGACACTGGTTCCACTGTTTCCCCATTTATTTCCCAAGAAGTGATGGGACCAGATGTCATGATTTTAGTTTTCTGAATGTTGAGCTTTAAGCCAACTTTTTCACTCTCCTCTTTCACTTTCATCAAGAGGCTTTTGAGTTCCTCTTCACTTTCTGCCATAAGGGTGGTGTCATCTGCATATCTGAGGTTATTGATATTTCTCCCAGCAATCTTGTTTCCACCTTGTGCTTCTTCCAGCCCATCTTTCCTCATGATTTACTCTGCATAAAAGTTAAATAAGCAGGGTCACAATATACAGCCTTGATGTACTCCTTGTCCTATTTGGAACCAGTCTGTTGTTCCATGTCCAGTTCTAACTGTTGCTTGTAGTTCCTGTTTATTGTGGAGGTTCCTCCCTATGGGTAGGGTTGGATGTGTGGCTTGTCAAGGTTCTCTGGTTAGGGAAGCTTGTGTTGGTGTTTTGGTTGGTGGAGCTGGATCTCTTCTTTCTGGAGTGCATAGAAGTGTCCAGTAGTGAGTTTTGAGGTGTCTGTGGGTTTGGTGTGACTTTTTGCTGCCTGTATTTTTGTGGTCAGGGTTATATTCCTGCATTGTTGGAGAATTAGCTTGGTATGTCTTGCTCTGAAACATTTTGGCTCTGGGTGGAGCTTGGTTTCAGTGTAGGTATGGAGGATTTTGGATGAGCTCTTGTTGATTAGTGTTCCCTGGAGTCAGGAGTTTTATGGCATTCTCAAGTTTTGGATTTGAGCCTCCTGCCTCTGGCTTTCAGTCTTATTCTTACAGTAGCTTCAAGACTTCTCCACCCGTACAGCACCGATGATAAAACATCTAGGTTAATGGAGAAAAGATTCTCCACAGTGGGGGAAACCCAGAGAGGTTCAGAGAGTTACATGGAGAAGAAAATAGGGAGGAGGGAGATAGAGGTGACCAGGAGAAGAGGGGGAATCAAAAGGGGAGAGAGCAATCTAGCCAGTAATCAGTTCCCTATGTGCTCTCCACAGCCTGGAACACCCAGAGAGTTTCACAGAGTTCCAAAGAGAAGAGAAGAGGGAGGAAGAAGATAGTGGTGACCAGGAGGAGAGGAGGGGGAGAGAAAAGGAGAGAAACAAATCTAGCCAGTGATCAGTTCCCTTAGTGTTCTCCACAGCCCGGAACACCCAGAGAGATTCATAGAACTAAGGAGAGAAGAGAAGAGGGAGGAATGAGATAGAGGTGACCTGGGGGAGAAAAAGGAGAGTCAAAAGGGGGAGAGAACAATGAAGCCAGTAATCACACTCCTAAGTAAAAATGCGTACTGAAGATTGGATTCTTAAAGGTACAGAATTGAAAACAAATACCAAAAAGCAAAGATTAAAAATTTAGAGTAGAGGTTAGACTCTCAAAAATACAATATTAAAAAAAATCACAAAAGTTATAAAAAATATGTATATGAAATTTGCTTTAAAAATAGGATCTTTTTTTCAAGGTAATAGAAGGCTTTAAAAATGAAAATTAAGGAGTAATAAAGAACTTAAAAATAAAATTAAAAAATGATAATAGTAAAATATATCTAGGAATTTCTCTGGAGCTGTTGAGGGCAGTGTAGGATCAGTTCAGTTTCAGATATTTCCTTTTTCCAGCTTATACTTCTCAAGGTCTATAAGTTCCTTCCAATGTAGCCAGTGCTAACTACAGGGATTTAATCTATTGCACCTGTCACTTCCAAAGCTGTTCCCTATTCTTATGTTTATTTTGGCTTCCTCTGTTTCCATATCTCTTCAGTACCTAACTTCTGCCCTGACACAAGGGGGCGAAGGTGTTCATTTATTTAGGCTCAGTTGTTCAATTTGCTGCAGGGAGGGAGGGACACTGCAAACAAATATCACTGGCATGTGTGGAGAGTGCTCGCAGTAACTGGGCCACACTGAGTTTGCCCCTACTCACGGCGTGTGTACTTTCCTGGTCTATTCTTTTCAGGCTCCAGGTTGCTCTGCCAGGGAACTATCTAAGGTGGGCCCTGGGTTGCGTGCACTTCCCAGGTCTATGCCGCTCAGGTTCAGGTTCTCAGGTACTCCGCAAAGGCACAGACTCGCTTGGGCCTGCATTTTGTGCTCTTCCCAGGTCCGAGCAGCTCAGGCGACCAGGTGCTTGGCGAGCGCACTCTCCCCAGGTGCAGTGCGTCTTATCACCTCCTCTGTCCCAGCCACTCGGATTCCTGAGTGTGCAGCGGGATCGCCATCTCAGGTGTGCCGCGTGTCTCCTCTGGGGAGTTGATCTCTGGCTGCGACCCTCCTGCTGTATGTCAACAATCCAGGATCCCAGGAAGACTTGGTTATCAACTGGGAGCCTGCTCGCAGTTTGGTAGGGGATGCCGTCTCTGGGACTGAGTTTTCCCCTTACCTTTCAGCTCTGGCTGTCCTCTGCCTGCCTCTCTGCCTCTGGCGGAGGATGGGCTGGTCTGCAGCCAGCTAGCTCTCCTCTGGTATTTGCTCAGTCCTTTGTTCTGTGAGCGGGCCCTGCAGTGCCTTAGGTTAGAGCTTTTTGCGGAAAAGTTCTCTCTCTCTCTTTTCCTCTCTCTCTTTTTTTTTTTCTCCTCTCTGGCTATCCCAGGGTTTGGGTTGCTATCTCATGTTAGCTCCCTCAGATTGCCCGCAGGGCATTCAGGCCCTGTCCTTACCCTAAGCAATGCAGCCCAGCGCCTCCCTATTAAGCCTCTGTTTGCTGGTGACAGGCACGAGGGTGCGGGCTACTTCTCCACTGGCAGTTGCAGTTAGGCATGTAATCTGTGGGTTTTATTTATTTATATTTTCCTCCAGGTTATGTTGCCCTCTGAGATTCCAAAAGTCCCCACAGACCCGCCAGTGAGAGGGTTTCCTGGTGTTTGGAAACTTCTCCTCTTTTACGACTCCCTCCCCAGGACGGTTCTCCATCCCTAACTCTTTTGTCTCTCTTTTTATCTTTTATTTTTTGTCCTTCTTCCTTTCGAAGATAATGGGCTGCCTTTCTGGGTGCCTAATGTCCTCTGCCAGTGTTTAGAAGTTGTTTTATGGTATTTGCTCAGAGTTCAAATGATCTTTCGATGAATTTGTCGGGGAGAAAGTGGTCACCCTGTCCTATTTCTCCGCCATCTTAGGACCACCTTTAAGCCATTTTGAGTTTGATTTTGTGTATGGTGTAAGTGTGTATTCTAACGTTATTGATTTACATGTGACTGTCCAAGTTTGCCAGCACCGCTTGCTGAAGAGACTATCTTTTTCCTATTGTATATTCTTCCCTCCTTTGTTGAAGATCAATTGACCATAGGTGTGTGGATTTATTTCTGGGCTCTTTATTTTATTCCATTGATCCCTAGGTCTGTGTTTGTGCCAATACCATGCTATTTTGATTCCTATAACTTTGTAATATTGTCTTAAGTCTTGGGAGGGTTATGTTTTATTCTTTTTCTTCAGGATTATTTTGGGAATTCTGTGTTTTTTATGGTGCCATATGAATTTTAGGATTATTTGTTCTAGTTCTGTGAGAAAGGTCATGGGTAATTTAAATCTGTAGATTACTTTGGGTCATTTGGCTATTTTAATAATATTAATTCTTCCAATTCAAGAGTATGGAATATCTTTCTTTTACTTTGAATCATCTTCAGTTTCCTTCATTAATGTTTTACATTTAGTGATAAGTCTTTCACCTCCTTGGTGAAGTTTATTCCTAAGTATTTTATTTTTGGAGTCACAATTTTAAAAGGTATCGTCTTTTTATTTTCCCTTTCTGATATTTTTTTGTTGGTGTAAAAAAATGCCACATATTTCTGTATGTTTATCTTGTATAGCAGTACCTTGCTGAGTTTGTTATCAGTTCTAGTAGTTTTTGTGTGGAGTCTTTAGGGTTTTTCTGTATACAGTATCATATCCTCTGCATATAATGACAGTCTTACCTCTTCCCTTCCAATGTGAATACTTTTTGTTTCTTTTTCTTTTCTGATTGCTGTGTCTAGAACTTCCAAAACTATGGTGAAGAGAAGTGGTAAAAGTGTGCATCCTTGTCTTGTTTCAGGTTTTAGTGGGAAGGCTTTCACCTTTTCACCATTGAGAATGATATTGGCTGTGGGCTTGTCACATATAGCTTTTACTATTTTGAGATATGTTCCCTCTATACCCACTTTGGTAAGAGTTTTTATCATGAATGGATGTTGAATTTCATGAAATGCTTTTTATGCATCTATTGAGATGACCATGTGATTTTTGTCTTTTGTGATGTGGTATATCACATTGATTGATTTGCATATGTTTAACCATCCCTGTAAACTTGGGATGAAACTCACTTTTTTTGTGGTTTATGATCTTCCTTATGTGTTACATGATTCAGTTTGCTGATATTTTGCTGAGAACTTTTGTATCTGCATTTATTAAAGATATTGGCCTATAATTTTCTTTTTTCATGGTGTCTTTGACTGCTTTTGTTATCAGGGTTATGGTGGCTTCATAGAATGTCCTTTGGAGAATTCCTTCCCTTCAGCATTTTGGAAGAGTTTGAGAAGGATCACTGTAAGTTTTTTTTTGTATGTCTGGTAGAATTTGCATGGGGAGTCATCTGGTCCTGGACTTTTGCTTATAGGGAGTTTTAAAATTACAGTTTCCTTTTACTGTTTTTCGAATTGCTTAGAATTCATACATTAAGCATAGAAATATCACTGAGGTTGTATTCCTTTTCAGTTTACTTTAGCCTTCTAGGCCTGCTCTCATTGATATCACTTGTCCCTTTCTTCATCATTTCTTCTTTCCTGAAATTGTGGAAAGGGTCTTGTAAACCTCTTATTTTGACCACACAAATTCCATTTTTGAATCTGAACTGAGAATGTATTCCACTCCCCTTAGAGCAGAAATATTTATTCTATATAGCCAATAAATACACTAACTGGTAGTAGTTTAGTTTAGGGATTTTGTAATTTAACCATTTTGTTCTCAAATCCATGAAGGCTATCCTCGTAAAACTAACATCCCAAAGACACTACCTTTAGTTATATTTCTATTACCACCTACCTTTTATTTTTCTTTTTTATATATGTGAGATGTGGGATACTTACCTCTTCAACTTGGTGAGTGGTACTGAACCTCAAATAAGCTAATATTACACTCAGGTATCATTTTTCTGATCATATTATCAGCTCCCATCCACCCACCCACACATTAGCCCCTTCTGAAAAGTTGTTAACTGCTCTGTGGTTTCTAGATAACTCTTGATCTACTAAGTCACTGAAACACAGAATATTTATTATGTACTTGGAGCACCATCTAGTGGCAAATATATATATATATAGTGCTGGCAAATATATATCAGAAATATTTGTGTTTTGGGATTGGCTGTTATGAAGGCTGGAGAAAGAAGAGTGAGCTGCTGAAATCAAACAGGTATTAGTTTGGGGCTAAAATTGGCACAGAGTACCTGTAAATAGACTCTCAAATTCTACATTCTTAATTTGCATCAGTGAGGCAGACCTTTACCAAAGAGAGATAGGCAAAAAAACTGAAGAAGGTTAAAATAAAGTAAGTAAAACTTAAGTGAGGGGGGAATTTAAGTGAGGTAAAGGTAAAACAAGAGAAACATAAAAGAAAGCAAATTAGGTACAAGTTTAATGGATTCAGTGACATGAGTGACAATATAAATATATGGAGAGGAGAAAAATAACTGTATCTCAACTTTTCTGTTTCAGATACCTTAAGTGTAGGTTAAGCCTCACAAATGCCTAATGGAGTATGTGTCACCATCCTTACTTTAAAAATAAAGAAATTTGTAGAAATTGGGGAAAATGCTTAAAATGCCTAACTCATTTTGTTCTATTTCTAAAACTCAATCTTATTCTTTAAACTGTACCAAAAAAATCACTAAAATAAACCCTACTTACGGTACTAAAGCAGTGGTTCTCAGACTCAGCCACACATTGGAATCACCTGAGAAGTATTAAAACATACTAAAACCTGAATTTCACTCACTGTGAGAGATTTCAATTTAATTGGAGTATTGCCTGATAATCTGGATTTTCAAATCTTGGTAGATTCTCATGTGTACCAAAGTGTGAGGATTACTCAAGTCTTTGACTTTCTTGCCAGTTACATAGTTCAGTAGGTTCCTAAGAACTTTATCAACATTGAAAGTGAAAGTCTCTCAGTCGTGTGGGACTCCTTGTGACTCCATGGACTGTATAGTCCTGAATTCTCCAGGCCAGAGTACTGGAGTGGGTTGCCATTCCCTCTTCCAGGGGATCTTCCCAACCCAGGGATTGAACCCAGGTCTCCCACACTGCAGGCAGATGCTTTACCAGCTGAGCCTCAAGGGAAGCCCAAGAAACTGGAGTGGGTAGCCTATCCCTTCTCCAGCAGATCTTCCTGACCCAGGAATCGAACTGGGGTCTCCTGCATTGCAGGCAGATTCTTTCCTAACTGGGCTATGAGGGAAGACCCTTGTCAACATTAGACTTTCTAATTAATATTTTAAATGAAGTCGTTTAGTAACTTTGTGAAGGAAGAGGTTTTGTTCAAAATTATCCATGTTTGAAAGTTGTGCTTTTGCAGATTAACAAGGATCAACATGGTTGTCAATTTTCCTTTTCTCATATCTGGAGTTTTCACTTGTCCTTGATTTTTTGATGGTTATCTATGTCATCACTCGGGGCAGAACACACAGCCTATGTCTCTCTTAGGACTGTTCTCTGTTCAGTTACATAGCATATAGCAACAGCTGCCACCCTAAAAGCAGTTTCCTCTTTTTCAATTGGTCCCGGCCTTTTGCAGTTCCTTGGAGTTCAATAGAGAGTACAATTGCCCTCTTCTGCCGAAATGTAGGTGAAATTTCTTCAATCATTTCCCACATGCATCTATTTTGTGTCATCTGTTTTGTCTTCAGTTCAGTTCAGTCGCTCAGTCGTGTCTGACTCTTTGCAACCCCATGAAACACACTCTTGAGAGTCCCTTGGACTCCAAGGAGATCCAACCAGTTCATTCTAAAGGAGATCAGTCCTGGGTGTTCATTGGAAGGACTGATGCTGAAGCTGAAGCTCCAATACTTTGGCCACCTCATGCGAAGAGTTGACTCACTGGAAAAGACTCTGATGCTGGGAGGGATTGGGGGCAGGAGGAAAAGGGGACGACAGAGAATGAGATGGCTGGATGGCATCACCGACTTGATGGAGATGAGTTTGAGTGAACTCGGGGAGTTGGTGACGGACAGGGAGGCCTGGCGTGCTGTGATTCATGGGGTCGCAAAGAGTTGGACATGACTGAGGGACTGAATTCAGAAGATTTATTAATTGAGATGAAAAAATAGGGTGAGATTATTTAGAAATCATGGCCTAATTTCAGAGTTTTGTCCTTTGATGAACTATTTAATGTCAAACATGTGTATGCTCTTTGAGCTTCAAATTTGGTCAGACTATTTGTCCAGCTCACATCTGTATCTACTTATATTTGTTTGTTTTTTGTCTCTTAAGCTGATTCATGTCCTAGCCCTTAGTGGTTTGTTTTGCATACATGTGAGACTTCAAGTACTGTGCCTTAAGATTGCCACTTATGTTTTGCTATACTCTGTGAAATCTGAGAGTATTGCATACAACAAAACAACTGGATCAAAAAAGAAAAATCTATTTCAAAATGTCAATATTGGGAATCAAAGAATTTCTGTACAGCTGAAAAATATTACATGAGCATATGTATTCCTATAAATTATCAATGCAACAATAAAAACTTATCAAATTATAGAGTGTATTATACTTTTACTTGTACTTTTAAAGAGTTTTAATAATGCCATGGTCAAGCAATAAGTAAAAATGAATTCATTTCTAAAATCAAATCCACATCCCCCTAAATCTCATTTTCTGATAATCACTATTTCAAAAATGTTGGGGAAGGAAAAAATTTACCTCTACCCTTTCTAGGTTCTTGTGGCCAGTCTAAGAATTAAGTTGACATGAGACAGATTAACAAGAGAAAGTCAAATTTAATCTTGTACGTATAGGAATCCCATAAGAAAAATTACACCCTTTGACATTGAGGCTTATATACCATCCTGAACTGAGGAGAAGCGGGTAGGGGTCTGAGACTTCAAAGAGGAGGAAAACAACTTACAGGAAGCTAGAAAAAACAAAAGTTTGGTAAACAAATATTTTCTGGGCCACTCAGAAACAATGGGACACAGGCCTTTGCTGAGTTCCCCTTCACCACACCTAGCCCATATTCTTTGTAGATGTCTCTGGTGGTAGTGGGCTTCCCTGGTTGCTCAGTGGTAAAGAATCTGCCTGCAATGCAGGAGACCTGGGTTCAATCCCTGGGTCAGGAAGATCCCCTGGAGGAGGGCATGGCAATCCACTCCAGTATTCTTGCCTAGAGAGTCCCATGGACTGAGGAGCCTGGCAGGTTGCAGTCCATAGGGTTGCACAGAGTCGGACATGACTGAAGCGACTAAGCAGCAGCAGCAGCAGCTGGTGGTAGTGCTCCTCCTTGGCTTCCCTGATGACTCAGATGGTAAAGAATCTACCTGCAATGCAGGAGACCCAGGTTTGATCCCTGGAGAAGGAAATGGCAACCTACTCCAGCATTCTTGCCTGGAGAATTCCATGGGTAGAGGAGACTGGTGGGCTATAGTCCATGGGGTTGCAAAGAGTCGGACGTGACTGAGAGACTAACATACACATACATAGTGCTCTTCCTGGACGAGGCTCTCTGTCTAAATTATTTCAGTAAGTTAAAGAGGGGTAAAAAGAAAGACATCTTAGTCTTTGGTTTCTTAAAATCAATCAGCCTAAATTAATTCTCTTGCTAAAGAGTCATATCTTGGGATGGCAAATTTTGCTCCCCTGCAAAACACTGTTTATATTTTTATTTCAAGTATGTAATCAAATATTCAAGATATATGTATTACATTTATGTATATCTCTTACTTCTATTATGTACAAACTGAATACTATAGGAAGTAGTGCGTATGTGTCTTGGTGCCATCATAACTATTGTGGGAAAACATGTACACATATGCACATGCACATAGGAAAGCCAGCAAATGACTATCTGCGTACATGGGAAGGGCCATGCTATCATGATAGTCTTTAAAGTTATTCAGCAGCTAATATTTATGAGCATACTCTAGCAGCAAAATATACTTCATTTTTTTTTCTCTATGCGGCAGAGTAAATTTTCTTTTAGAATTAGAATAACTTTCTGGCACCTAAGAAATGACATTATAATGAGCAGTTGCCCTATTCCTTCATTTATTGCATATTTATTGTTAATTTTCAGTGCTACTCTTTGATTTATTTATGTCCTTCCTCCTTCAATAAAGGATTTGACATAAATGTACATTATTAAATAAACTGAGTTGTGTGCATGTTTTTAAAGGGTAATTTGAAAATTGATATTTATTTGGAAGGGTAAACAGAAGGATGGGGTAGTAAGTCAAAGCATATAAAAGAAAAGAAAATCTCAAAAATAAGTTGAAGATGAGAAAATAAATGTCTTTCTCTTAATAAAATAAGAAATAATAAAGCAGAAGAAAGTAAAAACTGCCAGTGCCCACATTTCAACTGCAGGGTGGTTCATATTACTGAATATATACTTTGAGTTCCTAAATTGGATTTTAGGTCTAATTCTGCTACCGTATTGCAGTGTGACTTTGGGAACGTCACTAAACTTCTCTTGTCCTGGTTTCTCTTTTAGATATAATGTGTTTCCATTAGCTAAGTGACTTTGAAACTGAAGAAGTTACATCCTTATCGGGGACCAGCCTCGATATGGCCCAGGGTATCCTCGGGATGAACGGCGTCGGCGTCAGAGAGAGAGAGAGAGAAAGAGAGAGAGACAGGGGCTGATGATTCCTTGGTTTACGCTGGAAACCAATAAAACCCCAGCACGGGGTTTGCTCTGTTTACGTAGGCCGCAGGCGCCCTCTCGAATCACTGGAGGCACCCCACCAGGGCACCCCCTCGAGTGGGTCTTAGAAGCCCAGGCAGATAAGTAAACTCAGAGGGCCCAGCGCTCCAAGGATCTCAACCAGAAAAAGGAGAATAGAGAAAAGGACGGAAAAAGAGAAAGAACGACACGGGGAGACCAAGCTTCAGTGAGCAAGGCCCAAAACTTTATTTGCCAGTGCTGCTTTTATACCCTAAGTTGTGCGCATAAGAAACAGAGAAAGGGAGGTATAGAGTCACGCCAAAATCACGTGGGGTCAGCAGTCTTGACCCTTATCAGGATCAGGGCTTATTTTTGTGTGTCTTGTGATAAAAGTTTTAGGTGGTTTACATCATCTTCTGGCCAGGGGGCCTGCTAACAGTTTATGGTCCTCTCTCCTAACAATAGGTTAGTTAGCTAGTACATCATCTTCTGGCCAGGGGGCCTGCTAACAGTTTATGGCCCTCTATCCTAACAATAGGTTAGTTAGCAAGTAAAAGGCTTATATTCTTTTAAGGTGACTTTCCTAGAGTCAGGTGCTAGACACATAACAAAGTTACATTCCTATAAGGCACCGGTGTAGTGAGCTACAAGAAAGGAATTTATTAACTTAAGATCTGATGTGGTTAAATCAAAGGCTACTACTTATATTCTCTATATGTGATTAATATATTTCCAAGGATACAATAGATAGAGGAAACTGCAGCAAGCATTGATTCAACAATGAAATCTTTTTTAGTACTACTCTAATGATTTTAACTTCTTCAACAGATTCCTGTATTTTAGAATATTAGGCTTTCTGTCCTTGCATGGCTGGGAGGCTATAAACAGTCACACTCATAGTTGTAAGAGCCCGGACAAACTTGTCATGCAAGTTAGAAAGCTATCAGAGGGGCTTGGATTGGAACACTCCTATTAAGCTGAGGAGAACTTTTAAACTACAGCTCTGAATTAATGTTTTCAGAGAAAGGTGGTTGGGGGGAAGCCCCCGTAAGTATTAGAGGACTTGGTAAGAGGCGTAAGATAGTAAAGCAGTCAGACTCCGGTTTTCTTTGGGGTAGATGCTCAGGTAAGTCCAGGGGGTCCCTCGAGTCCTGATTAGCCTTTGCCCGTCAGGCCTCTTCCCCAGTTGACCTTTGCCACGGGTAGGATTTCCCTCGCTGGCTCCCAGCACATCCTCTAAATGGGCAATGACACAGACCCTTGAGTCAGAAGGCCTAAATTTGGATCTCATCCTTGACATTTGGACTTCCTAGGTGGTTCAGTGGTAAAGAATCCATCTGCCAATGCAACAATCCCTGGATCAAGAAGATCCCCTGGAAGAGGAAATAGCAACCCACTCCAGTATTCTTGCCTGGGAAATCCCATGGACAGAGGAGCCTGGCGGGCTACAGTTCATGCGGTTGCAAAAGAGTTAGACACTGCTTAGCGACTAAACTACGACAACAAACTTGAAATTTGCTGGTTGTGTGACCTTGAGCTTCTGTTTCCACATTTGTAAAGTGGAGGTAGTAATAGTACTTTTCTCATGTAGTTTTGAATGAGATTAATTATGTTGAGATAGGTGCTTGGGGTTGTGTCTCAGGTAATAATGGCTGTATTAGCTACTATCATTTTTATGTGAAGTGAAAGTCACTCAGTCATGTCCGACTCTTTGAGACCCCATGGACTATACAGTCCATGGAATTCTCCAGTCCATAATACTGGAGTGGTTAGCCATTCCCTTCTCCAGGGGATCTTCCCAACCCAGGGATCATTGTTATAATTTCAGACTATATTCAGGTAAGCCAAATGGCTTCTTAGAGCTCTTTTAAGGGCTCCATTGACCAAGTGAGGAAAAAAGGTTCTGTAAGAATATGACTATACAAAATTAAAGTTTTAAAATAAAACAATATGATTATATTATCATAAAATGTATTCTAAAAATTTATGGGTTTCAGTGCTTCTCATATTTTGAGTACAAGCACCCTTTTACAGTGTCTTAAATTTTAAAAATGTCTTTCTCTACAGGAGATCAGCTATATTTTTAGCATTCATTCATTGAAATAATACAATGCTTTCAGTAAAAATGTTCAGTAAATTTGCATGTATTAGGGTAACTGATAGGAATTTATTATATTTTCTCCCAAGACAAAACATTGGTTGGAAGAACTTCAAGGATTCTGGAGAGAGTACGGTAAATTCTTTTAATATGATTAATAAGCTTCTTGGAGGGAAAGATTTGCCATCCCAAATCCTTGTTTTCCACACGATTCAGTTAAGAAAACTTGTTATAGTGAGCACGGCTATTCTTACCCAAGATGCTTAAAGTAAAATCTCTTCAGGTTTACATATTAGTTAAGATAGTAATAGATGTGTAACAGATACATACTAAATTCTCAGCAGTTTGAAATAATGAAATCTGCTCTTCATTCACGTAATAAGGGATGTGGCTAGTTCTGATCAGATAGTTTCCTGTAATTGGTGATTCAGCATTTAGCTTCCTTTAATCACATAGCTTCCTTATATTTAAAACGTGAATGCCTGGTTCACCTTTTGAATCAATATCTAGATAGCAGAAAAGGAAAGAAAGAAGGCATTAGTTCAGTTCTGTTGCTCAGTCATATCTGACTCTTTGCGACCCCATGAACTGCAGCACGCCAGGCCTCCCTGTCCATCACCAACTCCGGGAGCTTGCTCAAACTCATGTCCATTGAGTCGGTGATGCCATCCAACCATCATCCTCTGTCGTCCCCTTCTCCTCCCGCCTTCAATCTTGCCAGCATCAGGGTCTTTTCAAATGAGTCAATTCTTTGCATCAGGTGGCCAAAGTATTTGAGGTTCAGCTTCAGCATTAGTCCTTTCAATGAATATTCAGGACTGATTTCCTTTAGGATGGACTGGTTGGGTCTCCTTGCAGTCCAAGGGACTTTCAAGAGTCTTCTCCAACACCACAGTTCAAAAGCATCAGTTCTTCGGCTCTCAGCTTTCTTTATGGTCCTACTCTCACATCCATACATGACCACTGGAAAAACCATAGCTTTGACTAGACAGACTTTTGTTGGCAAAGTAATGTTTCTGCTTTTTAATATGCTGTCTAGGTTGGTCATAACTTTCCTTCCAAGGAACAAGCGTCCTTGTTTCATGGGTGCAGTCACCATCTGCAGTGATTTTGGAGCCCAAGAAAATAAAGTCTCTGTTTCCACTGTTTCCCCATCTATTTGCCATGAAGTGATGGGACCAGATGCCATGATCTTAGTTTTATGAATGTTGAGTTTTAAGCCAGCTTTTTCACTCTCCTCTTTCACTTTCGTCAAGAGGCTCTTCAGTTCCTCTTTTAGGACCACATAGAAGTAGCAAGTTATAGGACCATGTAGAAGTAGCGTACATCCTATTTTCTGATACTCCATTGACCAAAAATAAGTTATTTGACCAAACAGACCTTCTCTGTTTCATTTACGGGAAGTATAGAAATGTAATTTCACTGTGCATGCAAGAAGAAAGCAGTTGGACTTGGTAAATAGCTGGCTCATGTCTGCCAGAAGTTAAAGGTTTTATTTGGTTAATTTTCGTGGTGATATGGGAAGAATGGGAATTATGGTTTGGTGAAGTGATGAAAGTTTTCCATCCTAGATCTCCTAGGAGTGAGGATTGCACTTTGGTAAAGGGGTTGTGTGAATTCATTTAAAGAGCTGAAATTTTGGATAACTAGATCAATTTTGGTATGGAATACTCCATGGCTGAGCACGCTCTCAGTGAGGCTAGACTTGAAAAAACTTGAAAGGACCAGTCTCTGGTGATAGGGAAAACAATCATAAGGCAAAGGACCAATTTGGATCCCCAAGATGTTCACTGGAATATGCCTTCACTCTGGAAGGACTGAGGCTAAAGCTGAAACTCCAGTACTTTGGCCACCTCATGGGATGAGTTGACTCACTGGAAAAGACTCTGATGCTGGGAAAGGTTGGGGGCGGGAGGAGAAGGGGACGACCGAGAATGAGATGGCTGGATGGCATCACCGAGTCTGTGGACATGAGTTTGAGTGAACTCCGGGAGTTGGTGATGGACAGGGAGGCCTGGCGTACTGTGATTCATGGGGTCGCGGAGAGTCGGACACGACTGAGCGACTGAACTGAACTGAACTGGGCTACTAATTGCCAGTAGTAGTCACAGAGTGTTCCTGTCACATAAGAGTTTCTGTTCCATAATGGGTGACAGCTACCAATACTTACCGTTTGATAAGAATCAAAGCTCTCTGGAAACTTTTTGGCTTTATTGTGGTGTTCAGGGGAAAAAGAAAGATGTTCTTGCAATGAGATGGTATGTAAGCCATTTAGTGAGAATTTAAATAATTATGTGCTTTTTCCCCCCTGTTGTGGGCAAAGTGAAACACATCACGTACAGTTATTTTATTAATCATAATATCATGTGCAGACATTTGAGCAATATTATTGTTTATTTATATAGACATAGAATTTGTCATTATAATGATGAGAACAGATATGGGTTAACATGTACATTGCACTAGTTTCAAAGCACTTGTGATTTCTTGGGATTAGAATAAGATTGTTGGGATGGAGAAATCATATTAAATTATACCCTGACTCCTATGTGGAAGAATTTTTCTCATAAGGCAGTAAAGCTTAAAGATGTGATGAAAACAGGTGAAAAAACAGAAATGGAACATTGAAATTCAGATTGTTCTTCTAATTCTCACATATGAAAGGCTTGCTCAGATCAAGTCAAATTCCAGGAGTGTGGGGAGATGCTGAGACCGATTTGAGCAGTTTTAAGTAGTTTACTTAGGTCTTTTTGGCACAGTGTATCCCTTGTGGCACTAGTGGTAAAGAACCTGCCTGAAGGAGACATAAAAGGTGCGAGTTTGATCCCTGGGTTGGGAAAATCTCCTAGAGGAGGGCATGGCAACTCACTCCAGTATTCTTGCCTGGAGAATCCCATGGACAGAGAAGCCTGGCTGGCTACAGTCCATAGGGGTCGCAAAGAGTCAGACACAACTGAAGCAACTTGGCATGCACGCACATTTCAAGAAGAAAGTGGCAGTAGTTTTCGTATTTCTAAAAGAGTAGATACTTCCATAACTGCATCAGGTTGTTTTAGCCCTACATTTTCCAAAGTGCCAACTGCTTCTCTGGTTCCTGAGTTGGCCTAAATTCTACAGAATCTTTAAACTTATGGATAACCTAAACATGCCCTTGTGTCCTAAGACTAAGATGTCCTAAGACTAAGATTGTTTGTCTCTAAGCCACTAAACTTTTGAGAAAAAAGAGATAATATTAATAACTACACAGTATCATAAGAATAAAGCAAGAGCATTCTAAATAAATCAAAATCTAGAAACCTCCTTACTTGAGGCAGAGCTTCACAAAGTGTTGTGTGAGGAATTACTGTGTCAGAATCTCCAACAGAGTTTGTGAAATGCAGATTTGTGGTTCCTAACCTTTACCAACTAATTAAGAATCTCTGTAAACACGGCCAGGAATATGCATTTTAAGAAGCCTCCCAACTCTCAAGTCATGTGTTTCTTATACATGCTGAAATTTTCATGGTCATAGATAAGAAAACCAATGGGGACAATGTTGAAATGAGTCTTTCTCATCCAGTTGAAATACACAGTAGTATTTGTAAATGGGTTTCAACCAGAATAATAGAAAGTGTGTTGTATTAGTTAAAAACCTTTGTCCATTCATTACTTTTCTCATTTCAGTCTTAAATTACGTGCAATAGACTATTACCTTCTCTGGTATAGAGCTAGAATAAAAATTTCTCAGAAAGATAAATACTAAGGCGGGAGGAGAAGGAGACGACACAGGATGAGATGCTTGGATGGCATCACCGACTCAATGGACATGAGTTTGAGCAAACTCTGGGAGTTGGTGATGGACATGAGTTTGAATAAACATGAGTTTGATGGTCAAATTTTCATTTTAGAAGTAATATTGTTAGTACTGTTGAGGATAAATATGAAGGGCAACAGGTGAGATGGGAAGGACAGAAATGGATAGAGGGCAGCCTAGGCTAGTGACGACAAGGATCTAGATCAGGGCAAAAGAATTTGATTAAAATGAAGGACTTAAAAGATAGCTAGGCAGCAGAACTGATTAACCTTTGTAATATATTGGATAAAGAGAGAAGTGGTGAGGGAGAATATATGAGGGAAATTCAGAGGTTAGGATTACTTCTGTATTTCTGTTTTTGCTTGGTGGGCAGTGGGACCAATAAGAAGAAACATCTAATTCTGAGGTTTTATGGTGTAGCTTATGAGGGAGCATGATTGCTTATGTTTAGAATAGTATGCAAATTTCCTGAAGATTCAAACAGTCATATAGTCTTTCTAAATTTACACACAGAAACACATGAACTAATAGACCCAGATGTCTGAGTCCCCTGTAGTTGGCTCACAGTGTCAATGACTCTAGCTTCGTGAACTGTTTGTCCCTGGTTATATGCCAATTCTGGTGTGAGTAACATGGAACAGGGATCATCATCACAGTGACCTAATTATTGATCTTGATGTTTTTATGAAATGAAAAATGGGGTGTATTTGACCAGATTTAGCTGTTCTTTTATTCTGGTTGTTATAATAGAGTTTTGTAATCAAGAGTTTTCTTTTAGTGACTCAGTCCAAGGAAGCTTCTGAACAAATTCTATGACTCAAAGGGAGAATGAAAATAAGCAAGAGATTTCATTCTCCCTGAGTATGGGTATAAAGAGTTCCATGGCTTTCGAACTGTAAGAAATGATCAAGACATATGATCCAGATACCTACTGAAGTGTAACAAACTACTCCAAAACTCAGTGGTACATACAATAGAAACCATGTTGTTATAGTCAGGGCTTTGTGAGCTAAGAATAAAGATGAAGAATACTGGGCCTCACTCATGGTGGCATGACTGAGTGAGGATAGATTAGACAACTTGACTGGTGTCATATGTCTGGAGCCTTGATTCTGGTTGAGTTTTTCTTTGAGTCACATCTTTTGGTACTGATATTCCAACAAAAATGGCATCTTCATTCACTAATCTGGTGCCTGAGCTGGGCTGCATAGGTTGGAAAAGCTGGGACTGGTCCTCTTTCTGTCTGTAAACTTCTTCAGGTAGCTTAGGAGTCTTAGGAAATAGTTGGAATTCTTAGACAGTGAGTGGCTTCGCCTAGAGTAAACATTTCAACAGACTTGGTTAGAATCTGTAAGGCTTCCTATGACTTAGACTCAGAAATGCAAGAATACATTTTCTCTTGCATTCTGTTGATTGAATAAGCTACCAAATCAGTCCATATTCAAAAGGAACATCAGACTCTAGCTTTCAATGAGAGAAATAGCCAAAATTTAATGGTTATGTTTAATATACCATAGCTCATGATCAAATTCTTATAATGATGATTTTTCAATTTAAGTAGAAGTTAATCTCTTCCTCTTTTCTGAAGTATATTATTCTCTGGGTGAAAATTTAAAAAAAGGAGGACAGAATTTGAGGTTCTTTGCATTCAGCCTGATTTTCAAGATACTTGGTTAAAGATCTTTTTATTATGTAATATTGATAGCTTTCCCACACTAGAGACAGTTGATAATATTAAGAGCTATTTACTGAGCAACCATAAATACTAGACACTCTGCTTATATTTTACTTATTTGAAAGTGAAAGTTGCTCAGTTATGTCTCTTTGTGACCCCATGGACCTTAGCCAGCCAGGCTCTTCTGTCCATGGAATTCTCTAGACCAAAATACTAGAGTGGGTAGCTGTTCCCTTTTCCAGGGGATCTTTCCAATTCAGGGATCAAACCTAGGTCTCCTGCATTGCCAGAGTATTCTTTATTGTCTGAGCCACCAGGGAAGCCCCTCAAGCTCCAGGCAGGATAGGTATTAGTATTCTCATATTGCAGATAAAGACACTGAAGCTGAGGCAAATTAAGTGATTTTCTCAAAGTTACAGTAATAGAGACTATGTTTAGATTCAAACAAAGTCTATAGGGTAACTCTCACTGTTTCCAATATACTCTACTATGTTTAATGAAAAGACAGTTTTAGACATCATTACCCAAAGGTAGTAAAATCTCAACTGAGATGCTTGAATAATGTTTGATCATTTCCATATAAAACATCTTATTCTAGGAGTCATTGTGTGTGCCATTTCAGGTTTGCTTTGGAGTTAGTCTAGAATATTTTTGTTTTAAGTTAATCAAAGCTTGATATTTCATATATTTTTTTCTTTCCCACCAGAAGGATGGGTTAAAAAGTTGAAAGCATTGGTACAGAAAAATGATTATAAGTATGCGTGTCTCATGGAATCTACTGGAATTGGTTCTTTGATTCAAATCAAATTCAAATAATTGTTTTGAATCTAAACATGGAACTCTGGTTAATTGAAGTTACAACCTTTCCATTTATATAGGCTTGACACTTAGGAATTATTTTCATCTTTTCCTTATACTTACATCTAATTATGGAAATAAAAATCTATTTATTTAAGAAAGTCTCATCTCTCTTATGATTTCCTTTCTTCCTGATTCTGCTTAGATTTAGACTTCTGATGACTTCTGTTTGTACTGTGTCAGTGGATAATTTGCTTCTATGCTTTCCTCCAGTTTTGAGCCATTTTAAACTTTCTCTGAGCCATGGCCTAGTTCTGTTATTCACAAGCAAGTTAGTTCATATTTCTGCAAATTTGTTTATTTGTAAAGTCTTACCTCCTAGTATTCTTATAATAAATAAATAAAATTACATATATATAAATAGTATTTTGCTTGTTTTGCTATATGTATTTATATTATATATATATATATTTAAAGATGAATTTTATGGTTCCAAGGATGAAACTGATATGAGGTTTGTCTCTCAAAATACATGAACACAGAGAACACAAAATGAATAAGCAACAGAAAGGCTCACAATATATGAGCAAAATCAAATTAAGCAGGCCTGCGATATACAGACTCACAGGTTGTACACTATAACCTCCCCAGGGGCACCATTCATGTAAAGAATAAAGTGAAAGACAGTCCCAGAAACATGCAGTGTAGAGCCTGTACAACTGAACATGCAGGCCCTGAAAGTGAGCTTTAATGTTATCTTCCGCCTTCCTTAGACCCAGCAGGGAGAAGGCAATAATGAGCTCAGGGGAGAATAAATGGTTGCTTTATTATTTGTTCTCCAGGCCTAGTGCTTTGTATGCTCATATTGAAGGGAAGTTGGTGATTTTGTTCGGTAGTCTGTAGTCACAGGGAGCTGTGTTGCCTCTTTCACCAAGTATTTACACCACAGTGACGCATGTGGTGTGGGTAAAAATGGTTACCTCACATCTCTATCATGTGAACTCTCCCTATTATGGTGCTAACTGGGTGTTGTAATTGCTCTTATGGAGTCACTCAATGGTCAGAGTCTGGGTTGTCTATTCAAAGAAACTCATCACCTTTTCAAATTACGTTACAAAAAGGCCCCTACATTTCAAGCATATCATTTTACTTAAATTCAAACTACTGTACTATAATCAAGTTGCATCTCTTGCTTAGGTCTTAATGCCCACAATCCTCAACAAATTTAGTGGACAGTAGGTTGACCAAAGGGTGAAAGTTTTTTTTTGTTTGTTTGTTTTTTAAGTAGCATTTATATTAGGAACAAAGTTTGGATTTCCTTATGGTGGGATTTCCTGGGACTTCTTTAATATTCAGGCTAAATGCAAGTTCTCATCCACACTATTAGAATGCAACCTTTCTCTTCAAACACTTTTGACAACTTAGGCATATAGAATAAAGTAAAATGTATAGGAAGTCCTCACAAAATCAGTCTAAATTTCCCAACATTATTACCTTTTCATTTTTCAAACTTCAGTTTAAATGTTATTTCCATGCAAGCTGTTCTTGACCACTTTATTTGAAATGAAATTGTGTATGTCATGCTTTATCACAAAGCCTTAGCAGTGATCTTTATAGCCAACCTCTGTTTTCTGTCCATTCAGTTCTTTAAAGTAGGTACTAAATGAATATGCGTTACATAGTGAAATAAGTGAAGGATGGAAGAAGGGCTAGAGGGAGGAAGGGAGGGAGGAAGGACCTTTGGCAAAGACTCTCTCTGTCTTAATTCATTCTGGCCACTGTAACAAAATACCACAGAATGGGTAGCTTATAAACAACGGAAATTTGTTTTGCAGTGTTCTAGGGGCCAGGAAGTCTAAGATCAAGATAACAGCATGGTCCCATTCTGGTGAGAGCCCTCTTCCTGATTCATAGCCAGAGCCTTCTTGCTGTGTCCTCAGTGTGGAAGGGAATTAGCAAACTCTCTGGAGCCTCTTTTAAAAGGCATTAATCCCATTCATGGTGCATCCCTGGTGGTTCAACAGTAAAGAAGCTGCCTGCCAATTCAGTTTTGATCCCTGAGTTGGGAAGATCCTCTGAAGAGGAAATGGTAAACCACTCCAATATTCTTGCCTAGGAAATCCCATGGACAGAGAAGCCCGGTGGGATATACAATCCATGGGGTTGTAAAGAGTCAGACACGACTGAGCGACTAAACAACAGCAGTAAAGCAATCCCATTCATGAGAGAATTTGTGGAATCTAAAAAATACAACAAACTAGTGATTGTAACAAAAAAGAAACAGATTTACAAGTGTGGAGAACAAATTAGTGGTTACCAGTGTAGAGCGAGAAGTGGGGAGGGGCAATATTGGTGTAGGGGATTAAGAGGTAGAAACTATTTTGTATTAAATAAAATACAGAGATATATTGTATAACACAGGGAATATAACCAATATTTTATAATAACTATAAATAGAGTATAACCTTTGAAAATTGTGAATAACTATATTGTACATCAACTATACTTAATAATTACAGCAAATCTGAAAAGGTGTTAATCTCATCCATGAGGGTGCTACCTGGCCTAATCA
This sequence comes from Moschus berezovskii, assembly GCF_049115385.1. Taxonomy (NCBI): domain Eukaryota; kingdom Metazoa; phylum Chordata; class Mammalia; order Artiodactyla; family Moschidae; genus Moschus; species Moschus berezovskii. Next base: position 32,429,575 of record NC_142488.1, on the reverse strand, counting down.
CTTTTCAAAGGCTCTACTTACTAATACTATCAATTTGAGGGGTTAAAATTTCAACATATGCATTTTAAGGGAACATAAACATTCAGACCATAGCACTTTTCTTCGACCAAACTTGCTTCATGCTCCTCTGAGTCCTCTTTCTAACTAGTCCCTCACTTTAGGCTCTGCCCTTGGCCCATTTAGACTTGTTTCAGCATAAATACTGCTGGATCAGTTTAGCAAAACTCCTCTACTCTTGATAGATGATCAAATTCTTTATCTTTCACCCTCTATATCTTATTACTCTAGCTTGTCTACAAAATTATGTCAAATTCATTTAGCTAGAATTCTGTTTACTCTCGGTATTTCTTCCTAGTCTCCTAGTAATTTTCTATCCACCAACCTCCATACTAATCCTTGCCTTTAAATCTCTACTTTTTCTATTACATTAGGAGTTGAGTCCAATCTCCTTCTCTTACTACAAAGTCCCCCTGATTTATCCTTACTATCTTTAAGCAAGTGTCATGCTTGTTTTCTTCACCACCTTCCAAGATTTCCTTTATCTTACATCTCTCTGAATATGCTGTCACTTTTCCCTTGCCTTTGTTCACATTGTAATCTGTGCTTTGCAATGCCCTGCCCTTAATGCCCTGCTGCTGCTGCTAAGTCACTTCAGTCGTGTCCGACTCTGTGTGACCCCCATAGACGGAAGCCCACCAGGCTCCCCTGTCCCTGGGATTCTCCAGGCAAGAACACTGGAGTGGGTTGCCATTTCCTTCTCCAATGCATGAAAGTGAAAAGTGAAAGTGAAGTCACTCAGTCGTGTCTGACCTTTAGCGACCCCACAGACTGCAGCCTACCAGGCTCCTCCATCCATGGGATTTTCTAGGCAATAGTACTGGAGTGGCTTGCCATTGCCTTCTCCGCCTTAATGCCCTAGTTCATATCAAACCCCTCTGCAATATCTGTATTCTTCTAGTCCTGTATTAAATACAATGCCCTTCAAGATGACCTGTAAAACTCCTGTTTGCATAACTCTTTGCTATCTTTCATCTTCCTATTTCCTCTTAGACTCTTAAATAGAACAATGTGTGTACTTGCCTTCTACTAGATTGTAAACTGTAATGATGCAAGAACTAGGCATCATTATGTGCTTCCTAATGCCTATCACCAAATGCTATGCACAGTAGAAACTCAGTGAATACCTGATTAGTAGAACTATGGTCCTACTATTTAGTGAAAAATTCAAAGGCTATTTAACTGGATTCTGATCTCCCCTACTCATGAGCAGTATGACATTGAGTTTAATCTCTCAGTTTTAGTTTCATCATTTGTAAAAGGCAATGATAACTATAAATGGGTTGCAGTAAATATTAGATGACATTCTATGTAAAATAAATAAAGTAAACCTGATATTATATGTAAAGGTGTCTTCTCCTTAAGGTCAGAAATCTCTCTGAGGTGGCTCAGTGGTAAAGAATTCTCCTATAGCCTGATCTCTGGGTTGGGAAGATCCCCTGGAGAAGGACATGGCAACCCACTGCAGTATTCTTGCCTGGGAAGTCCCATTGACAGAGGAGCCTGGTTGGCTATTGTCCATGGGGTTGCAAGGAGTTGGACATGACTGAGCAACTGAGCATGCATGCATGGCCTCTCTCAACCCCAGTAACATCAAGGTTGCACATCCTCTTCTGTGACACTTTGCAGGCTTTCAAAATGTCTACACAACAGTCTGAAGTTTTACCCAAAGTGTCACAGTTTAACAAGGAAGCAATGAACAGGTGACATTTTGTGGGGTGTAATTTCATATAGGATTGCTAAACATAGTGTTGAGTCTTATTTTCTAACTTCCTTTCATTATGAATCAAAGTAATTCTAACCATGAGTTTGTTTTCTACATCTGTGAGTTTATTTCAGTTTTGTATTTAAGTTCATTTGTATCATTTTTTTTTTAGATTCCACATATAAGCAACATCATATTATATTTGTCTTTGGCTTACTTCATTTAGCGTGATAATCTTGCTCTAGGTCCATCCATGTTACTGCAAATAGCATTATTTCATTCTTTTTAGTGCTGAGGAATATTCCATTGTATATGTGTGTATATGTATATATGCCACATCTTCTTTATCCATTCATCTGTTAGTGGACACTAGGTTGCTTCCATGTCTTGACAATCAATTGTATATAGTGCTGCAGTGAACATGGGGGTGCATGTATCTTTTCAAATTATGGTTTTCTCCTAGTGCTGTCTTGATGCTGCCATACATTCCAGCCCACCTACCTTACCTATATTTCCATATATTCTGAGTGAGTCAGTCTGCTTTTTTTTGGTTTTTGAGAAAATCTGGATGTTTCCTAGTTAATAGTTATCTCCATGTGCATATCTGAATCATTTGCATGGTTTCTTTGTAAGTGTATTATTAGAGAAGCTTAGAGTAACTTCATAACAACATAGAAAGTAACTGTATACAAACTCTGTTTTAACTGTAAACTGTCTCTCTACCACTCCTATTACTCATAGACTGAAAAGTCATCAGAAATGAGCTTGTCTTTGGGGAGTTCAGTTCAGTCGCTCAGTCGTGTCTGACTCTTTGCGACCCCGTGAATCATAGCACGCCAGGCCTCCCTGTCCATCACCAACTCCCGGAGTTCACTCAAACTCATGTCCATCGAGTCGGTGATGCCATCCAGCCATCTCATTCTCTGTCGTCCCCGTCTCCTCCCACCCCCAATCCCTCCCAGCATCAGACTCTTTTCCAGTGAGTCAACTCGTCGCATGAGGTGGCCAAAGTATTGGAGTTTCAGCTTTAGCATCAGTCCTTCCAATGAACACCGAGGATTGATCTCCTTTAGAATGGACTGGTTGGATCTCCTTGCAGTCCAAGGGACTCTCAAGAGTCTTCTCCAGCACCACAGTTCAAAAGCATCAATTCTTTGGCGATCAGCTTTCTTCACAGTCCAACTCTCACATCCATACATGACCACGGGAAAAACCATTGCCTTGACTATACGGACCTTGGTTGGCAAAGTAATGTCTCTGCTTTTTAATATGCTATCTAGGTTGGTCATAACTTTCCTTCCAAGGAGTAAGTGTCTTTTAATTTCCTGGCTGCAATCAGCATCCGCAGTGATTTTGGAGCCCCAAAAATTAAAGTCTGAGTACAAGAGTAGAAAACAGAGAAATGAAGGAAATCATGAAATGACTTCAGTTGAGCATGAAAGAGTGGGTAAATGCCCTTTGCTTGGAAAAAAGATAAATTTCTTACTAGAGGAGAAATCTCTTAAAATATTCATCTGTGCCAGTGATTAACTCTATTGCAAATTTAGTTGCATTAGGCAGAGACTTGGAGAAGGCAATGGCAAGCCACTCCAGTACTCTTGCCTAGAAAATCCCATGGATGGAGGAGCCTGGTAGGCTGCAGTCCGTGGGGCCGCTAAGGGTCGGACACGACTGAGCGACTTCACTTTCACTTTTCACTTTCACACATTGGAGAAGGAAATGGCAACCCACCCCAGTGTTCTTGCCTGGAGAATCCCAGGGACGGGGGAGCCTGGTGGGCTGCCGTCTATGGGGTCGCACAGAGTCGGACACGACTGAAGTGACGCAGCAGCAGCAGCAGGCAGAGACTGCAAGAAACAACTAGTGTATATGACTTGGTATAGTAAAAAAAAGTGTTAACAGAAAGAATATTTCATTTATCTAGTTATTGAATAGCCTGAAGATAGAGCAATTGAATACTATTTGTAATTTGTGTATGTGTGTGTGTGTGTGTGTCTGTGAGCAAAGCTGTGTTTGACACATGCATTTTTTTCTGACTTAAAAACAATATTTTGATAGATAATTGTGGTTTAAATAACTGATTGATGTCAGACAGAAAGTTCTCCTCCTATTGATTACATGTAAAAATACCCAGGAGGGGTTGGAACTGACAGTAACCATCAGAAGACTTCAAAACTCAAACGAGAATCTAGTTGACAGCAGGATCTTCAGTACAGAAAATAGTTTCAGTACTGACACTTTATTCTCAGGTTCAGTATCTATCCATCTATATACCAAATATTTGTGCAAAAGACAGTGTAGAGTGGGGGAAAGAAAGCTGAACTTGTAACTGGGACATGATTAGATTCCAGCTGAGTTCTTTCTACTGGTAATGTCTTGGAGATTTACGTCTCTGAGAAAAACATTCTTTGTTTTTAAATTATCTCTAAGGATCTTTTGGGCTCTAAATTTCTATGATACTCTGATCCTGTCTTATCTTTTTAAGGATATTATGTGTTGGAAAATATCTAGATAGATCAATATATGTATGTATGGGCGAGTGGAAAAATGACAATACATATACACACATACCCACATATATATGCACAATATATACACACATAAATATATGCATATATATATATGACCATATATGTGTGTGTGTAACACATACCGATTTTTCCATGCATGGGTGTCTATATAAGGTGACATGGTTTCTTTCATAAACATGAAACTTTTTCATTTGCAAATATGAAAATAAATATTAATTTCAAATGTGAAAAGAAATCATCTATTCTCTGTTATTTAAGGGGTAAGGCCTCTTCACAGCAAATGGATCTTGAAAGAGATTATAAGATTATGAAAGATGCATTAAAATAATCCAAAATATTCATATGCTGCTGCTGCTGCTAAGTCACTTCAGTCATGTCCGACTCTGTGTGACCCCATAGACGGCAGCCCACCAGGCTCCCCCATCCCTGGGATTCTTCAGGCAAGAACACTGGAGTGAGTTGCCATTTCCTTCTCCAATGCATGCAAGTGAAAAGTGAAAGTGAAGTCGCTCAGTTGTGTCCGACTCTTAGCGACCCCATGGACTGCGCCTATCAGGCTCCTCCGTCCATGGGATTCTCCAGGCAAGAGTACTGGAGTCCATATGCATGTGCTGTGAAAATACTACTTAGTGGATACAAATATAAAAGGTGAAAAATAAAAGTATATGAATATATCCATAAAGAATCCTAATATTGAAAATTTACTGGGCAGTGCTAAAAGTGACTATCAGGAATCTGATCTTGACCAAATAATGACTTTCACTTTTGATGTATAGAAAGGGGCTTCCGTGGTGGCTCAGATGGTAAAGAATCCACTTGCATTGCAGGAGACCTGGGTTTGATCCCTGGGTTGGGAAGATTCCCTGGAGGAGGGCATGGCAATCCAATCCAGTATTCTTGCCTGGAGAATCCCCATGGACAGAGGAGCCTGGCAGGCTACAGTCCATGGGGTCGCAAAGAGTCAGACACGACTGAGCGACTAAGCACAGTACATAAATACTATTAGCAGAAACATATTTTTTTGTCAGTAATCTTCATAAAAATAAATCTCATGTAAATGACAATTAGTTGAATCTACATTTTATTTCTTTAACCAACATGTTTGGTGGCTCAGATGGTAAAAATTGGCCTGCAATGCTGGAGGCCTGGGTCCAGTCCCTAGGTCAGGAAGATCTCCTGGAGAAGGAAATGGCAACCCACTCTGGTATTCTTGCCTGGAAAATTCCATGTATGGAGGAGCCTGTCAGGCTACATGGGGTCGCAAAGAGTCAGACACGAATGAGCAACTAAAAGTAACCATGTAATCATCAAACTTTAAAGCTGGAAAAAGCCTCATTCTTCTTCAAATGAAAAAACATTAAGTGGGTCAATGAATGAGTTTTTCAAGTTTCATGGCAAGAGAGTGACGGGTATAGGATTTTAAACCCATGCCTCTGGTGCCATTGCTCTTTCCATTGTACCATGTTTCTCCCCATCATTTCATGAATCAAAACATACATACATACACACACACACACACACTATTCACACATGTACATATAAAGACCCAGGATTTACTCTTCAACTTGCTTTCAAACATATGGAAACTTATTTCAGAGCAGATAAGCCAAACCTTATTTCTCTCACTTGGTTTCAATCATTGTTTAGTCTCTGAGTATAATTATTCAATAGGAATTTCACCTATTGGTCAACATTCAAATTTGTGATGGCCATGCTGTGGACTCCATTGTCTTGAGAGAAAAGCTTACATACTGAAGCATTTGGGTGGGTGAAAGGAACACAAGGAGAAGAAAATAGAGGAAAGGTATTTGTAAATTTGTAGTTAGTTCTTGCTTTTATACCTTCTTTTGAGTTAATCTGTCTTTTTTTATGAGAAATGAATAGAAATAAAAGCTAAAAAATGTCTCCTATTCACTTGGCAATTTCTTTTCATCCTCTTTTTCTCAGGTGACATCTCTTCCAGGAGTCCTCCCATACCCTGGAAAAGATAATTCCAATTGCTTCTCCTTTTAGTTTCTGCAGGGTTCCTTTGGTATTTGTGGGATTCCTATTTGATGTGATGGTGGAAGAGCCCATTTGAGCCACTTCCTGTTACTAAGTTGAGAGGGAATGCTGGGTTTGGGTCACATTTCTTCTTGGTAGAGGTCATATGGTGCCCTGACATGAAACTGCTCAGTCATTCTAAGGGTCCCTAGCCAGATCACCTTCTTTAGACCTTTCAGAGCTCCTATTTGGTTGTCTTATATTGTTTCCAGGATATATAGTTGGGCTTATAAAAGGGGAGCAGTGCAAGAGGAGCATAAACCATCTTATATGGATTAGAAGTCACCTCTGTGTCTTTTAAGTGCTCACCTGATTGGGACATGCTCACTCTGGATAATTTCCCAATCAACTGTTCTGTTTATCATAATCTAATAATGGGAATGATGTTCCATCATGTTTACAGGTTTCATACTCAAGGGGAGGGGCTACTACGAGGATCATTAAGTGTCATCTTAGAATTCTGTCAACCACAGAAGGTGTATGTAAATGTACTGAAGCATTAGTTAAGCACTTATCATCCTTTGGAAGACTGTAACCTGTTAGGATAGTATGAAAACCAAGTATTGTTATAATTATTCTACTCACAGTAGATGAAGTACACCTGGTATCAGAAATGTTTAATAAAAACCAGAATATTCATTCAAATTTCAGTATTAGTTAATGTCAGTTTCCGAGGTTTGACCTAAATCTTCATGTATGGCCATGCAGATATCTTTTGTGTGAAAAATATGCTGGCTGAAAGGTGAATTTAAAAACTTCATCACTACTCCCCATTTATATTTTGTAGTTACATGCAAATACTGTGGCCGCCAGCAATTCACATAGAAAATAAAGGTCAGTGATGTTTCTGAATTTCAATTTTTAGAGCAGGTTTATACTTAACACTACCTGCATTTGAACAGGTTGCATTGTACAAACTTTTGACTGTTGCTTTAGGTTGTAATATGATGTACTCTCACCTGTATCAGGATGGAAAATGTTAAGCAAAAATTTTTTTTACTGGCCAATAGGGTCTTTTCCAATAGTCGGTTCTTCCCATCAGATGGCCAAAGTATTGGAGCTTCAGCTTCAGCATCAGTCCTTCAGGTTAGATTTGGCTAATGTGAACTACTGCCAAAAGATTAGAAGTCAGGAGGAAAGAAGGTAAGGGTATTCATTTCTATGGTGCACCCTCTCCAAAACTTTGGATTGGCAGTGGCTGTCATTTTCTCAGTTTATAGCTCTTGCTGGGTGGACTTCAACTACAACTCTTAAGACATTTGGGATTGCAGGAACTACTATCTCTCTATGCCCCTTCAAACCTAGAGGTTCTAATACTGGCTTCTCAATTGCTAGCCTCTGGGTACTTCATCATCTCTTGGTTTCTCGTCATTATTTACACATTTGAGTCTCCTCACTAAATGATATTCTGTCACTCTTTTAAAGTGTGCCATCAGCTTTTGGTTGGACTCTGACTAATACATTGGTAGTGGGGAATAGGAGAAACTTTAAGGTAGTATTGGGGAGGGTGGGATAAACTGCTGGAGAAGGGATAAATGGAAGAGATTAACTGGATAAAGGTGATAAACTGGAAGAGAAGGGTTTCAAAGCTTTTTATGGCATTCTATGAATATAACATGACTTTCGTATGTGAATGACTCTAATACAGTCTTAAATTGCTTCTAAATTATTTAGCTGTGTTCCTGTTTATTTGCATGCACAACCAGGATTGAACAGGGCCAAGAGATATCTGGGATTTATATAACTAGAAGATCTATCTGGATTGATTATATCATATTAGAACATTTCTCTCATAGCATCAGGAATATCCCAACCCAGTGTACATACTAAGTTTCCATTGAAATTCAGCACACTGCTATGCTGTGTAATTCATTTTTATTGTCAAATAGAACAACAGTGTTTGACTTTTTAATATTTCCTTTTATTATTAAACAGAAATTCGGAAAAGCCCAATAATTTTTTCTGGAACAATTAATTCAGTTCAAATTGTTACATATAGATTCAGATTGTTATACTTAAACATAAATAACTCTAAAAGTGGACATGACTCAGCTGACTATTGTCCATCACTGTAACACTTTATATATCTGAGAATTCATATCTCACATAGAATTATTTGCCTCGGAGGGATACACTACTGGGCCACGACAAATGGGACAAGTTATGTGCTCAGACAGCCAGTGATCAATGCAGTGATCATGATATTCATGGGAGCAAGGTAGGATGCGTAGTGTGTTGCCTGCGGTGTACTCTGTAATACAAATGCTACAGGCTTTAAATGCTTCATTCTCTCCAAAAGATCTTAAAGCTAAGTTGTCAATCTGTGCTTTGGTAAGTCCTGTAATTTCGTATGGATCATCTTCATTTAGGAGGAAAAACTGATCCAGATCAAGGGAGGGCCAAGAGTCACTATCATCAAATATTATTGGGGTCATTCGTCTACCTTCTTGCCTGGTCTCTGATAAGCCTGTTGATAAGCTTCTTTCTTCACTGTCTTCAAACATCAGTGAGGTAATTTCTGAATGTTCATCACTTGAGCTAGAACTGGACATAGAACTAAAACTGGAGCTAGATATGTAATTGGGGATTGAACCTGAAATCAGTGTGAAATTTGAATCAGGATCATATGTAGCATTTGAAGCAGAACCAGGCCTACTCTCACTACCACCAGGTCCATGTCTTTCATTTGGTGACTCTGCCCTTTCCATGTTTTCACTCGGAGGTGAGACACTATGCTCTAAATTACTGTCACTGTCCATAAGATTACTTGAGTTACTAAATCCTGTCATTGTCTGCCCTAATGTACTCTGAGTTGGAACAGATGTTGTGTTACTTAAGCTAGTATTTAAAATTCTATGATTGTGATTTCTGATGGCATTGACATATGCACTCTCATTGGCCTTGTCAGAATGTGAAAACATAGGCTTCAGTTCTTCTTGCTCACTTTCTGAAGTAGTAGTGTTGTTTGGTGAGTCAGATGTTAACTGAGTTCTACTAACTCTGCTGTTTCTCTGAGAACATGCTCGACGATGAACTGCTTCTACTTCAAGATTGGAGGGTGTGATTGGATTTGTTTCCCTCACTTCCGAAGATTCACTACTGCACATTGTGTCTGAGTAACATTCTCCATGAACAGCATTCCTAGTTTTAGAAGTTTCAATAAGATCCCTATTTTGCAACTTATGTCCAGGCATGTTCTGTCTCAATGTTTCTTCCTGCTTAGTTCTAGAAAACCTCTCATTCTCACTTACAAGAGGTTGCTTAAAAGTCTGAGGTGGTACATCTTCATTAATTCTTAGAAAAATTTCCCACTGTGAATGTGGAGGTGACCAACTGTCAGTCCTTGCTCTGGTTCTCCGATAGACTGGGCTCATACTTTTTGCTCTTCTCTGACTTCTAGTAGGTGGGACTTCCATTAATATTTCCATTGTATCTTGTTCTGATGCAGATGGTCTTGTAAATAGTGACTCAGATTCTGGATTTTCCACTTGCTTTTGGCTGTCTTCCGTATATTCTCTTCTGGGAAGTTTTGCAGATGCTCCACATTCATTCTCTGGATTTGAGTTCTCATTATAAAGGTCAAGATTTTTTTCTAAGCCGAATCTGAGCTTGTCACTATTAGCACTAATTTTTCTCTCTTCTCTCCAAGACTGATTTTCTTTTTGTTCACTTGTCACATTTTCAGTTTGTCCGAAAGTGGTAAGACAGTCTAGTAGAGAGTCATCACTGGATACATCATCTGAAGCATCTCCTCTATCTGTTAATTAAAAAAAGGAGGGTTGAGGGGCTATAAAAGAACTCCCAAAATTGGAACTATGATAAAAGAGCACTCTGAAACTTTGTTTAAAAAGGAAATAAACACAATAACTTAAACACTCAGATGTTTTCAACTGATTTCACATTTACGGAGTCAATATTTTAAAAGCTTTATTATCTAGATTTATTAGTAAAGGCAGGGAAGTTTCAATTCCATCTGAAAAAGAGTACACTAATCCTAGATAAATTTAATGTTTTTTACAAAGGGTATCTGAAGGAAGTCTGTTTTTCAATATTTCATCATATACACAGCCCTGTATACCATTGTGGGAGGAATGTCAGGAGACAACATTTTTTCTCAGTCCACTGTCAAAGCACCAAAGCAATTAAAAAAGGTAAACACCAGTTAAGGTACACTGCTAGTATTTTAATTCAATTGATATTATTGTCTAATTCTCATTAGTCTCCAACATTACTACTCCTAGGCTCTTATATGCTTTTGATAATGTATAAGTTGTTTTAAAATATAAGATTATTGCCCAATATAAATTGGCAATATATATATATTATATATGGCACATATAAGACCATATTCAAGAACCCAAGTATTATAGTATCCTCTTCATTAGATAGTAAAATCCTGTATTTTACACTGGGAGAGAAGGCACCAGATCTGAGGTTCCAGCAGGGTTTCTCAGTCTTAGAACTATTTACCTTTTGTCACTTGGCCATTCTTATTTTGGGGAGCTACCCTGTGCATTGTGTCATATTTGGCAGCATCCCTGGCCTCTGCCCACTAGATGCTAGTAACACCCATGCGTCCCTCTGTGGCAACCAAAAATATCTCCAGCTATTGTCAAATGTCCCTTGGGGTGGGGGAGAACAAAACTGTCCCCAGTTGAGGACTACTTGATTAGAATATAAAATATTTCTTTTTGCCTTTAAAAAAAAAAAACACATCTATACAGATAGAGAGGGCTTCCTTCATAACTCAGTTGGTAAAGAATCTGCCTGCAATGCAGGAGACCCCCGTTCAGTTTGGGAAGATACGTGCTGGAAAATGGATAGGCTACCCACTCCAGTATTCTTTAGCTTCCCTTGTGGCTCAGTTGGTAAAGAATCCACCTGCAAAACGGGAGACCTGGGTTCCATCCCTGCGTTGGGAAGATCCCCTCCATTCCAGTATTCTAACCTGGAGAATTCCATGGATTGTGTAGTCCATGGGGTTGCAAAGAGTCTGACACGACTGAGTGACTTTCACTTTTATAGAGAAAATAATTCGGGACATAGGAAGAACTTTCCATTGAGGTACAAAACCAAAAGAAAAAAAAACCCAATAGTCTACTTCACACTGTTTCCCAATTAAAGCAATCCAAATGTGAATCGGGAAAAAAAATAAAAAAAACCTACTCTGGCCTTCTCACCGCAAATCAAGTAAATATCAGTTCTTTTTTTTATGGGAAGTTCCTTACCAAGTAATTTATGCCACTTCTGTATATTTACTATTTACTACTATGAATTGATTATTTAATACTATGAGTCCCCTTTTCATCACATCCTATTTCCCCCAAAGAGAAATATACCTGTATTTTCATCTGAGTTTTGTGGTGGTTTTTCTTTCATTAATTGAAGTCTCCCCAGCAACTCTTCTTCTGTACTTTCACCTGTGGGGGCGAGCAAATTGTTGTCTCTCATAAGTATGTAATCTTGTTCACTCAGATCACTTACGAATCGGTAGTAATCATCTTCTCGAGCCAATCGGTCTTTCTGACCTCTGTGTCGGACCAAAACTCTGTCTTCTTCATCGTCGGAATCTGAGCTTTCCATCTCGATGAACAAGTCGACAATTATCTGAATTTCATAGCATAGTGCTGAAACGCAAAAACCACTGTCAAGCAGTCTTCAGCTTCTGCTTCCGCCGGAAGTGACCAGAACACACTCAGTCATATAACGGTCTGCCTAGGTTTCCCGCGGCTCCGCTATTGCACCTCAGCTCTGTAGCCTCTGGTGAGGCAATAATTGAGATCCGCCTCTACCTCATAACTTGCTTAGGCTTAGCCTAGGCATCCATTGTCTCCCTTATGTGACTGAGTAGGGACTGGATTCAGGTTGGGGTTCATTTCATTCAAAAGCAGCCCATATTCCGGAGGGTTTATAATGTACCAAGCACCATCCTTCGCCGTCCACCCGCCCCCACCACCTCCCCGCCGTCCCCCCGCAGCCTATTCTCAGGCTTTCGGAAGGCGTTTTCATTCGCTGCATTTTATATGATAACCTGCTTCAAAATGCCATGCCAAAGTCAGCCTCATTAAATGTAGCATGTCTCATTTTCAGGTGCCGAGGGACCGCTGCCTTTTCTCCTCGTGAATTCCTCAGATCGTAGACTCTCACTAAGAAAGTAGTTCACAATTTTTGATGATTCACCAGGGTCCTAGTTGAATCTCTTCAGTGTGTCCTCTCCCTTTTACCTCCTAATGGTTTCATCTTGATTATACGACCCCTCAATCCTGTTGCAAACAAACAGAAAACCCCAAAACTTGGGCAGGCTTTTCTGCTCATCCAGGGAATTTCTTCTCCACGAAAGCATTCGGTTTCGTTTTTGTCTTTGTGTCTCTTGCAAAGAAACTGGTCAGACTATCACAGGAACTTTAAAAAATGGATCCGTAATATTTACTTTACCTACGGTAATGAGTACCAACTTTGCTGATTTTGTTCCATGTGTCTTAGTGCAACCTGGATGTCTTTATTTATTGGTGAAAATAAACTAACGCTTATTTGTAATGCTACCTGAAGGAGACCTCTGCGAATTTGTGGACTGGTCAATACTACCAGCCCCATGTAACACTTGTTTGAGAGTTTTTCATTCAAATTATTCATGTTAAGACAAGATTTGGCCACTGAATTTGAGATTATTTAATTTGACTTATTTAATAATTAATCCATCTAACATAAACTGGGTCAGTTATTGTCCTAGCTCTAGAGATATGTCAATTGTTGGAGCAGTTTGTACTCCCAATTGAGTGGGAAACACCATCTAGAAACTATCACAATACAGTATATTTTAGAATAGATTTATATATTCCTTATTGTGTAAGTATAGAGAATTGTGCAACAAATATTTAATGGGCATTTCACAGAGGTATTAGATTTAAATCTGAATCTTTAAATATAGTTATTAGTTTCTATAGATGGAAAATGGCAGTTATGTGTTGGAAGAGAAAGGCTCTGTCAGAAAAAATAGACTTGAAAGACCTTGGCTTATTTGGGCAATTGTGGCCACAATTTTGGGGTAGGGGTGGAAATATGGTATTAATCTCAGAAAGGATAATTGACACTAGCTATAAATAGAGTTTTGATTTTATAATGTAAGAAATAGGATACTGATTAAGCTGTTTTGAAATATTTTGAGAACAAGTAGTGAATTTTATTGTTGCTTGCTTAGTGTCCCTGTAACAACTTGTGCTAATATCATCCTGATTTTCCGGGTGGAAAAACTCATTCTACAGCATTAGTCCAGTTGGTTTAGGTTTAGCTGAATTCACTACCATGGCTAAAGGAAAGGACATATGATGAATCCATGTCCAGTCAGCATGTCTCAAATTGGTTATGGTAATTGGTCAAAGCATGAACATGTGAACAAAATTACATTTAAGAGCTAAATCTGAAATGTTAGCTAGAACTATTGAAAATGAGAAATTCTTTTCCACTGGGGTTACTAAGCTGGTAAGATACAAACCTAAAGATGCCTGTGGCTATGTTTTATCCCAAGAATGAGGAAAATTTGCATAAATAGAGGAAAAGAAAGATGCAGAAAGAAGAAGATATTTGAGAAAAGAAAATTAAGAAATACCTGAAGCTAGATGTGCCTTAGGATTTTTAGATCTTTAAAACAGTGTATTTCATTTGTAAAACTATATGCTTATGATTGGAAGGCTCACAATAGTTGTCATAGGAGAGTGATATGATTGTTGATGTTGTAGTAGTAGTTGTTAAGTTGCTCAGTCATGTCCAACTCATTGTGACCCCATGGCCTGCAGCATGCCAGGTTCCCCTGTCCTTCACCACCTACCGGAGCTTGCTCAAATTCATGTCCATAGAGTCGGTAATGTAGTTAGATGTCAAAAAGTAATTTGATAGAGGGGAGGTGGTCAGGGAATGAGTGAAATAGGTATGGGAGATTAAGTAGTACAAACTTCCAGTTGTAAAATAAAGGAGTCAAAGGGATGAAATGTACAGTGTGGAGAATATAGGCAATAGTAATGTAATATCTTTGTAGGATGACAGATGATCACTAGGCTTGTGATCATTTTATAATGTATAGAAATATCTAATCACTCTGTTGTGAACCAGAGACAAACAGTATTGTAGGCCAAGTATACTTCAAAAGACAAACAAACAAACTCATAGAAAAAGAGATAAGATTTGTTGTTACCAGAGGTTGGTGGGGGGTTTGGATGAAGGTGGTCAAAAGGTACATACTTCTAGTTACAGGATAAATAAGTATAGGAATGTAATATACATTAATCATGTTGTATATGAAAGATGTTAAGAGTAAATCCTAAGAGTTCTCATTGCAAGGAAAAAAATATTATTTCTCGTTTATTTTGTCTTTATATGAGGTGATAGATGTTTGCTAAATTTATTATGGTTATCATTTCATGATATATGCAAGTGTAGGAGAACAAAACTTGCCACCCCAAAATGTTTTTTTGGCATTTAGATTATTTCAAGCTGGGTAAAATTTAAAAATCTAGGACCAAAAGTCTCAGGAAAAAACTTTGACCTTGCTCCTAATAGCCTAAAAGTTTTAGATAAAGGTCCTGTTCCCCAATAGAGCAATCACCAGAGATATCTACAAAGAATATGGCTAGTTGTGGTGGGGAAAACACAGCAGAGCCTAGAGACCTAAGACAGTTCTGTGTCCTATTGTCTACATGGCCCATTTACCAAACATTTCCATTCTCGTCTTCATATGAATCACTTCGCTTTCCTTTGAAGTTTCAAATACTATCCATAACATCCTCTTTTGTCTTTAGTTAAAGATGGTATTTAAGGTGAGGGTTTCAGCCATATGTTCATGTTTTTAAACTTTGATTTTTTTTTTCTGGTTAATTTATCTTATGACATTTTACTTCTTAGACCAGCCGGAAGAATCTAGATGGGTAAAGGAAAATTTCTTACTGCTCAACATAATTCAAATCTTATGCTTTGTGCCTTTAACTTAGTCTTAAACGTCAATGTCAATTATATCTCCAAAACCTGGTAGAGAAAATAAATTATTTATAATTAAGTTGCCATGTAAAACTTATTTGCTTTTGTCCAGTCTATAAAATTAATACGTTCATATAATTTGAATTTAATTGGATGTAGTTTTTATGAAAAAAATAAGAAAACATATTTCTGTCATTCATTAGTTTATTAAGTATTTATTAGGCATTGAAATTGTGTAAAGTTGAAAGATATGAGCAATCATTTTCATTTGATTATGAGTAAAATGTAGTTATGACATATTGATATAATTTTAATATTGTAGATAAATTTCCTACATCTTTGTACCATGAGATCCTTTCAAGATGTCCTTATATTTGCATGCATTTCATTTATTAGACAATGTATTCTGATAGCTTGGCCCAGTAATACTCATTTAATTCTTATATGAGGAGAAAATATCCTGAGGTGAACGTTTGGTTTATATTAAGAAACAGAATGGCCCTGGTGGGAACTAAAATGTCTTTCACTGATACATTAATAAAGAGTAAGATAATGTTATGTGACCAGTTAGCTCCCTAGTGGGATTTTAAGGATGGCTAAGTCAAGAGATACCTTGCTGCTGCTGCTGCTTCTAAGTCGCTTCAGTCGTGTCTGATTCTGTGCGACCCCATAGATAGCAGCCCACCAGGCTCCCCTGTCCCTGGGATTCTCTAGGCAAGAACACTGGAGTAGGTTGCATTTCCTTCTCCAAAGAGATACCTTGAGTAACAGGCAAATTTGGCCTTGGAGTAAAAAATGAAGCAGAGGAAAGGCTAACAGAGTTTTGCCAAGAGAACGCACTGCTCATAGCAAACACCCTCTTCCAACAACACAAGTGATGACTCTACACATGGACATCACCAGATGGTCAATACCGAAAGCAGATTGATTATATTCTTTGTAACCGAAGATGGAGAAGCTCTATACAGTCAGCAAAAACAAGACCAGAGCCGACTGTGCTGAGATCATGAACTCATTGCAAAATTCAGATTTAAATTAAAGAAAGTAGGGAAAACCACTGTACCATTCAAGTATAAAAGTGAAAGTAGCTCAGTTGTGTCTGATTCTTTGCAACTCCATGGACTGTATCCCGCATGGAATTCTTCAGGCCAGAATACTGGACAGATAGCATTTCCCTTCTCCAGGGTATTTTCCCAACCCAGGGATTGAACCCAGGTCTTCCGTATTGCAGGTGGTTTCTTTACCAGTTGAGCCACAAGGGATGCCCAAGAATACTGGGGTGGATACTGAAGAAGACTATCCCTTTTCCAGCAGATCTTCCCAACCCGGGAATCGAACATGGGTCTCCTGCATTGCAGGCACATTCTTTACCAACTGAGCTATCAGGGAAGCCCAACCATTCATGTATGACCTAAATCAAACCCCTTACAATTATACAGTGGAAGTACAAATAGATTCAAGGGATTAGATCTGATAGAGTGCCTGAATAACTATGGACAAAGGTTCGTGACTTTGTACAGGAGGCAGTGATCAAGACCATTCCCAAGAAAAAGAAACGTAAAAAGGCAAAATGGTTATCTGAGGAGGCCTTACAAATAGCTGAGTTAAGAAGAGAAGCTAAACGCAAAGGAGAAAAGGAAAGAAATACCCATCTGACTGCAGAGTTCCAAAGAAGAGAAAGGAGAGATAAGAAAGCCTTCCTCAGTGATCAATGCAAGGAAATAGAGAAATACAATAGAATGGGAAAGATTAGAGATCTCTTCAAGAAAATTAGAGATACCAAGGGAACATTTCATGCAAAGATCGACACACTGAAGGACAGAAATGGTATGGACCTAAGAGAAGCAGAAGATATTAAGAAAAGGTGGGGAGAATGCACAGAAGAACTATACAAAAAAGATCTTCATGACCCAGATAAGCATGATGGTGTGATCACTGACCTAGGGCGAGACATCCTGGAATACGAAGTCAAGTGGGCCTTAGGAAGCATCACTACAGACAAAGCTAGTGGAGCTGATGGTATACCATCTGAGCTTCTTCAAATCCTAAAAGATGATGCTGTTCAAGTGCCACACTCAATATACCAGCAAATTTGAAAAAACCAGTAGTGGCCACAGATCATTTTTCATTCCAATCCCAAAGAAAGGCAATGCCAAAGAACGTCCAAACTACTGCACAATTGCACTCATATCACATGCTTGCAAAGTAATGCTCAAAATTCTCCACGTGAGGCTTCCACAGGACATGAAATGAGAACATCCAGATTTTCAAGCTGGATTTAGAAAAGGCAGAGGAACCAGAGATCAAATTGCCAATATCCATCAGGTCACTGAAAAATCAAGAGAGTTCCAGAAAAAACATCTATTTCTGCTTTATTGACTATGCCAGTGCTTTTGTCTGTGTAGAGCACAACAAACTGTGGAAAATTCTTGAAGTAATGAGAAGACCAGACCACCTGACCTGCCTCCTGAGAAAGCTGTATGTAGGAAAACAACCAACATTTAAAACTCAACGTGGAATAATGGACTGGTTCCAAACTGGGAAAGGAGTATGTCAAGTCTGTATATTGTCACCCTGCTTCTTTAACTTATACTCAGAGAATATCATGTGAAATGCCAGGCTGGATGAAGCACAAGCTGGAATCAAGATTTCTGGGAGAAATATCAATAACCTCAGATATGCAGATGCCACCACCCTTATGGCAGAAAGTGAAGAAGAACTGAGGAGCCTCTTGTTGAAAGAGAAAGAGGAGAGTGAAAAAGCTGGCTTAAAACTCAACATTAAAAAAAAATAAAGATCATGGCATCTGGTCCCATCACTTCATGGCAAAGAGATGGGGAAACAATGGAAACATTTAGAGACTATTTTCTTGGGCTCCAAAATCACTGCAGATGGTGACTACAGCCATGAAATTAAAAGACACTTGCTATTTGGAAGAAAATCTGTGACCAACCTAGACACAATATTAAGAAGCAGAGACATTACTTTGCTGACACAGGTCCATCTGTTCAAAGCTATGGTTTTTCCAGTAGTCATGTATGGATGTGAGAGTTAGACCATAAAGAAAGCTGAGCACTGAAGCATTGACACTTTTGAACAATGATTTTGAAGAAGACTCTTGAGAGTCCCTTGGATGGCAAGGAGATCAAAGAAGTCATTCCTTAAGGAAATCAGCCTAACTATTCATTGGAAGGACTGATGCTGAAGTTCCAATATTTTGGCCACCTGATTCGAAGAACTGACTCATTGGAAAAGACCCTGATGCTGGGAAAGATTGAAGGCAGGAGGAGAAGGGATGACAGAGGATGAGATGGTTGGATGGCATCATGGACTCAATGGACATAAGTCTGAGCAAGCTCCAGGAGTTGGTGATGGACATGGAAGACTGGTGTGCTGCAGTCCATGGGGTTGCAAAGAGTCAGACTCCACTGAGCGACAGAACTGAACTAAACTGAAGTTTTACAAAGTCTTCATTTGCATGAGTAGGTGTGTACTTGTGTGTGTGTGTGTGTGTGTGTGCGTGCATATTGTCTGTATGTTATATTTTAAAAGTTTTAACATGTTTGGTTAGGTTAATAATCAGTGGCTTAAGGGTGGTTTCTGGATACTAGTGAAAGTGAAAGTCACTCAGTCATGTATGACTCTTTGTCACCCTGTGGACTGAAGCCTGCCTGGCTCTTCTGTCCATGGAATTCTCCAGGCAAGAATACTGGAGTGGGTAGTTGTTCCCTTCTCCAGGGGATCTTCTTAACCCAGGGATCACACCCAGGTCTCCCGCATTGCAGGCGGATTCTTTACCATCTGAGCTACCCTTCTGACCACCTCCTTTGATTCCCCATCCCCCACTCCCCACCCTTCCTTCTCCTACCTCTGGTAACCACTAGTCAGATATCTTTTTCAATGAGCTGGATTTTCTGGTTATTATTTATTTATTTATTTAGATTCCACAATTAAGTGACATAATAAAGTATTTGACTTTGTCTGTCTTATTTTCATTTCTCACTGCCCAATTCTCTTTATCTCACAAACTGACTAAATCAGTTGTAGACAATAACTATTGTATTATAGGACTTCAAAGTTTGAGATAAAGTACATTGATACCACAGAGGAACTTTCAAAATTTCAGTGAAATAGGTCTCTGTTAGTAGTATCTAGCTGAGCTACTCACTGAAAAAAAAATTCTCAAACTATTGTTTGGAGTCTTGTTTTTAATATTTGTTCCCAAATATCACAATTGATGTTTCCAAACCTCATTTCAGTTCTGTGTATTTAAAGGCAATATACGGAGGCAATTCAATATACAGGAAAGAGGACTGGGTTGAGAATTTAGAGACCTGGGTTGAAGTCTAATCATTAATCCATTATTTACCCAAATGCTTACTCTTTCTAGACTCCAGTTTCTTGAATTCTAATGTGTGAAAATGGAATCTATTTTTCATGGTTTAATTTAGTCAGTTTCTCAGACAAAGAGAATTGGGCAGTGAGAATTGAAAATGAGACAGCGAAAGACAAATGTTGTATTATCTCACTTTATGTGGAATCTTAAAAAAGAAAAAAAGACGAGAAAGTTGAAATACCAAGCTCCTTGGAAAAGACATCAGTCTGCCAGAGGTAGGGGAAGGAGAGATAGGGAGTGGGGGATGGGGAATTGGAGTTAAGTGGTCAAAAGGTACAAACTTCCAGTTATAAGATAAGTAAGTACTAGGGTTGTAATGTACAACATGACTATAGCTACCACTGCTGTATGATATATAGGAAAGTTGTTAAGAAAGTAAATTCTAAGTATTCCCATCACTAGGAGCAACTATTTTCCTTTCTTTTCTCCTTTCTTTTGTTTTTATTGTATCTGTATGAGCAGAAGGATGTTCGCTGAACCTATTGTGATAATCATTTTCTGGGTACAGGATGGATCCCAGATAAGACACTGTGCTAGTTTTCTTTTGCTTCATAAGAAGTTAGTACAAATGTAATGGCTTAAAACAACACCGCTTTAATAGCTCACAGTTCTGTAGGTTGGGATACTGCCATGGAGTGGCTTGGTTCTCTGTTCAAGGTCTTAAAGGTCTGAAATCAGCATTTAAATACTTGTAAGGTAATTCTAACATCTAACTCATCCTGATTTGGCATCATTTGTCATTTCTTATCCAAGTTGTTATGTATCAGGTTGTTATAGTATGAATAGTGATATTTGATTGTTTTTGGACATTCTGGCTATTATGTTAGCATACTTTGGTCCCTATTTAAAGCCTTTTTGTTTTGTTTTCATTTTAGCAGGCCTTTAATTTTTATAGGTTTGGCACATAGTTCCTCGACTTTTGTGGACCACGGTTCCATGACAATCTAATTTTCAGAAGCTTTATGGTACCTTTTGTGTTGTGCAGGTGAAGCTACTTCTGGTCCCTCCTCATGCTGCTTATGGAGTCAGAAGCAGCTTCTCCAGGGTAGGCCACTTGGTGCTACTAGTGAGGGAAGGGAATCTCTGGACCACTTGGTGAAGAGTACTTCCTGTGCCAGACACTTGTGACAGGTTCTCCCTTGACTGTAGAGAATGAAGGGTACTTACCAGGTTGAAAACTTTCTGTGGAGGTACCAGCAAGTTGTCTAATGTCTCTGGATAGGAGAGAGGAGTCTCAGACCCTTCTGAGGAGGAGAGCACTTTCCAAGTGTGAGCTTTTTGTGGTGGGATCACTTTTCCTGGCTAAGCAGCCACTGGTGTGTATGGGTGGTGAAGGGGAATCTCAGGCCGAGTGGAGAGAAAATCGCTTTATCTGGGCATTTATTGTCAGCAGGGATTTCAATTGTTCCCTCTTTTAGGTTCTGTAGTGCTCATTTGGTACTTGTGGGATTCCTATTTGATGTGATGTTGGAAGAGCCCATTTGAGCCACTTCCTGTTACTAAGTTGAGAGGGAATGCTGGGTTTAGGTCACATTTCTTCTTGGTAGAGGTCATAAAGTGCCCTGACATGAAATTGCTCAGTCATTCTAAGGGTCCCTATTCAATTCACCTTCTTCTTTAGACCTTTCAGAGCTCCTATTTGGTTGTCTTATATTGTTTCCAGGATATATATTTGGGCTCATAAGAGGGAAGGAGGGCAAGAAGAGTATAAAGCATTTTATATGAATTGGGCTTCCCTGGTGGCTCAGAGGTTAAAGCTTCTGCCTCCAATGCGGGAGACCCGGGTTTAATCTCTGGGTCGGGAAGATCCCCTGGAGAAGGAAACGGTAACCCACTCCAGTATTCTTGTCTGGAGAATCCCATGGACGGAGAAGCCTGGTAGGCTACAGTCCACGGGGTCGCAAAGAGTCGGACACGACTGAGCAACGGAACGGAACAGAAGTCATCTCTGTGCCTTTTAAGTGCTCACCTGGTTGGGACATGCTCACTCTGGATAATTTCCCAATCAACTGTGCTGTTTATCATAATCTAGTAATGGGAACGATATTCCATCACATTTACAGGTCTCATACTCAAGGGGAGGGGCTACTACGAGGATCATTAGGATCTTAGAATCCTGTCAACCAAGAAGGTGTAAGTGAATGTACTGAGACGTTAATTAAGTCTTCCTTTGGAAGACTGGAACCTGTTAGGATAGTATGAAAACCAAGTACTGTTATAATGATTCTACTCGCAGTAGATGAAGTACACCTGGTATCAGAAGTGGTTAATAAAAATCAGAATATTCATTCAAATGTCAGTATCAGTTAATGTCAGTTTCCGAGGTTTGACCTAAATCTTCATGTATGGCCATGCAGATATCTTTTGTGTGAAAAATTTGCTGGCTGAAAGGTGAATTTAAAAACTTCACCACTACTCACCATTTATATTTTGTAGTTACATGCAAATACTGTGGTCACCAACAATTCACATAGAAAATAAAGGTCAGTGATGTTTCTGACTTTAATATTTAGAGCAGGTTTATACTTAACACTACCTACATTTGAACAGGTTGTACATTGTACAGAGTTTTGACTGTTGCTTTAGGTTGTAATATAATGTACTCTCACCTGTATCAGGATGGAAAATGTTAAGGGAAATTTTTTTTACTGGCCAATAGGGTCTTTTCCACTAGTCGGTTCTCCCATCACGTGGCTAAAGTATTGGAGCTTCAGCTTCAGCATCAGTCCTTCAAGTTAGATTTGGCTAATGTGAACTACTGCCAAAGGATTAGAAGTCAGGAGGAAAGAAGGTAAGGGTATTCATTTCTATGATGCACCCTCTCCAAAACTTTGGATTGGCCGTGGCTGCCATTTTCTCAGTTTATAGCTCTTGCTGGATGGACTTCAGCTACAACTCTTAAGACATTTGGGATTGCAGGAACTACTATCTCTCTATGCCCCTTCAAACCTAGAGGTTCTAATACTGGCTTCTCAGTGGCTAGCCTCAGGGTACTTCATCATCTCTTGGTTTCTCTTCATTATTTACACATTTTAGTCTCCTCATTAAATGATATTCCATCACTGTTTTAAATGTGCCATCAGGTTTTGGCTAGGACTCTAATACATTAGTAGTGGGGAATAGGAGAAACTTTAATGTAGTATTGGGGAGGGTGGGATCAACCGCTGAGAAGGGATAAATGGAAGAGAAAACCTGGACAAAGGGGGATAAACAGGAAGAGAAGGGTTTCAAAGCTTTTTATGGCATTCTATGAATATAACATGACTTTCATATGTGAATGACTCTAATACAGTCTTAAATTGCTTCTAAATTATTTAGTTGGTTTCCTGTTTCTTTGCATGCACAACCAGGATTGAACAGGGCTAAGAGGTATCTGGGATTTATATGACTAGAAGATACTACTAGGATCTATCTGGATTGATTATATCATATTAGATCATTTCTCTCATAGCATCAGGAATATCCTAACCCAGTGCACATACTATGTTTCTATTGAAATTCAGTGCACTGCTATGGTGTGTAACTCATTTTTATTGTCAGATAGGATAACACTGTTTGACCTTTTAATATTTCCTTTTATTATGAAACAGAAATTGGGGAAAGCCCAATAATTTCTTCAGGAACATGTAGTTCAGTTCAGATTGTTACATATAGATTCAGATTGTTATACTTAAACATCACTTCAGTTCAGTTCAGTCGCTCAGTCGTGTCCGACTCTCCGCGACCCCATGAATCACAGCACGCCAGGCCTCCCTGTCCATCACCAACTCCCGGAGTACACTCAAACTCATGTCCACATAGTTGGTGATGCCTTCTAGCCATCTCATTCTCTGTCGTCCCCTTCTCCTCCCGCCCCCAACCTTTCCCATCATCAGAGTCTTTTCCAGGGAGTCGACTCATCTCATGAGGTGGCCAAAGTATTGCAGTTTCAGCTTTAGCATCAGTCCTTCCAATGAACACCCAGGATTGATCTCCTTTAGAATGGACTGGTTGGATCTCCTTGCGGTACAAGGGACTCTCAAGAGTCTTCTCCAACACCACAGTTCAAAAGCATCGATTCTTTGGCGATCAGCTTTCTTCACAGTCCAACTCTCACATCCATACATGACCACGGGAAAAACCATAGCCTTGACTAGACGGACCTTGGTTGGCAAAGTAATGTCTCTGCTTTTTAATATATTATCAAGGTTGGTCATAACTTTCCTTCCAAGGAGCAAGCGTCTTTTAATTTCATGGCTGCAATCAGCATCTGCAGTGATTTTGGAGCCCCAAAAAATAAAGTCTGACACTGTTTCCACTGTTTTTCCATCTATTTCATATGAAGTGATGGGACCAGATGCCATGATCTTTGTTTTCTGAATGTTGAGCTTCAAGCCAACATTTTCACTCTCCTCTTTTACTTTCATCAAGAGGCTTTTGAGTTCCTCTTCACTTTCTGCCATAAGGGTAGTGTCATCTGCATATCTGAGATTATTGATATTTTTCCTGGCAATCTTGATTCCAGCTTGTGCTTCTTCCAGCCCAGCGTTCCTCATGATGTACTCTGCATATAAGTTAAATAAGCAAGGTGACAATATACAGCCTTGACACACTCCTTTTCCTATTTGGAACCAGTCTGTTGTTCCATGTCCAGTTCTGACTGTTGCTTCCTGACCTGCATACAGGTTTCTCAAGAGGCAGCTCAGGTGGTCTGGGATTCCCATCTCTTTCAGAATGTTCCACAGTTTCTTGTGATCCACACAGTCAAAGGCTTTGCCATAGTCAATGAAGCAGAAATAGATGTTTTTCTGGAACTCTCTTGCTTTCTCCATGATCCAGTGGATGTTGGCAATTTGATCTCTGGTGCCTCTGCCTTTTCTAAAACCTGCTTGAACATCTGGGAGTTCCCGGTTCCCATATTGCTGAAGCCTGGCTTGGAGAATTTTGAGCATGACTTTACTAGCGTGTGGCAAGAATACACAGAAGAACTGTGCAAAAAAGATCTTCATGACCAAGTTAGTCACGATAACGTGATCACTGACCTAGAGCCAGACATCTTGGAATGTGAAGTCAAGTGGGCCTTTGAAAGCATCACTACGAACAAAGCTAGTGGAGGTGATGGAATTCCAGTTGAGCTATTTCAAATCTTGAAAGATGATGCTGTGAAAGTGCTGCACTCAATATGCCAGCAGATTTGGAAAACCCAGCAGTGGCCACAGGACTGGAAGAGGGTAGTCTTCATTCCAATCCCAAAGAAAGGCAATGCCAAAGAATGCTCAAACTACCACATAATTGCACTCATCTCACACGCTAGTAAAGTCATACTTAAACATAAATAACTCTAAAAGTAGACATGACTCAGCTGACTGATGGCCATCACTGTAACACTTTATATATCTGAGAATTCATAGCTCACATAGAATTATCTTCCTTGGTGGGATCCACTACTGGCCCATGACTAATACGGCAGGTTGAATTTTCTTCCAGCCACTGATCAATGCAATTGTCATGATATTCATGGAAGCATGGTAGGATGCATAGTGTGTTGCCTGCGGTGTATTCTGTGATGCAAATTGTACACACTTTAAACCCTTCAGTCTCTTCAAAAGATCTTAAAGGCAAGTTGTCAATCTGTGTTCTCGTAAGGCCTGTAGTTTGGTGTGGATCTTCTTCATTTAATAAGAAAAACTGATCCAGATTAAAGGGAGGACTCAGAGTCACTATCATCAATTATTATTGGGGTCATTCGTCCTCCTTCTTCCCTGGTCTCTGGTAAGCCTGTTGATAAGCTTCTTTCTTCACTGTCTTCAAAGGTCAGTGAGCTAATGTCTGAATCTTCATCATTTGAGCTAAAAGTCAATATATAACTTGATGTAGAGCTAGAAATATAATAGGGGCTTGAATCTGATATCACTATTAAACTTGAATCAGGATCATATGTAGCATTTGAAGCAGAACCAGGTCTACTCTCACTACCACCAGTTCCATATCTTTCATTTGGTGACTCTGCCCTTTCCATGTTTTCACTTGGAGGTGAGACACTATGCTCTAAATTACTGTCACTGTCCATAAGATTACTTGAGTTACTAGATCCTGTCATTGTCTGCCAAAATGTAATCTGAATTGGGATGCATATTGTATCACTTAAGCTAGTATTTAAAATTCTTTGAATGGGATTTCTGATGGCATTGACATAAGTACTCTCATTGTCCTCGTCAGAATCTGAAAACATAGGCTTCAGTTCTTCTTGCTCACTTTCTGAAGTCTTCGTGTTGTAGGGTGAGTCAGATGTTAACTGAGTTCTACTAACTCTGCTGTCTCTCTGAGAACACGCTCAATGATGAACTGCTTCTACTTCAAGATTGAAGGGTGTGGTTGGATTTGTTTCCCTCACTTCCAAAGATTCACTACTGCACATTTTGTCTGAGTAACATTCTCCATGAACAGTGTTCCTAGTTTTAGAAGGTTCAATAAGACCCCTATTTTGCAACTCATGTCCAGGCATTTGCTGTCTCAATGTTTCTTCATGCCCAGATCTGGAAAATCTCTCATTTTCTCTTATGAGAGTTTGTTTAAAATTCTGAGATGGTGTATCTTCATTAATTCTTTGAACAGTTTCCCACTGTGAATGTGGAGGTGAGCAACTGTCAGTCCTTGCTCTGGTTCTCGGATAGACTGGGCTCCTACTTCTCAGTCTTCTCTTACTTGTAGTCAGTGGGACTTCCATTATTGTTTCCATTGTATCTTGTTCTGAGGCAGATGGTGTTGTAAATAGTGACTCATATTGTAGATTTTCCACTTGCCTTTGGCTGTCTTCCGTATCTTCTCTCTGGGAAGTTTTGCAGATGCTACATATTCACTCTCTGGGTTTGAGTTTTCATCATCCCATTCAAGATTTCTTTCTAAGCCAAATATGAGCTCATCACTGTTAGCACTAATTTTTCTCTCTTCTCTCCAAGACTGATTTCCTTTTTGTTCTCTTGTCTCATTTTCAGCTTGTGCGAAAGTGGTAAGCCAGTCTAGTAGAGAGTCGTCACTGGATCCATTATGTGAAGCATCTCCTCTATCTGTTAATTAAAAAAAGGAGGGGGAGGGGCTATAAAAGAACTACCAAAATTGGAACTATCATAAAACAGCACTCTGAATCTTTCTTTAAAAAGCAAACAAACATGAGAACTTAACACTCAGATGTTTTCAACTGACTTCACAAATTACAGAATTAATACTTTAAAAGCTTTATTATCTAGATTTATAAGTAAAGGCAGGGGAGTTTCAATTCCATCTGAAAAAGTGTACACTAATCCTAGATAAACAGAGGAAAACAACAGAATAGGAAAGACAAGAGATGTCTTCAAGAAAATTAGAGATACCAAGGGAACATTTCATGGAAAGATGTGCTCGATTAAGGACAGAAATGGTATGGACCTAACAAAAGCAGAAGATATTAAGAAGAGGTGGCAAAAATACACAAAGGAACTGTACAAAAAAGTTCTTCACGACCAAGAAAATCACGATGGTGTGATCACTCACCTAGAGCCAGACATCTTGGAATGTGAAGTCAAGTGGGCCTTAGAAAGCATCACTATGAACAAAGCTAGTGGAGGTGATGGAATTCAGGTTCAGCTATTTGAAATCCTGAAAGATGATGCTGTGAAAGTGCTGCACTCAATGTGCCAGCAAATTTGGAAAACTCAGCAGTGGCCACAGGACTGGAAAAGGTCAGTCTTCACTCCACTCCCAAAGAAAGACAATGCCAGAATACTCATACTACCATACAATTACACTCATCTCACACGCTAGTAAAGTCAAGCTCAAAATTCTCCAAGCCAGGCTTCAATAGTACGTGAACCGTGAAATTCCAGATGTTTAAGCTGGTTTTAATAAAGGCAGAGGAACCAGAGATCAAATTGCCAATATCCACTGGATCAGGGAAAAAGCAAGATAGTTCCATAAAAACATGTATTTCTGCTTCATTGACTATGCCAAAGCCTTTGACTGTGTAGATCACAATAAACTGTGGAAAATTCTGAAAGAGATGGGAATACCCGACCACCTGACCTGCCTCTTGAGAAACCTGTATGCACGTCAGGAAGCAAGAGTTAGAACTGGACATGGAAGAACGGACTTGTTCCAAATAAGAAAAGGAGTATGTCAAGGTTGTATACTGTCACCCTGCTTATTTAACTTATATGCAGAGTACATCATGAGGAATACAGGGCTGGAAGAAGCACAGCTGGAATCAAGATTGCCAGGAGAAATATCAATAACCTCAGATATGCAGATGACACCACCCTTATGGCAGAAAGTGAAGAGGAACTCAAAAGTCTCTTGATGAAAGTGAAAGAAGAGAATGAAAAAGTTGGCTTAAAGCTCAACATTCAGAAAACTAAGATCATGGCATCTGGTCCCATCACTTCATATGAAATAGACAGGGAAACAGTGGAAACAGTGTCAGACTTTATTTTTTTGGTCTCCAAAATCACTGCGAATGCTGATTGCAGCCATGATATTAAAAGACACTTACTCCTTGGAAGGAAAGTTATGACCAACCTAGATAGTATATTAAAAAGCAGAGACATTACTTTGCCAACCAAGTTCTGTCTAGTCAAGGCTATGGTTTTTCCCGTGGTCATGTATGGATGTGAGAGTTGGACTGTGAAGAAAGCTGATCGCTGAAGAATTGATGCTTTTGAACTGTGGTGCTGGAGAAGACTCTTGAGAGTCCCTTGGACTGCAAGGATATCCAACCAGTGCATTCTAAAGGAGATCAGTCCTGGATGATCATTGGAAGGACTGATGCTAAAGCTGAAGCTCCAATACTTTGGCCACCTCATGTGACGAGTTGACTCACTGGAAAAGACTCTGATGCTGGGCGGGATTGGGGCAGGTGCAGACGGGGACGACAGAGAATGAGATGGCTGGATGGCATCACCGACTCGATGGAGGTAGGTTTGTGTGAATTCCGGGTGTTGGTGATGGACAGGGAGGCCTGGCGTGATGTGATTCATGGGGTCACAAAGAGTCTGACATGATGGAGCGACTGAACTGAACTGAATCCTAGATAAATTTAGAGTTTTTTACAAAGGGTATCTTAAAGAAGTCTGTTTTTCAATATTTCGTCACATACACAGCTCTGTATACCACTGTGGGAGGTATGTCAAGATAACATTTTTTTCTCAGCCCACTATCAATGGACCCATGTTAATGTATAAGTTGTTTTAAAATAAAAGATTATTGCCCCAATATAAACAAAGTTTATAGGTTTAAAAGTATTTGAATGTTGAATACTGCTTAATATTAACAGGGTTTTAAATTGGCATTAAGGTGAAAGTCAGATCAAACGAATAGACTGAACCTAGCATGGCATATATAAGACCATATTCAAGAACCCAAGTGTTATAGTATCCTCTTCATTAGATAGTAAAATCCTCTATTTTACACTGGGAGAGAAGGCACCAGATCTGAGGTTCCAGCAAGGTTTCTCAGCCTTAGAACTATTTACCTTTTGTCACTTGGCCATTCTTATTTTCGGGAGCTTCCCTGTGCATTGTGTCATATTTGGCAGCATCTCTGGCCTCTGTCCACTAGATGCTAGTAACACCCATGCGTCCCTCCGTGACAACCAAAAATATCTCCAGCTATTGTCAAATGTCCCTTGGGGTGGGGCAGAGCAAAACTGTCCCCAGTTGAGAACTACTTGATTAAAATATAAAATATTTCTTTTTGCTATTTTTTTACATGTCTATATAGATATAGAGGGCTTCCCTCATAACTCAGTTGGTAAAGAATCTGCCTGCAATGCAGGAGACCCCAGTTGGATTCCTGGGTCGGGAAGATCCTCTGGAGAATGGATAGGCTACCCATTTCAGTATTCTTGGGTTTCCTTGTGGCTCAGTTGGTAAAGAATCCACCTGCAAAGTGGGAGACCTGGGTTCCATCCCTGGGTTGGGAAGATCCCCTCCATTCCAGTATTCTGACTTGGATATTTCCATGGACTGTGTAGTCCATGGGATTGCAAAGAGTCTGACACGACCGAGCGACTTTCACTTTCATAGAAAGAGAAAATAATTCGGGACATAGGAGGAACTTTCCATTGAGGTACAAAACCAAAAAACAAACAAAAACCAATAGTCTACTTCGCACTGTTTCCCAATTAAAACAACCCAATTGTGAATCAGGGAACAAAACCTACCCTGGCATTCTCACCACAAACCAAGTAAATATCAGTTCTTTTTTATGAGAAGTTCCTTACCAAATAATTTATGCCACTTCTGTATACTTTACTGTTTACTACTATTAAGTGATTATTTAATACTATGAAGTTCCTTTTTTCATCCTATCCTATTCCCCCCCAAAGAGAAATATACCTGTATTTTCATCTGAGTTTTGTGGTGGTTTTTCTTTCATTAATTGAAGCCTCCCCAACAACTCTTCTTCAGTACTTTCACCTGGGCACCGAGCAAATTGTTGTTTCTTATAAGTATGTAATCTTCTTCACTCAGATCACTTACGAATCTGTAGTAATCATCTTCTCGAGACAATCGGTCTTTCTGACCTCTATGTTGGACTGAAACTCTGTCTCTTTCATCATAGGAATCCGAGCTTTCCATCTCGATGAACAAGTGTATAATTATCTGAACTTTATAACATAGTGCTGAAACGATAAACCGCCGTCGAGCAGGCGTTAGTTTCTGCTTCTGCCCGGGAGTGACCGGAACACACTCAGTCGGACAACGGTCCGCCTAGGTTCCCCGCTGCTCTGCTGCTCAGCTATTGCTCCTCAGCTCTGTAGTCTCTGGTGAGGCCATAAAAGAGATGCGCCTCTACCTCATAACTTGCTTAGGCTTAGCCTAAGCATCCATTGTCTCCCTTATGTGACTGAGTAGGGACTGGATTCAGGTTGGGGTTCATTTCATTCAAAAGCAGCCCATATTTCGGAGGGTTTATAATGTACCAAGCACCATCCTTCGCCGTCCGCCCACCATCACCACCTCCCCCCCTGTCCCCCCACAGCCTATTCTCAGGCTTTCGGAAGGCGTTTTCATTCGCTGCATTTTATATGATAACCTGCTTCAAAATGCCATGCCAAAGTCAGCCTCATTAAATGTAGCATGTCTCATTTTCAGGTGCCGAGGGACCGCTGCCTTTTCTCCTCGTGAATTCCTCAGATCGTAGACTCTCACTAAGAAAGTACTTCACAATTTTTGATGATTCAGCAGGGTCCTAGTTGAATCTCTTCAGTGTGTCCTCTCCCTTTTACCTCCTAATGGTTTCATCTTGATTATACGACCCCTCAATCCTGTTTCAAACAAACAGAAAACCCCAAAGCTTGGGCAGGCTTTTCTGCTCATCCAGGGAATTTCTTCTCCACGAAAGCATTTGGTTTCGTTTTTGTCCTTCTCTTGCAAAGAAACTGGTCAGACTATCACAGGAACTTTAAAAAATGGATCTGTAATATTTACTTTACCTATGGTAATGAGTACCAACTTTGCTGATTTTGTTCCATGTGTCTCAGTGCAACCCGGATGTTTTTATTTATAAACTAACACTTATTTGTAATGCTACCTGAAGGAGACCTCTGCAAATTTGTGGACTCGTCAATACTACCAGCCCCACGTAACACTTGTTTGAGAATTTTTCATTCAAATTATTCATGCAAAGACAAGATTTGGCCACTGAATTTGAGATTATTTAATTTGACTTTTTAAAATTAATTCATTTAACATAAACTGGGTCAGTTATTGTCCTAGCTCTAGAGATATGTCAATTGTTATTCAGATTGTACTCCCACGTGATTCACAGCAAGTAAGGCAAAAGCAATCTAGATACTATCAAAATACAGTATATTTTAGAATAGATTTATATATGTTTTATTGTGTAAGTACTGAGAATTATGCAACAATTATTTAATGGGAGTTGGGAAATGTTTCACAGAGGTATTGTATTTAAATCTGAATCTTTAAATATAGTTATTAGTTTCTATAGATTGAAAATGGCAGTTATTTGTTGGTAGAGGAAAGCTGTGTCAGAAAAAGTAGACTTGAAAGACCTTGGCTTATTTGGGCAACTGTGGCCACAATTTTGGGATAAGGGTGGAAACATGAAATTAATCTCAGAAAAGTAACTGGCACAAACCATAAATTGAGGTTTCAGTTTTTTGAATGTAGGAAATATGATACTGATTAAGATGTTTTGGTGTAGTTTGAGAACAAGCAGTGGATTTTATTTTTGCCTGCTTAGTGTCCGGGTAACATACTTGTGCTGATGGCATCCTGATTTTCATGGTAGAAAAACTCATTGTATAGTCTTAGTCCAGTTGGTTTAGATTTAGCTGAATTCACTACCATGGCTAAAGGAAAGGACATATGATACAGACATGTCCAGTCAGCATGTCCCAAATTGGCTATGGTAATTGTTCAAAACATGAGCATGTGAGCAAAAGTGCATTTAAGAGCTAAATCTGAAATGTTAGCTAGAACTATTGAAAATGAGAGATCCTTTTCCACTGGGGTTACTAAGCTGGTGAGATACAAACCTAAACATACTTGTGGCTATGTTTTGTCCCAAAAGTGAGGAAAATTGCCATTAAGAGACAGAGGAAAACAAAGATGGAGAAAGAACAAGATATTTGAGAGAAAAAAATAATTGAGAAGTACCTGAAGCTCGATGTGCCATGCAAGTTTTAGATCTTTAAAACAATGTATTTCCTTTGGAAACTATAAGATTGTGATTGGAAGGCTCCTAATAGTTGTCATAGGAGAGTAATATGATTGGTGATGATGTAGTAGTAGTTCATGTTGTTAAGTCACTCAGTTGTGTCCAACCCTTTGTGACCCCAAGGACTGTAGCATGCCAGGCTTTCCTGTCCTTTACCACCTACCAGAGCTTGCTCAAATTCATATCCATTGAGTCGATGATATAGTTATATGTGAAAAAGTAATTTGATGGGGGGGGGGTCAGGGAATGAGTGAAATAGGTGTGGGAGATTAAGTGGAACAAACTTCTAGTTGCAAAATAAAGAGTCAAAGGGATGAAATGTGCAGTATGGAGAATATAGTCAATAGTAATATAATATTTTTGTAGGATGACAGATGGGTCACTAGGCTT
Source organism: Moschus berezovskii (assembly GCF_049115385.1). Taxonomy (NCBI): domain Eukaryota; kingdom Metazoa; phylum Chordata; class Mammalia; order Artiodactyla; family Moschidae; genus Moschus; species Moschus berezovskii. The sequence continues at coordinate 32,396,790 of NC_142488.1, read as the reverse complement.
GTGATCATTTTATAATGTACAGAAATATCTAATCACTCTGTTGTGCACCAGAGACAAACAGTGTTGTAGGCCAAGTATATTTCAAAGACAAATAAACAAACTCATAGAAAAAGAGATAAGATTTGTGATTACCACAGGTTGGGGGGTGGGGGTTGGACGAAGGAGGTCAAAGGGTACATGCTTCTAGTTAGAGGACAAATAAGTACAGGAATGTAATGTGCAACATGATTAATATAATAAAGACTGCTATGTTGTCTATGAAAGTTGTTAAGAATAAATCCTAAGAGTTCTCCTCACAAGGAAAAATATTATTTCTCTTTTTTTTTTCTATCTATATGAGGTGATAGATGTTTACTAAACTTATCACGGTTATCGTTTCATGATGTCTGTGAATGTAGGAGAACAGCACTTGCCACCTCAAAATGTTCTTTGGCATGTAGAGTATTTCAAGCTGGGAAAAAGTAAAAAATCTAGGCCTAAAGTCTCAGGAAGGAACATAGACCTTGCTCCTAACTGCCTAAAAATTTCAGATAAAGGGCCTATTCTCCAATAGAGCAATCACCAGAGATATCTACAAAGAATATGGCTAGTTGTGGTGGGGAAAACACAGCATGGCCTAGAGACCTAAGACCGTCTGTGTCCTGTTGACTAAATGGCCCATTTCCCAAACATTTCCTTTTCCATCTTCATATGAACCACTTTGCCCTCTTTTGACTTCTCAAATTCTATCCATGACATCCTCTTTTGTCTTTAGTTAAAGATGGTATTTAAGGTGAGGGTTTCAGCCATTTGGGTTCTTCAGATTTCCTGGGTCTTTCTCATATGTTCATGTTATTAAGCTTTGATTTTTTTTCCAGTAAATTTGTCTTATGCCAATTTAATTTTTAGACCAGCCAGATGAATCTAGACGGGTAAAGGAAAATTTCTTAGTGCCCAACGTAAGTCAAATCATTATGCTGTGTGCCTCAAACTTAGTGTTAAATGTCAATTATATCTTCAAAATTTGGTAGAAAAAGTATATAAGTTATAATTAAGTTACTTTGTAAAATTTATCGGCTTTTGTCCAGTCTATAACATTAGTATGTTCATATAATTTCAATTTAATTGGATTAAGTTTTTATGAACAATTCAGAAAACAATATTTCTGTCATTTATTTATTTAATAAGTATTTATTAGGCAGTGTGTTGGAGAAGACTCTTGAGAGTCCCTTGGACTGCAAGGAGATCCAAGCAGTCCATTCTAAAGGAGATCAACCCTGGGTGTTCATTGGAAGGACTGATGCTAAAGCTGAAGCTCCAATACTTTGGCCACCTCATGCGACGAGTTGACTCACTGGAAAAGTGTCTGATGCTGGGAGGGATTGAGGGTGGGAGGAGACCGGGACGACAGAGAATGAGATGGCTGGATGGCATCACTGATTCGATGGACATGAGTTTGAGTGAATTCCGGGAGTTGGTGATGGACAGGGAGGCCTGGCGTGCTGTGATTCATGGCGTCGCAAAGAGTCGGACACGACTGAGCGACTGAACTGAACTGAACTGAACTGAGGCAGTGTAATTGTGTAAAGTTGAAAGAAATGAGCAATCATTTTCAATTGATTATGACTGAAATGTAGTTATGATATATCGATATAATGGTAATATATGGATAAATTTCCTACATCTTTGTACCTTGAGATCCTTTAAAAATGTCCTTATATTAGCACATGTTTCATTTATTATACAATGTATTCTGATACCTTGGCCCAGTAATACTGATGTAATTCCTATATGAGGAAAAAGTCTCCTGAGATGAAATATCACTGAACATTTGGTTTATATGAAGAAACAGAATTGTCCTGGTGGGAATTCAAATGTCTTTCACTGAAACCGTAATGAAGAGTGAGATAATGTTATGCGACCAGTAAGCTTCCTAGTGGGATTTTTAGGATGCCTAAGTCAAGAGATTGGAGAAGGCAATGGGAACCCACTCCAGTACTCTTGCCTGGAAAATCCCATGGATGGAGGAGCCTGTTGGGCTGCAGTCCAAGGGGTCGCTACGTGTTGGGCATGACTGAGCGACTTCACTTTCACTTTTCCGTTTCCTGCATTGGAGAAGGAAATGGCAATCCACTCCAGTGCTGTTTCCTGGAGAATCCCAGGGACGGGGGAGCCTTGTGGACTGCTGTCTATGGGTTCGCAGAGTCGGACACCACTGAAGTGACTTAGCAGCAGCAGCAAGTCAAGAGATATCTTGAGTAATAGGCAAATTTGGCCTTGGGGTACAAAATAAAGCAGAGGAAAGGCTAACAGAGTTTTGACAAGAGAACACACTGCTCATAGCAAGCACCCTCTTCCAACAACACAAGAAATGACTCTACACATGGACGTCACCAGATGGTCAATACCAAAATCAGACTGATTATATTATTTGCAGCCAAAGATGGAGAAACTCTATACAGTCAGCAAAAACAAGACCAGGAGCTGACTGTGGCTCAGATCATGAAGTGCTCATTGCAAAATTCAGACTTAAATTGAAGAAAGTAGGGAAAGCTACTAGATTATTGAGGAATTAAAGTGAAAGTCACTCAGTTGTGTCCAACTCTTTGTGATCCCATCAGAATACTGCAGTGGATTGCCTTTCCCTTCTCCACGGGATCTTCCCAACCCAGGGATTGAATCCACATTGCAGCTGACTTCTTTACCAACTGAGCCAGAAGGGATGCCCAAGAATAATGGAGTGGGAATGGAGAAGCCTATCCCTTCTCCAGCAGATGTTCCTGACCCAGGAATCAAATCAGAGTCTCCTGCATTGCAGGTGAATTCTTCACCAACTGAGCTATGAGGGAAGCCCAACCATTCAGGTATGGCCTAAATCAAATCCATTACATTTACACAGTGGAAGTGACAAACAGTTTCAAGGGATTAGATCTGATAGAGTGCCTGAAGAAGTATGGACAGAGGTTTATGACATTGTACAGGAGGCAGTAATCAAGACCATCACCAAGGAAAAGAAATGCAAAAAGGCAAAATAGTTGTCTGAGGAGGCCTTACAAATAGCTGAGAAAAAAGAGAAGCGGAAGGCTAAGGAGAGAAGGAAACATATACCCATCTGAATGCAGAGTTCCTAAGAAAACCTTCCTCAGTGATCAGAGCAAAGAAATAGAGGAAAACAATAGAATGGGAAAGACTAGAGATCTCTTCAAGAAAATTAGAGATACCAAGGGAACATTACATGCAAAGATGGGCACAATAAAGGACAGAAATTGGATGGGCCTAATAGAAGCAAAAGATATTAGTAAAATGTGGCAAGAATACACAGAAGAACTATACAGAAAAGATCTTCATGAACCAGATGACCAGGATAGTGTGATCACTCACCTAGAGCCAGACATCCTGGATTGTGAAGTCAAGTGGGCCTTGGGAAGCAGCACTACAAACCAAGCTAGTGGAGGTGATGGAATTCCAGTTGAGCTCTTTCAAATCTTAAAAGATGATGCTGTGAAAGTGCTGCACTCAATATGCCAGCAAATCTGGAAAACTCGCCAGTGGCCACAAGCCTGGAAAAAGTAAGTTTTCTTTCCAATCCCAAAGAAAGGCAATGCCAAAGAATGTTCAAAGTACCACACAATTGTACTCATCTCACACGTTAGCAAAGTAATGCTCAAAATTCTCAAAGCCAGGCTTCAACAGTACTTGAACCGAGACCTTCCAGGTGTTCAAGCTGGATTTAGAAAAGACAGAGGAACCAGAGATCAAATTGCCAACATTTGTTGGATCATCAAAAAAGCAAGAGAGTTCCAGAAAAACATCTACTTCTGCGTCATTGACTACACTAAAGCCTTTGACTATGTAGATCACAATAAACTGTGGAAAATTCTTCAAGAGATGGATAGACCTGCTGACCTGCCTCCTGAGAAATCTGTATGCAGGTCATGAAACAACAGAATCAGACATGAAACAATGGGCTGATTCAAAATTGGGGAAGGAGTGCGTCAAGGCTGTGTATTGTCACCCTGTCTAATCATTAATCCATTATTTACCCAAATGCTTACTCTTTCTATACTCCAGTTTCTTAAATTCTAATATGTGAAAATTGAATCTATTTTTCATGGTTTAATTAAGTCAGTTTCTCAGACAAAGAGAATTGGGCAGTGAGAACTGGAAATGAGACCGCGAAAGACAAATGTTGTATTATCTCACTTTATGTGGAATCTTAAAAAAAAAAAAAGCTGAAATATCAAGCTCCTTGGAAAGTCTGCCAGAGGTAGGGGAAGGAGAGATAGGGAGTGGGGGATGGGGAATTGGAGTTAAGTGGTCAAAAGGTACAAACTTCCAGTTATAAGTAAGTACTAGGGATGTAATGTACAACATGACTATAGCTACCACTGCTGTATGATATATAGGAAAGTTGTTAAGAAAGTAAATCTAAGTATTCCCATCACTAGGAGCAACTATTTTCCTTTCTTTTCTCCTTTCTTTCGTTTTCATTGTATCTTTATGAGCAGATGGATGTTAGCTGAACCTATTGTGATAACCATTTCTTGAGATATATAAATCAAACCATCACTCTGCATGCCTTAAGCTTATACAGGGATGTATGTCAATTATTTTTCAATCAACCTGGAAAATAAAAAAAAGAAAGAAAATAATGTCTGAAACAGAGTGTCAAATTGGCAACCATAAATTAAAGACGAAAGGCTGAGTGGGGCTACAGTTAGGACCAGTAATGCTGAGATAAATTCCAAAGTCAAGCTAGGATTAACTGTCTCCCAAAATATTCATTCAAAGCCAGTAAGTTAAAATAGAGTATTGAGCCAAAGAAGACAATTCAAAAAGATTCAAAGCAGAGCCACAGTAAAGTCATACCCAGCTTGGGGATCAAAGCCATAAGGTAGTAGCAGATGTGTGTGACATGGATTTTAACTTGCTAAATTATATTTATAACTTGGATCTCTGAAAGCTGATACTCAATTGTTTTGATATCTTTGTTTATGACACATGTGAGATGTATGACCTCAATTATCTTTTCTGTTTCCTACTTTTATGAATGAGAGTATAATCACAACAAATTTTTTAAACACCAGGGAAAATGTTTGTTCAGAAAATACAGTACATACATAAACAAAAAGATATAGCATGTTATTAGCACCTAGAAAATAACAGATTCTTAGCATCTTTCATATTTAAGTTCATAACTGAAGATGGTCAGATTGACCACTTTGGGTGTGAAAGGAAAAATATAAAGACACGTTTACTTTTAAATTCACCTGCTAGTTGTGTTCACTGCATACTCCCTTATATATGCGAGGCCTGGGCCTGGGTGACTGCAAGTACGGTTGTCAGGCTTTTTAACAAACTGGATAACCATTTGTTTCTGCACAGCACAGTTTCTCCTTCACATAGGAGCAATCAGCAGAAAACGTGAAGCAGCCAGGCATTCTGTACTACAAAACACCACCTTAACAGTGAAGCATCATTGGCCAACTGTTGTACAACTGTGTCTACTGCACAAAACTACATGAAACTAGGAATATGTTTGATAAAGAATTCTTTAAAAAATTATTTTCACCTTAAATTTCTCTGTGTCGATGCAGATCCAGATTACCACTTAAATCCAAAGGTACATAACACATGTACATACACTTATAATAACTTCAAGGAGGTCTTTATTTTTAAAAGAGTGATGGCAGTGAAGAGTCAATCGCCAGACAGTCTTTGACTACTCAAAAAGAAAAGACTACACACATTTTCTTAAAGTCGAGAGGCTACAAATTAGATAACATTCTGTTTACTTTCAAAGGAAATGCAGTATATAGAGATAAATGAAACTTTACCTCAAATATCCCAACCAGTAACAAAGTTGTTCATCTCACTAACTTAAAAGATATGTGAATAAAAGAAACAAAATACTATTATGAAATGAAGTTTACCTCTTGTGGCAAAATTCGAAACAAGTAAACAGTTACACAATGTGTTAAAGAATAACCTTTTCAACAGATAGTGGCTAATTTCAAAGACTGATGAACTGAGATGTTGTCCCTCTTGCCCTGCTGTCCCCCGCATTCCCTCCGCCCCCCAGTTTTCAGGTTGTTCGTTAATTACTTATTATTCTAACATGACACGGCTCTTTCCTCTTCTGGAACCCTGGAGGGATTTTTTGATTGTCCTCAGGACCTGTACTTTCTTCCTGGTGGAAGGCTTCTGGGTCTAGACCTAGATGTGGTTGCTGAGGAAGATCTGGACTCCGAGGAGGACTTGGTCCTTCCAGGAGAACTTGATCTCGAGGATGATGGAGAACTATCACAGGAGCGAGATGGAGACTTTGAGCGGCTGAAGCGAGATCGGGCCTGAGATGGTGATCGGCTCCTGGTGCTGGACCTGCGGCCGCGAGGAAGCCTCGGGCTGTGGCTCTGGAGTTCTTGACCCTGGCGAGGAGTTTCCTGGCTGCGGCCTCGGTGGAAATCTAGGAGGCGACCGTGGCGTGCCATCTGCACCCGCAGCTCACGGCCATCCAGCATGATCCCGTCCATGGCGTCCATGGCCTCCTCGGCGTGGTGCTTGTCGTGGAAGCGGATGAAGGCAAAGCCGCGGGACTCTTGAGTGAAGCGGTCCCGGGGGATGTACACATCGCCGATAGGCCCATACTTCTCGAAGATGCGCCTCAGGGTGCGGCATGAGATGCGGTCGGTCAGGTTGTCCACCTTGAGGGAGATCAAGTCGCCCACGTTGGGAGGAGGGCGGCTGTAACTCATGACCTGTGCGAGCTAAGCGGAGAGCCCCCGCAAACTGAATTCGGAGCTAGCTGCTGTCTGCGAAGGCTGCAATGACGACGCAGGCACTGGTAAGTTTGCCTTGGCTTTGTTCAGCCTGAAGACTGCCTCTTTGCGTCAGTTGCCCTCAGCCGGTGGCTGCTTAGAGACCCCCGAACGTCGAACGTTCGGTCTGCGCAGATTGTCTCCAGAGCTGAGACTGCTGGAGGAACTGATCTGTACAAGTTTTCCTTTCTTTTAAAGTGAAAGTTCATGACTATAACATCAGTTTATGACTTTTCCGGTATATATCTAAACGCCCAGTTTGAATTATGGGCAAAAGTATATAGTATAGATGTAATTATGTGACCAAGTACATGGCAGTGCTGATTCATGTATACCAAAACCATTTGTTTACTTTGAAGACAGAAACAAAGTTTCAAAACAGATCATGAACAGATAGGTTGATTCAGTAACACTAACAGGCAGGAGAACATGAGAGCCACCTACAGGGTATGAGCTGTAATCAGAAATTCAGAACGTGATCTCTTATTCCTCTTGACAAAAATAAAAAATAAAAGTCAAAGTTATGATCCGTCCTTCCAAATTGTATAATTGAATAGAACTCAGATTACTAAAGTTTGCTGTTTTCTTATTAATTAACTAGATACACTTTTTGATGGAGTAAGTTCATTTGATATGACTTCCATTACAAAAATGCTTTACCATTAATAATTCTCTTTCATCAGATTGTTGGCAAGGCATCTTTTCTCATGAATCATGTCTATTAGGCTCTAATAAATGAGCTTGACAGTAATGGAGGTAGAAAATAGTATTTTATTAATTATTTCTCACCTTCAGTGAGCAATATGTACTCTTTACAAGTGTCAAGAAGAGGGAAATTTTCCCCTCTATCTTTCTTGATTTCTATGGGCTGGATTGATAAGAAAATTCACATAAGGCAGATTAGCAGGAGAAAAAGGAACACTTTAGTTCTTGTGCATAGAAGTCTCACAGAAATGGAACTTAAGAAGTAGCCAAAGCAGGCACCTTTTATAAGTTTTAGGTGAACAGGAAATTTATGAGGAATTGACAGGACACAGAATTTAGGCTTTGGGTGCCTAATTAGTGAGGACTTTAGAGTGTGGGCTTGGGGTAGTCAGTTAAAGAAGTAACAAGGTTTGTGTATACAGGCTTCTCAGCCCTAACTCCCCCTCTCTGGTGATAAGGGTGTCCTTCAGCCTCTAGATGCAGGGAGAGATTCATCTCCTGCTTTCAGAGAGAGAAAGAGAAAGGTCTTACGTGTCCCTTTTCTGTTTCTTAAGTAAATGTAATTTCAAATAACCGATATGCTATTGAGGCACATGGGGCCCTGGGCCCCAAGAAAAGTCACTGCATCTTCTGCACGTTATTAATTCCTATGAATGTGCTCTGGTTATCCACTACTGCCTAGCAACCTACATCAAAATTTAGGGGCTCCAATTTTTGTCATTATTTTATCTCATAATTCTAAGACACTGAAATCCAGGCAGGGGACTGTAGGACTTGTTTCTTCATTTTATCCACTGCATTAGCTAGGGTGACTGGGATGCCTCTCTTGGAACTACTGGGTGTTGGCTGGTTCCCACCCCCCACCCCCCAGCCCCTTTATCAGAGCCTCTCCGTGTAGTCTGGCAGATTTCTACTCTAGTTAGATTTCTCAGATAGTGGTCAGATTTATAGCAGAAGCATCAGTCCTCTTCAAGTCTAGGACCAGGCCATATAGTATCAGTTCTGCATCTCTTTCAGGAATCCTCCCATACCCTGGAAAAGATAGTCTGTCCTGCTCTTTACAGTCAAACACCCCTGGGCAACCGTTTTTCATATCTTTTATAGCAGAGTGTTGAATTGTGGATTTACTTGTCTGAATCTTCTTTAACTGTGAGAAAATTGAGTACGGGGGCTGAATCTTGCAACGCTGTATGTTCCAGTGCCACACACAAAGTAATCAGCTGAAATATAGCTTAAAAAGTAAGTATCTTGTATATATTGTAGGTGTTCAATACATTTGTATGTCAAATACATGAAATAATCAAAGCTAAGAAATATGATCAGAAAAAATGTTAAGGAATGTGAGTAGAGAGGTAATTTTAGGAAAGAAATCATGATTTAAGATGTTTACAGTTCCTTTGAAGTGGTATATTTTGAAGCATGCTATAGAAGCAAAGGCAGTTCAAAACTTTAAAAATTTGTGAAGTCTGTATTCATTAGTTCATCAGCTAAAATAAGCTAGTATCACTGGAGCTGCTCATATTTTAAAATTTTGTCTTAAATGTAAACTTGTTGAAATATTTTTGAAACTAATTTTTCTTTCTCTTTTCTATTCTTTTGGGATTAAACATGGTGATTTACCACTAAGAACTTCAAGATGTATTAATTTGAGAGAGAGTGTAGCTCAGACTTTGCATGGAGATGCATTTTAAAAGCACAATCACTCAAAAGTAATTTATAACGTGATTCAAATTTTAAGCATTACCCATTAAAAAAATTGAAAATAATTTCATAAAAAGTTACACATTCTGAAAGTTCCATCCCCCTGCTCAGCTGACTTGTACTTCACAATAGTGAGGAATTTCTAACATAGAAATCCTCAATTATAGTCAGGGCTTTTTGGCTTTTCTATTTTTCTTTACAAACCCTCAGTTATTTTCTGTTGAAGATAGTCTCATGTCTTTTATCCCAAGCATTTCAATTATATTTCAGAAAAGGAAGAGATAAGATAAACTGGATCAGATATAATACAAGTTTGGGGACAAGTTTAGAAAGTGGGAACATCTCTCAATTAATTCTTTATTATGTCTTATAAAATACTTTGATGATTTTATACCTTATTTTGGCCTTATCTACTGAATTATAACTTCATTGAAGACAGACTTTGGATCCTTTCGTAGCTTCCACCTTCATAGTCGTGGAGAAAATGGCCAATTCATTGGACAAAATAAAGAGTTGAGATGCTTCAAGGCCTTCCCTTCCCTGAGAACTGGATATTTGGCAAACTAAGATTAAAACTGGCCATGCATTTAGTAAATAAAGTGTTAGAACATTGCCAAGTCCATTGATTTAGTATTGTGCATGATTGCTTTCTAGGGCAGAATTGATTAGTTGCCACAGAGATCATACGACTGGCAAATCTAAACTGTTTGCTATGTGGCCCTTTAAGAAAAGTTTAACATCCCTTGCCTTAGAAATCAAAATCCAAACATTCCAGCTTGTTTCAAAAGATTTTTTGTCATCTTTGTCCAGTATCTAATCCTTCCTTACCATTTTGATGATAATCTCTACTTTGTGTGGTCTTTCTAATGAGAAGAACACAGCTCAGACCTGATTAAAGCTTCTTAGCTAAAAGATTGAATATGGAGCAAAATGCTGCAATGATTAGAGATGGTTAGAATTATTTTGCAACTGTTATATTGGTAGTATCCTGTACCTGAGCTTCTCAGGTGGTACTAGTGCTAAAGAACTCGCCTGACAATGAAGGAGAAATAAGAGACTCAGGTTCAATCCCTGGTTCAGGAAGATCACCTGGAGGAACGCATGGCAACCCACTCAAGTATTCTTGCCTGGAGAATCCCATGGACAGAGGAACCTGGCGGGCTATAGTCCATAGGGTTGCAAAGAGTCAGAGATGACTGAGTGACTTAGCATGTATGCATCCATCCTGTACCTAGTGTGTAGCATTCTGACCAAATTGTTCCTGTTAAAGGAATGCTCTCTAACTTCCTATTCTGTGATCTGGCAACAGAGTTTGTTTCTTCAACAACCCCATAGTAGTACTATGAGTGTCACCGAACCAAACTTGGGTCTACTTGCCAGTGTGCAGTAAAGTCAATCTACTGACACTTGGTTGTAATGAAAGAAAGTGCAACATTTATCGTAAGGCCCGTGAAAGGAGTCTAGGACAGCTAGTGCTCAAAAAGCATCATGTCCCTGATGGTTTTCAGCCAAGCAGTTTTATTTTTATTTTTTTTGCTTTTTTAAAAATTTATTTATTTTAATTGGAGGCTAACTACTTTACATTTTTGTATTGGTTTTGCCATACGTTGACATGAATCTGCCCCGGGTGTACATGTGTTCCCCATCTTGAACCCCCCTCCCACCTCCCTCCCCATCCCATCCCTCTGGTTCATCCCAGTATACCAGCCCCAAGCATCCTGTGTCATGCATCAAACGTGGACTGGCGATTCGTTTCACATATGATAATATACATGTTTGCATGCCATTCTCCCAAATCATCCCACCCTTGCCCTATACGAGACAGCTAAAGAGACACAGGTGTATAGAACAAAGCAGGTTTAAAGGCAAGATGAAGGAGGGAAGTTCCAGGGTATGTAATCAATTTGTGCAGGTTTCTCTGATTGGTTAATTGTGAAGCAAGGGTTAGTTGTCACAGGGGTACCATCATCAATCTTTTGGCTCCAGTATGCCTGGGGGCTATGTGCTCATGGTCATGAAGTAGCTAAAGTCTTCCGTTTGGTGGGGGTTTTAACATCTGTAAAACAGCTCAGAAAATGTGCATCAGATACTGTCATCTAGGTACTTCAGAGAGGAGCTGAAGTAGAAGATATGGGGAAGGGGTCTGTCCCAGGAAGGTCCCCTAGGGTTCTCCTCAATTACATGCACCCTGATGTTCTTCCAAAATCCTCTTGAAGTTAAGGGCAGACAGGTTTGGTTTCCACTGTTTACTACCCAAAGCATCCTAACATATATACTTGGCATAAAATACTCCATTAATGTCATACCTGCTCAGAGGCCTTGCTCAGGGCTGTACACAACTCCAGCTTGTGCCATTCACATTGACATCATCGTTATGAATGGTATCCATTGGGGTTGTGTAGTGTCTAAACTTCATAGTTGTAAAAGGCTGCACTGCTTTGTGTCGGCTCATTTTTTCAGCTTCTCTTCTTCAGTTGTCTTACCTCTGTGCTCTGCAAAAGAGTCAGCTCTAACTACTTTTGCTGTCCAGAGGATTCATGGTATTGCTTGGTCTTTTTGTGATCACTTTGTTCCCCATGCCAAATGCAGACTCTTCAGTTTGTTCATCTGACAAATTCATATTTATTCTTTAATGCTGTTCTCAGAAATCCCCTTTACTGTAAAACTTCCCTGGTCACATCTTTTTCCTGCCAGTGACCCTAGGCATTCATAGTAAATGGCTTTATCAGATGCAAAGATAATACTTTGTATACATTTCTGATATCAATGCATCATGATGGTTTTATGTTAGTCTTCCGTACTAACCTATGTGCTTTTTGAGGAAGCGTATTTGTCTAATTGTGGCCTAGTTGAGGAAAACCCTAGCACAGAGCAGATGCTTAAAGGACTGTCCCTTTGTGGACTTTTTGTGTATCCATTAATACTCGTAATTCATTGAATGTACCAAATCATTTAATATTTAGAGCTTTCAGTCTCACATTATCATATATATCCAGATGCAAAAATATTTACTTCTTTCTATTTATTGGCAATGTCAACTAAAAAAAAAGTCTCAGTGTAGTAAAGGGAAACTTCACTTGAAAGAAAAGGTCAGTGTGAGGGGGGTGTACTGCAATTGGAGGAGAACTATTGCAGTAGGGAGAATGCCGGAACCATAAGATCTGCAAGCCTCTCAAGGTTAATCAAAAGTGATTTTCCTTCTCTTGAGAGGAAGTAGCAAGGGTATTAAGGGTAGGGAGTGGGAAAATGGGATAAAAGTATAGTTTGATTAAATAGTAGATCAGAGAATACTGTACCGTAAAGTCAGCCTATTCTAGTCATAGTTCTGGAGTCAGGAGGAAGGGTGAAACTTTAACGTTTGACTAATAAGCAGTTTGTTCCAACATGAATAAACACTTCAGCTGATAATTGATGAGACAAAAAAAATGGCAATTTGGAATATCTTTGTCTGGCCCTGCCATAGGTAAGCAAGAGGAGGCATCTATGAGTCTTATTTAAGTCATATGAGAAAAGTCTTAAGTGTCCCTTTTGGATCAGCTGTTTCTTAAGTAAATGTAGTTTAATCACTATGCTATTGAGGCATATGCGGCCCTGGGCCCCAACAAAAGTCACTACATCTTCTGCACATTATTAATTCCCTGTGTGTGTTCTCTTTATCCACTACTGCATAGCAACCTACGTCATAATTTAGTGGCTAAAAATTTTATCATTATTTTATCTCGTAATTCTAAGACACTGAAATCCAGGCAGGGGACTGTAGGACTTGTTTCTTCGCTTTATCCACTGAATTAGCTAGGGTGACTGGGATGGCTCTCTTGGAACTGCTGGGTGTTGGCTGGTTCCCACCCTCCACCCCCCAGCCCCTTTATCAGAGCCTCTCCGTGTAGTCTGGCAGATTTCTACTCTAGTTAGATTTCTTAGATAATGGTCAGATTTATAAGAGACCATAGCAGAAGCATCAGTCCTCTTAAAGTCCATGAACAGTATGAAAAGGCAAAATGATAGGATACTGAAAGAGGAACCCCCAAGGTCAGTAAGTGCCCAATATGCTACTGGAGATCAGTGGAGAAATAACTCCAAAAAGAATGAAGGATGGATTGGAAAAGAATTGATGCTTTTGAACTGTGGTTCTGGAGAAGACTCTTGAGAGTCCCTTGGACTGCAAAGAGATCCAACCAGTCCATCCTAAAGGAGATGAGTCCTGGGTGTTCACTGGAAGGACTGATTCTGAAGCTGAAACTCCAATACTTTGGCCCCCTGATGCAAAGAGCAGACTCATCGGAAAAGACCCTGATGCTGTGAAAGATTGAGGGGAGGAGGAGAAGGGGATGACAGAGGATGAGATGGTTGGATGGCATCACTGACTCAATGGACATGGGTTTGGGTGGACTCCAGGAGTTGGTGATGGGCATGGAGGCCTGGCCTGTTATGGATCATGGGGTCCCAAAGAGTCGGACATTACTGAGCGACTGAACTGAACTGAACTGATACTTATATCATATGTGAAACGAATCGCCAGTCCAGGTTCGATGCATGATACAGGATGCTCGGGGCTGGTGTACTGGGATGAACCAGAGGGAAGGGGTGGGGAGGGATGGAGTGGGTGTTCAAGATGGGGAACACATGTACACCCGGGGCAGATTCATGTTAATATGTGGAAAAACCAATACAATAATGTAAAGTAATTAGCCTCCATTTAAATAAATTAAAAAAAAGGAAACAGAACAAAAAAACCTATCCATAGGCTATAAGTACTTTCAAAAATAATTTGTTGTTCAGATAAGATTGTTAGTTTGTTTTTGGAATTAGGCCAGAATAAGTAAATATTTTGAAACCTAGAAAGAAAATACAGAGAAAATTCTTAAGATAGAAATATTAATGTTTACAATCACAGTAATTGATGCTGGGTATTTAAAATGATACACTGTAATGGAAAACACAGATCAGGTGGAGCTCAGATGATTCTGGTATAAATCTTAATTTCTGATTTGTCAGGGCGGATAAAAGGAATATGATTTGGAAGACAATATATAATAATAATTATTATTATTACGTTAATAATGCTACTCAGCAACTGTGTTGAGGCAAATGAAGTGGCTATGTAGTTTGAAAGTCAGAGTGTTAAGTAAGGTTTATGATAAAAGCAGCATACGCTGGTAGAATGAGAGAGGGTAATATGAAGTCAAGTGAGAGCTATGAGGTATTGGTGGTTGTTCGAACGGGAAGCATATTGTCTCCTAAGAGCTTCAGTAGCAGGAATTAGGGATTCCATTTTCGGGAAAAATGTTAGATTATAATGTCATAATAGGCCTAGAACTAAGACATTAAGGCATTTACTTGTCTTGTTGCTGTTCAGTTGCGAAGTCCTGTCCAACTCTTTGTGACCGTCTTGGACTCATTATAATCATTTTCTGGGTACAGGATGGATCCTAGATAAGACATTGTCCTAGTTTTCTTTTGCTGCATAAGAAATTAGTACAAATGCAATGGCTTAATACAACACCCCTTTAATAGCTCACAGTTCTGTAGGTTGGGATACTGCCATGGAGTGGCTTGGTTCTCTGTTCAAGGTCTTAAAGGTCTGAAATCAGCATTTAAATACTTGTAAGATAATTCTGACATTTAACTCATCCTGATTTGGCATCATTTGTCATTTCTTATCCAAGTTGTTTTGTATCAAGGTGTTATGGTATGAGTAGTGACATTTTATTGGTTTTTGGACATTTTGGCTATAATGGTAAGATACTTTGGTCCCTATTTAAAGTTTTTTTGAGATCTAGTCTTACTGCATTGTGGTCAGAAAAGATGCTTGGAATGATTTCAAATTTTTTGAATTTACCAAGGCTAGATTTATGGCCCAGGATGTGAACTATCCTGGAGAAAGTTCTGTGTGCACTTGAGAAGAAGGTGAAATTCATTGTTTTGGGGTGAAATGTCCTATAGATATCAATTAGGTCTAACTGGTCTATTGTATCATTTAACGTTTGTGTTTCCTTGTTAATTTTCTGTTTAGTTGATCTCAATCTCTCCCTGTGAGTGGGGTTAAAGTCTCCCACTATTATTGTGTTATTGTTAATTTCCCCTTTCATACTTGTTAGCATTTGTCTTACATATTGTGGTGCTCCTATGTTGGGTGCATATATGTTTATAATTGTTATATCTTCTTCTTGGATTGATCCTTTGATCATTATGTAGTGTCCTTCTTTGTCTCTTTTCACAGCCTTTGTTTTAAAGTCTTTTGGACTCTGTGGGAGAGGGCGAGGGTGGGATGATTTGGGAGAATGGCATGCAAACATGTATATTATCATATGTGAAACGAATCACCAGTCCACGTTCGATGCATGACACAGGATGCTCGGGGCTAGTGTACTGGGATGAACCAGAGGGATGGGATGGGGAGGGAGGTGGGAGGGGGGTTCAGGCTGGGGAAGACATGTACACCCGGGGCAGATTCATGTCAATGTATGGCAAAACCAATACAACAATGTAAAGTACTTACCCTCCAATTAAAATAAATAAATTTTAAAAATACATGCAATCACTTATTATAAAAGAAATACTAACTGTTCAATGAAAAAATATAGAAGTTTTTTTTCTATTTCATTTTAGCAGGCCTTTCATTTTTATAGGTTTGGCACATAGTTCCTCGACTTTTGTGGACCATGGTTCCATGACAGTCTAACTTTCAGAAGCTTTACGGTACCTTTTGTGTTGTGCAGGTGGAGCTACTTCTGGTCCCTCCTCATGCTGCTTATGGGTCAGAAGCAGCTTCTGCAGGATAGGCCACTAGGTGCTACCGGTGAGGGAAGGGAATCCCTGGACCACTTGATGAGGAGTACTTCCTGTGCCAGACACTTGTGACAGGTTCTCCCTTGACTGTAGAGAATGAAGGGTACTTACCAGGTTGAAAACTTTCTGTGGAGGTACCAGCAAGTTGTCTAATGTCTCTGGATAGGAGAGAGGAGTCTCAGACCCTTCTGAGGAGGAGAGCACTTTCCAAGTGTGAGCTTTTTGTGGTGGGATCACTTTTCCTGGCTAAGCAGCCACTGGTGTGTATGGGTGGTGAAGGGGAATCTCAGGCCGAGTGGGGAGAAAATCACTTTATCTGGGCATTCAGGGATTTTAGTTGTTCCCTCTTTTAGGTTCTGTAGTGCTCATTTGGTACTTGTGGGATTCCTATTTGATGTGATGTTGGAAGAGCCCATTTGAGCCACTTCCTGTTACTAAGTTAGAGGGAATGCTGAGTTTAGGTCACATTTCTTCTTGGTAGAGGTCATAAGGTGCCCTGACATGAAATTGCTCAGTCATTCTAAGGGTCCCTAGCCAATTCACCTTCTTCTTTAGACCTTTCAGAGCTCCTATGTGGTTGTCTTATATTGTTTCCAGGATATATAGTTGGGCTTATAAGAGGGAAGGAGGGCAAGAAGAGTATAAAGCATTTTATATGAATTAGAAGTCATCTCTGTGCCTTTTAAGTGCTCACCTGATTGGGACATGCTCACTCTGGATAATTTCCCAATCAACTGTGCTGTTTATCATAATCTAGTAATGGGAACGATATTCCATCACATTTACAGGTCTCATACTCAAGGGGAGGGGCTACTACGAGGATCATTAGGATCTTAGAATTCTGTCAACCACAGAAGGTGTAAGTGAATGTACTGAGACGTTAATTACGTCTTCCTTTGGAAGACTGGAACCTGTTAGGATAGTATGAAAACCAAGTACTGTTATAATGATTCTACTCGCAGTAGATGAAGTACACCTGGTATCAGAAGTGGTTAATAAAAATCAGAATATTCATTCAAATTTCAGTATCAGTTAATGTCAGTTTCCGAGGTTTGACCTAAGTCTTCATGTATGGCCATGCAGATATCTTTTGTGTGAAAAATATGCTGGCTGAAAGGTGAATTTAAAAATTTCACCACTACTCACCGTTTATATTTTTTTAGCTACATGCAAATACTGTGGTCACCAGCAATTCACATAGAAAATAAAGGTCAGTGATGTTTCTGACTTTAATATTTAGAGCTGCTGCTACTGCTAAGTCACTTCAGTTGTGTCCGACTCTGTGCGACCCCATGGACGGCAGCCCACCAGGCTCCCCCGTCACTGGGATTCTCCAGGCAAGAACACTGGAGTGGGTTGCCATTTCCTTCTCCAATGTGTGAAAGTGAAAAGTGACAGTGAAGTCGCTCAGTCATGTCTGACTCGTAGCGACCCCATGGACTGCAGCCTACCAAGCTCCTCCATCCATGGGATTTTCTAGGCAAGAGTAATGGAGTGGCTTGCCATTGCCTT
Source organism: Moschus berezovskii (assembly GCF_049115385.1). NCBI lineage: Eukaryota > Metazoa > Chordata > Mammalia > Artiodactyla > Moschidae > Moschus > Moschus berezovskii. The sequence continues at coordinate 32,379,286 of NC_142488.1, read as the reverse complement.
CTCCAAATATTTAGAGCAGGGTTATACTTAACACTGGAGAAGGCAATGGCGCCCCACTCCAGTACTCTGGCCTGGAAAATCCCATGGACGGAGGAGCCTGGTAGGCTGCAGTCCATGGGGTCGGGAAGAGTCGGACACGACTAAGCGACTTCACTTTCACTTTTCACGTTCATGCATTGGAGAAGGAAACGGCAACCCACTCCAGTGTTCTTGCCTGGAGAATCCCAGGGACGGGGGAGCCTGGTGGGCTGCCATCTATGGGGTCGCACAGAGTCAGACACGACTGAAGTGACTTAGCAGCAGCATACTTAACACTACCTGCATTTGAACAGGTTGCACATTGTACAAAGTTATGACTGTTGCTTTAGGTTGTAATATAATGTACTCTCACCTGTATCAGGATGGAAAATGTTAAGGAAAATTTTTTGAACTGGCCAATAGGATCTTTTCCAATAGTCGATTCTTCCCATCAGGTGGCTAAAGTATTGGAGCTTCAGCTTCAGCATCAGTCCTTCAGGTTAGATTTGGCTAATGTAAACTACTGCCAAAGGATTAGAAGTCAGGAGGAAAGAAGGTAAGGGTATTCATTTCTATGATGCACCCTCTCCAAAACTTTGGATTGACAGTGGCTGCCATTTTCTCAGTTTATAGCTCTTGCTGGGTGGACATCAGCTACAACTCTTAAGACATTTGGGATTGCAGGAACCACTATCTCTCTATGCCCCTTCAAACCTAGAGGTTCTAATACTGGCTTCTCAGTGGCTAGCCTCTGGGTACTTCATCATCTCTTGGTTTCTCGTCATTATTTACACATTTGAGTCTCCTCATTAAATGATAGTCCATCACTGTTTTAAATGTGCCATCAGCTTTTGGCTAGGACTCTGACTAATACATTGGTAGTGGGAAATAGGAGAAACTTTAAGGTAGTATTGGGGAGGGTGGGATAAACTGCTGGAGAAGGGATCAATGGAAGAGATAACCTGGACAAAAGGGGATAAACTGGAAGAGAAGGGTTTCAAAGCTTTTTATAGCATTCTACGAATATAACAAGACTTTTGTGTGTGAATGACTCTAATACAGTCTTAAATTGCTTCCTAATTATTTAGTTGGGGTCCTGTTTCTTTGCATGCACAACCAGGATTGAACAGGGCTAAGAGATATCTGGGATTTATATGACTAGAAGATACTACTAGGATCTATCTGGATTGATTATATCATATTAGAACATTTCTCTCATGGCATCAGGAATATCCCAACCCAGTGCACATACTACGTTTCTATTGAAATTCAGTGCACTGCTATGGTGTGTAACTCATTTTTATTGTCAGATAGGATAACACTGTTTGACCTTTTAATATTTCCTTTTATTATGAAACAGAAATTGGGGAAAGCCCAATAATTTCTTCAGGAACAAGTAATTCAGTTCAGATTGTTACATATAGATTCAGATTGTTATATTTAAACATAAATAACTCTAAAAGTGGACATGACTCAGCTGACTGATGTCCATCACTGTAACACTTCATATATCTGATAATTCATATCTTACATAGGATTATCTGCCTCGGCGGGCTCCATTACTGGCCCACGACAAATAGGGCAGGTTGTGTTTTCTTCCAGCCAATGATCAATGCAATTGTAGTGGTATTCGTGGAGGCACGGTAGGATGCGTAGCGTGTTACCTGCGGTGTATTCTGTGATGCAAATGGTACAGACTTTAAACGCTTCATTCTCTTCAAAAGATCTTAAAGGCAAGCTGTCAATCTGTGTTCTCGTAAGGCCTGTAGTTTGGTGTGGGACTTCTTCATTTAATAAGACAAACTGATCCTGATTAAGGGAGGACTCAGAGTCACTATCTTCAATTATTATTGGGGTCTCTGATAAGCCTGTTGGTAAGTTTCTTTGTTCACTGCCTTCAAAGATCACCGAGGCAACGTCTGAATCTTCATCATTTGAGCTAGAAATCACTATACAAGTGGATGTAGAGCTAGAAATATAATAGGGGCTTGAATCTGATATCACTATTAAACTTGAATCAGGATCATATGTAGCATTTGAAGCAGAACCAGGCCTACTCTCACTACCACCAGGTCCATGTCTTTCATTTGGTGACTCTGCCCTTTCCATGTTTTCACTCGGAGGTGAGACACTATGCTCTAAATTAATGTCACTGTCCATAAGATTACTTGAGTTACTAGATCCTGTCATTGTCTGCCCTAATGTACTCTGACTTGGAACAGATGTTGTATCACTAAAGCTAGTATTTAAAATTCGATGAACGGGATTTCTGATGGTATTGACATAAGCATCCTCATTGGCCTCATCAGAATGTGAAAACATAGGCTTCGGTTCTTCTTGCTCACTTTCTGAAGTGCTCGTGTTGTAGGGTGAGTCAGATATTAACTGAATTCTACTAACTCTGCTGTCTCTCTGAGAACACGCTTGATGATGAACTGCTTCTACTACAAGATTGGAGGGTGTGGTTGGATTTGTTTCCCTCACTTCCAAAGATTCACTACTGCACATTGTGTCTGAGTAACATTCTCCATGAACAGTGTTCCTAGTTTTAGAAGTTTCAATAAGACCCTTATTTTGCAACTCATGTCCAGGCATTTGCTGTCTCGATGTTTCTTCATGCCCAGATCTGGAAAATCTCTCATTTTCACTTATGAGAGTTTGCTTAAAAGTCTGAGATGGTGTATCTTCATTAATTCTTTGAACAGTTTCCCACTGTGAATGTGGAGGTGACCAACTGTCAGTCCTTGCTCTGGTTCTCGGATAGACTGGGCTCCTACTTCTTAGTCTTCTCTTACGTGTAGTTGGTGGGGCTTCCATTAATGTTTCCATTGTATCTTGTTCTGATCCTGATGGTGTTGTAAATAGTGACTCAGACTGTGGATTTTCCACTTGCCTTTGGCTGTCTTCTGTATCTTCTCTTCTGGGAAGTTTTGCAGATGCTACATAGTCCTTCTCTGGATTTGAGTTTTCATCATCACAGTCAAGATTTCTTTCTAAGTCAAATCTGAGCTCATCACTGGTAGCACTAATTTGGCTCTCTTCTCTCCGAGACTGATTTTCTTTTTGTTCACTTGTCACATTTTCAGTTTGTCCGAAAGTGGTAAGCCGGTCTCGTAGAGAGTCATCACTGGATACATCATCTGAAGCATCTCCTCTATCTGTTAATTAAAAAAAGGAGGGAGGGGCCATAAAAGAACTCCCAAAATTGGAACTATGATAAAAGAGCACTCTGAAACTTTGTTTAAAAAGCAAACAAACACAATAACTTAAACCCTCAGATGTTTTCAACTGATTTCACATTTACAGAGTTAATACTTTAAAAGCTTTATTATCTAGATTTATAAGTAAAGGCAGGGCAGTTTCAATTCAATCTGCAAAGGAGTACAGTAATCCTAGATAAATTTAGAGAGTTTTTTACAAAGGGTATCTGAAGGAAGCCTCTTTTTCAATATTTCGTCATGTACACAGCCCTGTATACCACTATGGGAGGAAGGTCAAGAGACAACATTTTTTCTCAGTCCATTGTCAAAACACCAAAGCAATTAAACAAAGTAAACACCAGTTAAGGAGGAGTACTAGTATTTTAATTCAATTGATATTATTGTCTAATTCTCCTTAGTCTCCACCATTACTACTCCTAGGCGCTCATATGCTTTTGATAATGTATAAGTTGTTTTAAAATATAAGATTATTGCCCAAATATAAAAAAAAGTTTATGTTTATAGGCTTAAAAGTATATGAATGTTGAATACTTCTTAAATATCCAAGGTTTTTAATTGGCATTAAGGTGAAAGTCCGTTCAAATGAAGAGACTGAACCTAGCATGGCACATATAAGACCATATTCAAGAACCCAAGTATTATAGTATCCTCTTCATTAGATAGTAAAATCCTCTATTTTACACTGGGAGAGAAGGCACCAGATCTGAGGTTCCACCAGGGTTTCTCAGCCTTAGAACTATTTACCTTTTGGCACTGGGCAATTCTTATTTTGGGCAGCTACCCTGTGCATTGTGTCATATTTGGCAGCATCCCTGGCCTCTGCCCACTAGATGCTAGTAACACCCATGCGTCCCTCTGTGACAAATAAAAAATATCTCCAGCTATTGTCAAATGTCCCTTGGGGTGGGCCAGAGCAAAACTGTCCCCAGTTGAGAACTACTTGATTAAAATATAAAATATTTCTTTTTGCTATTTTGTGATTTTTTACATATCTATATAGATAAAGAGGGCTTCCCTCATAACTCAGTTGGTAAAGTATCTGCCTGCAATGCAGGAGACCCCAGTTGGATTCCTGGGTCGGGAAGATCCGCTGGAGAAGGGATAGGCTACCCACTTCAGTATTCTTGGGTTTCCCTTGTGGCTCAGTTGGTAAAGAATCCACCTGCAAAGCGGGAGACCTGGGATCCATCCCTGGGTTGGGAAGATCCCCTCCATTCCAGTATTCTGACTTGGATATTTCCATGGACTGTGTAGTCCACGGGGTTGCAAAGAGTCTGACACGACCGAGCGACTTTCACTTTCATAGAGAAAATAATATGGGACTTAGCAGGAACTTTCCATTGAGGTACAAAACCGAAAAAGAAACAAAAACCAATAGTCTACTTCGCACAATTTCCCACTTAAAACCACCCAGTTGTGAATCAGGGAACAAACCTACTCGGGCATTCTCACCGCAAACCAAGTAAATGTGAGTTCTTTTTTATGAGAAGTTCCTTACCAAATAATTTATGCCACTTCTGTATACTTTACTATTTACTACTATGCAGTGATTATTTAATACTATGAAGTTCCTTTTTCATCCCATCCTGCTGCTGCTAAGTCACTTCAGTCGTGTCCGACTCTGTGTGACCCCATAGACGGAAGCCCACAAGGGTCCCCCGTCCCCGGGATTCTCCCGGCAAGAACACCGGAGTGGGTTGCCATTTCCTTCTCCAATGTGTGAAAGTGAAAAGTGACAGTGAAGTCGCTCAGTCGTGTCCGACCCATCCTATTCCCCCCCGCCAAAGAGAAATATACCTCTATTTTCATCTGAGTCTTGTGGTGGTTTTTCTTTCATTAATTGAAGTCTCCCCAGCAACTCTTCTTCTGTACTTTCACCTGTGGGGGCGAGCAAATTGTTGTCTCTCATAAGTATGTAATCTTGTTCACTCAGATCACTTACGAATCGGTAGTAATCATCTTCTCGAGCCAATCGGTCTTTCTGACCTCTGTGTTGGACTGAAATTCTGTCTCCTTCATCGTCAGAATCTGAGCTTTCCATCTCGATGAACAAGTCGACAATTCATAACATAGTGCTGAAACGCAAAACCGCCATCAAGCAGTCTCTGGCTGCTACTTCCGCCGGAAGTGACCAGAACACACTCAGATAACGGTCTGCCTAGGTTCCCCGCGGCTCCGCTATTGCACCTCAGCTCTGTAGCCTCTGGTGAGGCAATAATTGAGATCCGCCTCTACTTCATAACTTGCTTAGGCTTAGCCTAGGCATCCATTGTCTTCCTTATGTGACTGAGTAGGGACTGGATTCAGGTTGGGGTTCATTTCATTCAAAAGCAGCCCATATTCCGGAGGGTTTATAATGTACCAAGCACCATCCTTCGCCGTCCGCCCGCCCCCACCACCTCCCCGCCGTCCCCCCGCAGCCTATTCTCAGGCTTTCGGAAGGCGTTTTCATTCGCTGCATTTTATATGATAACCTGCTTCAAAATGCCATGCCAAAGTCAGCCTCATTAAATGTAGCATGTCTCATTTTCAGGTGCCGAGGGACCGCTGCCTTTTCTCCTCGTGAATTCCTCAGATCGTAGACTCTCACTAAGAAAGTAGTTCACAATTTTTGATGACCCCTCAATCCTGTTGCAAACAAACAAAAAACCCCAAAACTTGGGCAGGCTTTTCTGCTCATCCAGGGAATTTCTTCTCCACAAAAGCATTCGGTTTCGTTTTTGTCCTTGGGTCTCTTGCAAAGGAAACTGGTCAGACTATCACAGGAACTTTAAAAAATGGATCCGTAATATTTACTTTACCTACGGTAATGAGTACCAACTTTGCTGATTTTGTTCCATGTGTCTTAGTGCAACCCGGAAGTCTTTATTTATTGGGGAAAATAAACTAACGCTTATTTGTAATGCTACCTGAAGGAGACCGCTGCGAATTTGTGGACTCGTCAATACTACCAGCCCCACATAACACTTGTTTGAGAGTTTCATTCAAATTATTCATATAAAGACAAGATTTGGCCACTGAATTTGGATTATTTAATTTGACTTATTTAATAATTAATCCATCTAACATAAACTGGGTCAGTTATTGTCCTAGCTCTAGAGATATGTCAATTGTTGGATCAGTTTGTCCTCCCAAGTGATTCACACCAAGTGAGGCAAACACCATCTAGAAGCTGTCAAAATACAGTATATTTTAGAATAGATTTATTTATGTTTTATTGTGTAAGTACAGAGAATTATGCAACAATTATTTAATGGGAGTTGGGAAATGTTTCACAGAGGTATTAGATTTAAATCTGAATATTTACATATAGTTGTTAGTTTCTATAGATGGAAAATGGCAGTTATGTGTTGGTAGAGGAAAGCTCTGTCAGAAAAAGTAGACTTGAATGACCTCGAATTATTTGGCAACTGTGGCCACAGTTTTGGGCTAGGGGTGAAAACATGAAATTAATCTCAGAAAAGTAACTGGCACAAACCATAAATTGAGGTTTCAGTTTTTTGAATGTAGGAAATAGGATACTGATTAAGATGTTTTGGTGTAGTTTGAGAACAAGCAGTGGATTTTATTTTTGCCTGCTTAGTGTCCGGGGAACATACTTGTGCTGATGGCATCCTGATTTTCATGGTAGAAAAACTCATTCTACAGTCTTAGTCCAGTTGGTTTAGGTTTAGCCGAATTCACTACCATGGCTAAAGGAAAGGACATTTGATGCAGATGTGTCCAGTCATCATGTCTCAAACTGGCTATGGTAATTGTTCAAAACATAAGCATGTGAACAAAAGTGCATTTAAGATCTAAATCTGAAGTGTTATCTAGAACTGTTGAAAATGAGAGATTCTTTTCCACTGGGGTTACTAAGCTGGGGAGATACAAACCTAAAGATGCTTGTGGCTACGTTTTGTCCCAAGAGTGAGGAAAATTGACATTAAGAGACAGAGGAAAACAAAGATGGAGAAAGAAGGAGACATTTGAGAGAAAAAAAATTGAGAAGTAGCTGAAGCTAGATGTGCCATGCAAGTTTTAGACCTTTAAAACAATGTATTTCCTTTGGAATCTATAAGATTGTGATTGGAAGGCTCCTAATCGTTGTCATAGGAGAGTAATATGATTGGTGATGATGTAGTAGTAGTTGTTGTTGTTAAGTTGTTCAGTTGTGTCCAACCCTTTGTGACCCCAAGGACTGCAGCATGCCAGGCTTTCCTGTCCTTTACCATTTACCAGAGCTTGCTCAAATTCATATCCATTGAGCCGACGATATAGTTAGATGTGAAAAAATAATTTGATAGGGGGGAGGGGGGTCCGGGAATGAGTGAAATAGGTGTGGGAGATTAAGTGGAACAAACTTCCAGTTGCAAAATAAAGAGTCAAAGGGATGAAATGTGCAGTATGGAGAATATAGTCAATAGTAATATAATATTTTTGTAGGATGACAGATGGGTCACTAGGCTTGTGATCATTTTATAATGTACAGAAATATCTAATCACTCTGTTGTGCACCAGAGACAAACAGTGTTGTAGGCCAAGTAATTTCAAAAGACAAGTAAACAAACTCATAGAAAAAGAGATAAGATTTGTGGTTACCAGAGGTTGGGGGACGGGTTTGGACGAAGGAGGTCGAAGGGTACATGCTTCTAGTTAGAGGATAAATAAGTACAGGAATGAAATGTGCAACATGATTAATATAATAAAGACTGCTATGTTGTCTATGAAAGTTGTTAAGAATAAATCCTAAGAGTTCTCCTCACAAGGAAAAATATTATTTCTCTTTTATTTTCTATCTATATGAGGTGATGTTTACTAAACTTATCATGGTTATCGTTTCATGATGTATGTAAATGTCGGAGAACATCTCTTGCCCCCTCAAAATGTTCTTTGGCAGGTAGAGTATTTCAAGCTGGGAAAAATTTAAAAATATAGGCCCAAAGTCTCAGGAAGAAGCTTTGACCTTGCTCCTAACTGCCTAATAATTTCAGATAAAGGGCCTATTCTCCAATAGAGCAATCACCAGAGATATCTACAAAGAACATGGCTAGTTGTGGTGGGGAAAACACAGCATGGCCTAGAGACCCAAGACCGTTCTGTGTCCTGTTGACTACATGGCCCATTTCCCAAACATTTCCTTTTCCATCTTCATATGAACCACTTTGCTCTCCTTTGAAGTCTCAAATACTATCCATGACATCCTCTTTTGTCTTTAGTTAAAGATGGTATTTAAGGTGAGGGTTTCAGCCATTTGGGTTCTTCAGATTTCCTGGGTCTTTCTCATATGTTCATGTTATTAAGCTTTGATTTTTTTTCCAGTAAATTTGTCTCATGCCAATTTAATTCTTAGACCAGCCAGATGAATCTAGACGGGTAAAGGAAAATTTCTTAGTGCCCAACATAAGTCAAATCATTATGCTGTGTGCCTCAAACTTAGTGTTAAATGTCAATTATATCTCCAAAATCTAGTGGAAATAATAGCTAATTTATAATTATGCTACTATGTAAAAGTTATTTGGTTTTGTCCAGACTATAAGATTAGTATGTTCATATAATTTCAGTTTAATTGGATTCAGTTTTTATGAACAATTCAGAAAACAATATTTCTGTCATTCATTTGTTTAATAAGTATTTATTAGGCATCGCTGAAGCCTGGCTTGGAGAATTTTTTCCAGTGGTCATGTATGGATGTGAGAGTTGGACTGTGAAGAAAGCTGATCGCTGAAGAATTGATGCTTTTGAACTGTGGTGGTGCTGGAGAAGACTCTTGAGAGTCCCTTGGACTGCAAGGAGATCCAACCAGTGCTTTCTAAAGGAGATCAATCCTGGGTGTTCATTGGAAGGACTGATGCTAAAGCTGAAACTCCAGTACTTTGGCCACCTCATGCGATGAGTTGTCTCACTGGAAAAGACTGATGCTGGGAGGGATTGGTGGTGGGAGGAGACGGGGACGACAGTGAATGAGATGGCTGGATGGCATCACCGACTCGATGGACATGAGTTTGAGTGAACTCCGGGAGTTGGTGATGGACAGGGAGGCCTGGTGTGCTTTGATTCATGGGGTAGCAAAGAGTCAGACACAACTGAGTGACTGAACTGAACTGAACTGATTAGGCATTGAAATTGTGTAAAGCTGAAAGAAATGAGCAGTCATTTCCAATTGATTATGAGTGAAATGTAGTTATGATATATCGATACAATGTTAATATCGTAGATAAATTTCCTACATCTTTGTACCTTGAGATCCTTTCAAAATGTCCTTATACTTGCACATGTTTCATTTATTATACAATGTATTCTGATACCATGGCCCAGTAATGCTGATGTAATTCCTATATGAGGAAAAAATAGCCTGAGATGAAATATCACTGAACATTTGGTTTATATGAAGAAACAGAATGGTCCTGGTGGGAATTCAAATATCTTTCACTGAAACCTTAATGAAGAGTGAGATAATATTATGCGACCAGTAAGCTTCCTAGTGGGATTCTTAGGATGCCTAAGTCAAGAGATTGGAGAAGGCAATGGCAACCCACTCCAGTACTCTTGCCTGGAAAATCCCATGGACAGAGGAACCTGGCGGGCTACAGTCCATAGGTTTGCAAGGAGTCAGAGATGAGTGAGTGACCAGTGACTTAGCATGCACGCATCCATCCTGTACCTAGTGTGTAGCATTCAGACCAAATTGTTCCTGTTAAAGAAATTGTCTCTAACTTCCTATTCTGTGATCTGGCAACATATTTTGTTTCTTCAACAACCCCATAGCAGTACTATGAGTGTCACCGAACCAAACTTGGGTCTACTTGCCAGTGTGCAGTAAAGTCAATTTACTGACACTGGGTTGTAATGAAGGAAAGTGCGACATTTATCGTAAGGCCCATAAAAGGAGTCTAGGACTGCTGCTAACTGCTAAGTCACTTCAGTCGTGTCCGACTCTGTGCGACCCCATAGACGGAAGCCCACCAGGCTCCCCCCTCCCTGGGATTCTCCAGGCAAGAACACTGGAGTGGGTTGCCATTTCCTTCTCCAATGTGTGAAAGTGAAAAGTGAAAGTGAAGTCGCTCAGTCGTGTCCGACCCTTAGCGACCCCACGGACTGCAGCCTACCAGGCTCCTCCATCCATGGGATTTTCTAGGCAATAGTACTGGAGTGGCTTGCCATTGCCTTCTCCGACTAGTGCTCAAAAAGCATCATGTCCCTGATGGGTTTCAGCAAAGCAGTTTCAAAGGCAAGATGAAGGAGAGAAGTTCCAGGGTATGTAATCAACTTGTGCAGGATTCTCTGATTGGTTAATTGTGAAGCAATGGTTAGTTGTCACAGGGGTACCATCATCAATCCTTTGGCTCCAGTATGCCTGGGGGCTATGTGCTCACGGTCATGAAGTAGCTAAAGTCTTCCGTTTGGTGGGGGTTTTAACATCTGTAAAACAGCTCAGAAAATGTGCATCAGATACTGTCAACTAGGTACTTCAGAGAGGAGCTGAAGTAGAAGATATGGGGAAGGGGTCTGTCCCAGGAAGGCCCCCTAGGGTTCTCCTCAATTACATGCACCCTGATGTTCTTCGACTGAGCGACTGAACTGAACTGAACTGAACTGATGTTCTTCCAAAATCCTCTTGAAGTTAAGGGCAGACAGGTTTGGTTTCCATTGTTTACTACCCAAAGCATCCTAACATATATACTTGGCATAAAATAGTCCATTAATGTCATACCTGCTCAGAGGCCTTGCTCAGGGCTGTACACAACTCCAGCTTGTGCCATTCACATTGACATCATCGTTATGAATGGTATCCATTGGGGTTGTGCAGTGTCTAAACTTCATAGTTGTAAAAGGCTGCACTGCTTTGTGTCGGCTCATTTTTTCAGCTCCTCTTCAGTTGTCTTACCTCTGTGCTTTGCAAAAGAGTCAGCTCTAACTACTTTTGCTATCCAGAGGATTCATGGTATTGCTTGGTCTTTTTGTGATCACTTTGTTCCCCATGCCAAATGCAGACTCTTCAGTTTGTTCATCTGACAAATTCAAGTTTATTCCGTAATGCTATTCTCAGAAATCCCCTTTACTGTAAAACTTTCCTGGTCACATCTTTTTCCTGCCAGTGACCCTAGGCATTCATAGTAAATGGCTTTATCAGATGCAAAGATAATACTTTGTATACATTTCTGAATGCATTTCATGATGGTTTTATGTTAGTCTTCCGTACTAACCTGTGTGCTTTTTGAGCAAGCGTATTTGTCTAATTGTGGCCTAGTTGAGGAAAACCCTAGCACAGAGCAGATGCTTAAAGGACCGTCCCTTTGTGGAATTTTCGTGTATCCATTAATACTCGTAATTCATTGAATGTACCAAATCATTTAATATTTAGAGTTTTCAGTCGCACATTATCATATATATCCAGATGCAAAAATATTTACTTCTTTCTATTTATTGGCAATGTCAACTAAAAAAAAAGTCTCAGTGTAGTAAGGGGAAACTTCACTTGAAAGAAAAGGTCAGTGTGAGGGGGGTGTACTGCAATTGGAGGAGAACTATTGCAGTAGGGAGAATGCCGGAACCATAAGATCTGCAAGCCTCTCAAGGTTAATCAAAAGTGATTTTCCTTCTCTTGAGAGGAAGTAGCAAGGGTATTAACGGTAGGGAGTGGGAAAATGGGATAAAAGTATAGTTTGATTAAATAGTAGATCAGAGAATACTGTACCGTAAAGTCAGCCTATTCTAGTCATAGTTCTGGAGTCAGGAGGAAGGGTGAAACTTTAACGTTTGACTAATAAGCAGTTTGTTCCAACATGAATAAACACTTCAGCTGATAATTGATGAGACAAAAAAAATGGCAATTTGGAATATCTTTGTCTGGCCCTGCCATAGGTAAGCAAGAGGAGGCATCTATGAGTCTTATTTAAGTCATATGAGAAAAGTCTTAAGTGTCCCTTTTGGATCAGCTGTTTCTTAAGTAAATGTAGTTTAATCACTATGCTATTGAGGCATATGCGGCCCTGGGCCCCAACAAAAGTCACTACATCTTCTGCACATTATTAATTCCCTGTGTGTGTTCTCTTTATCCACTACTGCATAGCAACCTACGTCATAATTTAGTGGCTAAAAATTTTATCATTATTTTATCTCGTAATTCTAAGACACTGAAATCCAGGCAGGGGACTGTAGGACTTGTTTCTTCGCTTTATCCACTGAATTAGCTAGGGTGACTGGGATGGCACTCTTGGAACTGCTGGGTGTTGGCTGGTTCCCACCCTCCACCCCCCAGCCCCTTTATCAGAGCCTCTCCGTGTAGTCTGGCAGATTTCTACTCTAGTTAGATTTCTTAGATAATGGTCAGATTTATAAGAGACCATAGCAGAAGGAAGCATCAGTCCTCTTAAAGTCCATGAACAGTATGAAAAGGCAAAATGATAGGATACTGAAAGAGGAACCCCCAAGGTCAGTAAGTGCCCAATATGCTACTGGAGATCAGTGGAGAAATAACTCCAGAAAGAATGAAGGATGGAGTGGAAAAGAATTGATGCTTTTGAACTGTGGTTCTGGAGAAGACTCTTGAGAGTCCCTTGGACTGCAAGGAGATCCAACCAGTCCATCCTAAAGGAGATGAGTCCTAGGTGTTCACTGGAAGGACTGATTCTGAAGCTGAAACTCCAATACTTTGGCCCCCCTGATGCAAAGAGCTGATTCATTGGAAAAGACCCTGATGCTGTGAAAGATTGAGGGGAGGAGGAGAAGGGGATGACAGAGGATGAGATGGTTGGATGGCATCACTGACTCAATGGACATGGGTTTGGGTGGACTCCAGGAGTTGGTGATGGGCATGGAGGCCTGGCCTGTTATGGATCATGGGGTCCCAAAGAGTCGGACATTACTGAGCGACTGAACTGAACTGAACTGATACTTATATCATATGTGAAACGAATCGCCAGTCCAGGTTCGATGCATGATACAGGATGCTCGGGGCTGGTGTACTGGGATGAACCAGAGGGAAGGGGTGGGGAGGGATGGAGTGGGTGTTCAAGATGGGGAACACATGTACACCCGGGGCAGATTCATGTTAATATGTGGAAAAACCAATACAATAATGTAAAGTAATTAGCCTCCATTTAAATAAATTAAAAAAAAGGAAACAGAACAAAAAAACCTATCCATAGGCTATAAGTACTTTCAAAAATAATTTGTTGTTCAGATAAGATTGTTAGTTTGTTTTTGGAATTAGGCCAGAATAAGTAAATATTTTGAAACCTAGAAAGAAAATACAGAGAAAATTCTTAAGATAGAAATATTAATGTTTACAATCACAGTAATTGATGCTGGGTATTTAAAATGATACACTGTAATGGAAAACACAGATCAGGTGGAGCTCAGATGATTCTGGTATAAATCTTAATTTCTGATTTGTCAGGGCGGATAAAAGGAATATGATTTGGAAGACAATATATAATAATAATTATTATTATTACATTAATAATACTACTCAGCAACTGTGTTGAGGCAAATGAAGTGGCTATGTAGTTTGAAAGTCAGAGTGTTAAGTAAGGTTTATGATAAAAGCAGCATACGCTGGTAGAATGAGAGAGGGTAATATGAAGTCAAGTGAGAGCTATGAGGTATTGGTGGTTGTTCGAACGGGAAGCATATTGTCTCCTAAGAGCTTCAGTAGCAGGAATTAGGGATTCCATTTTCGGGAAAAATGTTAGATTATAATGTCATAATAGGCCTAGAACTAAGACATTAAGGCATTTACTTGTCTTGTTGCTGTTCAGTTGCGAAGTCCTGTCCAACTCTTTGTGACCGTCTTGGACTCATTATAATCATTTTCTGGGTACAGGATGGATCCTAGATAAGACATTGTCCTAGTTTTCTTTTGCTGCATAAGAAATTAGTACAAATGCAATGGCTTAATACAACACCCCTTTAATAGCTCACAGTTCTGTAGGTTGGGATACTGCCATGGAGTGGCTTGGTTCTCTGTTCAAGGTCTTAAAGGTCTGAAATCAGCATTTAAATACTTGTAAGATAATTCTGACATTTAACTCATCCTGATTTGGCATCATTTGTCATTTCTTATCCAAGTTGTTTTGTATCAAGGTGTTATGGTATGAGTAGTGACATTTTATTGGTTTTTGGACATTTTGGCTATTATGGTAGGATACTTTGGTCCCTATTTAAAGTTTTTTTGAGGTCTAGTCTTACTGCATTGTGGTCAGAAAAGATGCTTGGAATGATTTCAAATTTTTTGAATTTACCAAGGCTAGATTTATGGCCCAGGATGTGATCTATCCTGGAGAAAGTTCCGTGTGCACTTGAGAAGAAGGTGAAATTGATTGTTTTGGGATGAAAGGTCCTATAGATATCAATTAGGTCTAACTGGTCTATTGTATCATTTAACGTTTGTGTTTCCTTGTTAATTTTCTGTTTAGTTGATCTCAATCTCTCGGTGTGAGTGGGGTTAAAGTCTCCCACTATTATTGTGTTATTGTTAATTTCCCCTTTCATACTTGTTAGCATTTGTCTTACATATTGTGGTACTCCTATGTTGGGTACATATATATTTATAATTGTTATATCTTCTTCTTGGATTGATCCTTTGATCATTATGTAGTGTCCTTCTTTGTCTCTTTTCACAGCCTTTGTTTTAAAGTCTTTTGGACTCTGTGGGAGAGGGCGAGGGTGGGATGATTTGGGAGAATGGCATGCAAACATGTATATTATCATATGTGAAACGAATCGCCAGTCCACGTTCGATGCATGGTACAGGATGCTCGGGGCTGGTGTACTGGGATGAACCAGAGGGATGGGACGGGGAGGGAGGTGGGAGGGGGGTTCAGGCTGGGGAAGACATGTACACCCGGGGCAGATTCATGTCAATGTATGGCAAAACCAATACAACAATGTAAAGTACTTACCCTCCAATTAAAATAAATAAATTTAAAAATACATGAAATCACTTATTATAATATAAAAGAAATACTAACTGTTCAATGAAAAAATATAAAAGTTTTTTTTCTTTTTTTCTATTTCATTTTAGCAGGCCTTTCATTTTTATAGGTTTGGCACATAGTTCCTCGACTTTTGTGGACCATGGTTCCATGACAGTCTAACTTTCAGAAGCTTTATGGTACCTTTTGTGTTGTGCAGGTGGAGCTACTTCTGGTCCCTCCTCATGCTGCTTATGGGTCAGAAGCAGCTTCTGCAGGATAGGCCACTTGGTGCTACCGGTGAGGGAAAGGAATCCCTGGACCACTTGGTGAAGAGTACTTCCTGTGCCAGACACTTGTGACAGGTTCTCCCTTGACTGTAGAGAATGAAGGGTACTTACCAGGTTGAAAACTTTCTGTGGAGGTACCAGCAAGTTGTCTAATGTCTCTGGATAGGAGAGAGGAGTCTCAGACCCTTCTGAGGAGGAGAGCACTTTCCAAGTGTGAGCTTTTTGTGGTGGGATCACTTTTTCTGGCTAAGCAGCCACTGGTGTGTATGGGTGGTGAAGGGGAATCTCAGGCCGAGTGGGGAGAAAATCACTTTATCTGGGCATTCAGGGATTTTAGTTGTTCCCTCTTTTAGGTTCTGTAGTGCTCATTTGGTACTTGTGGGATTCCTATTTGATGTGATGTTGGAAGAGCCCATTTGAGCCACTTCCTGTTACTAAGTTAGAGGGAATGCTGGGTTTAGGTCACATTTCTTCTTGGTAGAGGTCATAAGGTGCCCTGACATGAAATTGCTCAGTCATTCTAAGGGTCCCTAGCCAATTCACCTTC
Source organism: Moschus berezovskii (assembly GCF_049115385.1). Lineage (NCBI taxonomy): Eukaryota > Metazoa > Chordata > Mammalia > Artiodactyla > Moschidae > Moschus > Moschus berezovskii. The sequence continues at coordinate 32,363,310 of NC_142488.1, read as the reverse complement.
TTCTTTAGACCTTTCAGAGCTCCTATGTGGTTGTCTTATATTGTTTCCAGGATATATAGTTGGGCTTATAAGAGGGAAGGAGGGCAAGAAGAGTATAAAGCATTTTATATGAATTAGAAGTCATCTCTGTGCCTTTTAAGTGCTCACCTGATTGGGACATGCTCACTCTGGATAATTTCCCAATCAACTGTGCTGTTTATCATAATCTAGTAATGGGAACGATATTCCATCACATTTACAGGTCTCATACTCAAGGGGAGGGGCTACTACGAGGATCATTAGGATCTTAGAATTCTGTCAACCACAGAAGGTGTAAGTGAATGTACTGAGACGTTAATTACGTCTTCCTTTGGAAGACTGGAACCTGTTAGGATAGTATGAAAACCAAGTACTGTTATAATGATTCTACTCGCAGTAGATGAAGTACACCTGGTATCAGAAGTGGTTAATAAAAATCAGAATATTCATTCAAATTTCAGTATCAGTTAATGTCAGTTTCCAAGGTTTGACCTAAGTCTTCATGTATGGCCATGCAGATATCTTTTGTGTGAAAAATATGCTGGCTGAAAGGTGAATTTAAAAACTTCACCACTACTCACTGTTTATATTTTTTTAGCTACATGCAAATACTGTGGTCACCAACAATTCACATAGAAAATAAAGGTCAGTGATGTTTCTGACTTTAATATTTAGAGCAGGGTTATACTTAACACTGGAAAAGGCAATGGCGCCCCACTCCAGTACTCTTGCCTGGAAAATCCCATGGACGGAGGAGCCTGGTAGGCTGCAGTCCATGGGGTCGGGAAGAGTCGGACACGACTAAGCGACTTCACTTTCACTTTTCACGTTCATGCATTGGAGAAGGAAACGGCAACCCACTCCAGTGTTCTTGCCTGGAGAATCCCAGGGACGGGGGAGCCTGGTGGGCTGCCATCTATGGGGTCGCACAGAGTCAGACACGACTGAAGTGACTTAGCAGCAGCATACTTAACACTACCTGCATTTGAACAGGTTGCACATTGTACAAAGTTATGACTGTTGCTTTAGGTTGTAATATAATGTACTCTCACCTGTATCAGGATGGAAAATGTTAAGGAAAATTTTTTGAACTGGCCAATAGGATCTTTTCCAATAGTCGGTTCTTCCCATCAGGTGGCTAAAGTATTGGAGCTTCAGCTTCAGCATCAGTCCTTCAGGTTAGATTTGGCTAATGTGAACTACTGCCAAAGGATTAGAAGTCAGGAGGAAAGAAGGTAAGGGTATTCATTTCTATGATGCACCCTCTCCAAAACTTTGGATTGACAGTGGCTGCCATTTTCTCAGTTTATAGCTCTTGCTGGGTGGACATCAGCTACAACTCTTAAGACATTTGGGATTGCAGGAACCACTATCTCTCTATGCCCCTTCAAACCTAGAGGTTCTAATACTGGCTTCTCAGTGGCTAGCCTCTGGGTACTTCATCATCTCTTGGTTTCTCGTCATTATTTACACATTTGAGTCTCCTCATTAAATGATAGTCCATCACTGTTTTAAATGTGCCATCAGCTTTTGGCTAGGACTCTGACTAATACATTGGTAGTGGGAAATAGGAGAAACTTTAAGGTAGTATTGGGGAGGGTGGGATAAACTGCTGGAGAAGGGATCAATGGAAGAGATAACCTGGACAAAAGGGGATAAACTGGAAGAGAAGGGTTTCAAAGCTTTTTATAGCATTCTATGAATATAACAAGACTTTTGTGTGTGAATGACTCTAATACAGTCTTAAATTGCTTCCTAATTATTTAGTTGGGGTCCTGTTTCTTTGCATGCACAACCAGGATTGAACAGGGCTAAGAGATATCTGGGATTTATATGACTAGAAGATACTACTAGGATCTATCTGGATTGATTATATCATATTAGAACATTTCTCTCATGGCATCAGGAATATCCCAACCCAGTGCACATACTACGTTTCTATTGAAATTCAGTGCACTGCTATGGTGTGTAACTCATTTTTATTGTCAGATAGGATAACACTGTTTGACCTTTTAATATTTCCTTTTATTATGAAACAGAAATTGGGGAAAGCCCAATAATTTCTTCAGGAACAAGTAATTCAGTTCAGATTGTTACATATAGATTCAGATTGTTATATTTAAACATAAATAACTCTAAAAGTGGACATGACTCAACTGACTGATGTCCATCACTGTAACACTTCATATATCTGATAATTCATATCTTACATAGGATTATCTGCCTCGGCGGGCTCCATTACTGGCCCACGACAAATAGGGCAGGTTGTGTTTTCTTCCAGCCAATGATCAATGCAATTGTAGTGGTATTCGTGGAGGCACGGTAGGATGCGTAGCGTGTTACCTGCGGTGTATTCTGTGATGCAAATGGTACAGACTTTAAACGCTTCATTCTCTTCAAAAGATCTTAAAGGCAAGCTGTCAATCTGTGTTCTCGTAAGGCCTGTAGTTTGGTGTGGGACTTCTTCATTTAATAAGACAAACTGATCCTGATTAAGGGAGGACTCAGAGTCACTATCTTCAATTATTATTGGGGTCTCTGATAAGCCTGTTGGTAAGTTTCTTTGTTCACTGCCTTCAAAGATCACCGAGGCAACGTCTGAATCTTCATCATTTGAGCTAGAAATCACTATACAAGTGGATGTAGAGCTAGAAATATAATAGGGGCTTGAATCTGATATCACTATTAAACTTGAATCAGGATCATATGTAGCATTTGAAGCAGAACCAGGCCTACTCTCACTACCACCAGGTCCATGTCTTTCATTTGGTGACTCTGCCCTTTCCATGTTTTCACTCGGAGGTGAGACACTATGCTCTAAATTAATGTCACTGTCCATAAGATTACTTGAGTTACTAGATCCTGTCATTGTCTGCCCTAATGTACTCTGACTTGGAACAGATGTTGTATCACTAAAGCTAGTATTTAAAATTCGATGAACGGGATTTCTGATGGTATTGACATAAGCACCCTCATTGGCCTCATCAGAATGTGAAAACATAGGCTTCGGTTCTTCTTGCTCACTTTCTGAAGTGCTCGTGTTGTAGGGTGAGTCAGATATTAACTGAATTCTACTAACTCTGCTGTCTCTCTGAGAACACGCTTGATGATGAACTGCTTCTACTACAAGATTGGAGGGTGTGGTTGGATTTGTTTCCCTCACTTCCAAAGATTCACTACTGCACATTGTGTCTGAGTAACATTCTCCATGAACAGTGTTCCTAGTTTTAGAAGTTTCAATAAGACCCTTATTTTGCAACTCATGTCCAGGCATTTGCTGTCTCGATGTTTCTTCATGCCCAGATCTGGAAAATCTCTCATTTTCACTTATGAGAGTTTGCTTAAAAGTCTGAGATGGTGTATCTTCATTAATTCTTTGAACAGTTTCCCACTGTGAATGTGGAGGTGACCAACTGTCAGTCCTTGCTCTGGTTCTCGGATAGACTGGGCTCCTACTTCTTAGTCTTCTCTTACGTGTAGTTGGTGGGGCTTCCATTAATGTTTCCATTGTATCTTGTTCTGATCCTGATGGTGTTGTAAATAGTGACTCAGACTGTGGATTTTCCACTTGCCTTTGGCTGTCTTCTGTATCTTCTCTTCTGGGAAGTTTTGCAGATGCTACATAGTCCTTCTCTGGATTTGAGTTTTCATCATCACAGTCAAGATTTCTTTCTAAGTCAAATCTGAGCTCATCACTGGTAGCACTAATTTGGCTCTCTTCTCTCCGAGACTGATTTTCTTTTTGTTCACTTGTCACATTTTCAGTTTGTCCGAAAGTGGTAAGCCGGTCTCGTAGAGAGTCATCACTGGATACATCATCTGAAGCATCTCCTCTATCTGTTAATTAAAAAAAGGAGGGAGGGGCCATAAAAGAACTCCCAAAATTGGAACTATGATAAAAGAGCACTCTGAAACTTTGTTTAAAAAGCAAACAAACACAATAACTTAAACCCTCAGATGTTTTCAACTGATTTCACATTTACAGAGTTAATACTTTAAAAGCTTTATTATCTAGATTTATAAGTAAAGGCAGGGCAGTTTCAATTCAATCTGCAAAGGAGTACAGTAATCCTAGATAAATTTAGAGAGTTTTTTACAAAGGGTATCTGAAGGAAGCCTCTTTTTCAATATTTCGTCATGTACACAGCCCTGTATACCACTATGGGAGGAAGGTCAAGAGACAACATTTTTTCTCAGTCCATTGTCAAAACACCAAAGCAATTAAACAAAGTAAACACCAGTTAAGGAGGAGTACTAGTATTTTAATTCAATTGATATTATTGTCTAATTCTCCTTAGTCTCCACCATTACTACTCCTAGGCGCTCATATGCTTTTGATAATGTATAAGTTGTTTTAAAATATAAGATTATTGCCCAAATATAAAAAAAGTTTATGTTTATAGGCTTAAAAGTATTTGAATGTTGAATACTTCTTAAATATCCAAGGTTTTTAATTGGCATTAAGGTGAAAGTCCGTTCAAATGAAGAGACTGAACCTAGCATGGCACATATAAGACCATATTCAAGAACCCAAGTATTATAGTATCCTCTTCATTAGATAGTAAAATCCTCTATTTTACACTGGGAGAGAAGGCACCAGATCTGAGGTTCCACCAGGGTTTCTCAGCCTTAGAACTATTTACCTTTTGGCACTGGGCAATTCTTATTTTGGGCAGCTACCCTGTGCATTGTGTCATATTTGGCAGCATCCCTGGCCTCTGCCCACTAGATGCTAGTAACACCCATGCGTCCCTCTGTGACAAATAAAAAATATCTCCAGCTATTGTCAAATGTCCCTTGGGGTGGGCCAGAGCAAAACTGTCCCCAGTTGAGAACTACTTGATTAAAATATAAAATATTTCTTTTTGCTATTTTGTGATTTTTTACATATCTATATAGATAAAGAGGGCTTCCCTCATAACTCAGTTGGTAAAGTATCTGCCTGCAATGCAGGAGACCCCAGTTGGATTCCTGGGTCGGGAAGATCCGCTGGAGAAGGGATAGGCTACCCACTTCAGTATTCTTGGGTTTCCCTTGTGGCTCAGTTGGTAAAGAATCCACCTGCAAAGCGGGAGACCTGGGATCCATCCCTGGGTTGGGAAGATCCCCTCCATTCCAGTATTCTGACTTGGATATTTCCATGGACTGTGTAGTCCACGGGGTTGCAAAGAGTCTGACACGACCGAGCGACTTTCACTTTCATAGAGAAAATAATATGGGACTTAGCAGGAACTTTCCATTGAGGTACAAAACCGAAAAAGAAACAAAAACCAATAGTCTACTTCGCACAATTTCCCACTTAAAACCACCCAGTTGTGAATCAGGGAACAAGCCTACTCGGGCATTCTCACCGCAAACCAAGTAAATGTGAGTTCTTTTTTATGAGAAGTTCCTTACCAAATAATTTATGCCACTTCTGTATACTTTACTATTTACTACTATGCAGTGATTTTTTAATACTATGAAGTTCCTTTTTCATCCCATCCTGCTGCTGCTAAGTCACTTCAGTCGTGTCCGACTCTGTGTGACCCCATAGACGGAAGCCCACAAGGGTCCCCCGTCCCCGGGATTCTCCCGGCAAGAACACCGGAGTGGGTTGCCATTTCCTTCTCCAATGTGTGAAAGTGAAAAGTGACAGTGAAGTCGCTCAGTCGTGTCCGACCCATCCTATTCCCCCCCGCCAAAGAGAAATATACCTCTATTTTCATCTGAGTCTTGTGGTGGTTTTTCTTTCATTAATTGAAGTCTCCCCAGCAACTCTTCTTCTGTACTTTCACCTGTGGGGGCGAGCAAATTGTTGTCTCTCATAAGTATGTAATCTTGTTCACTCAGATCACTTACGAATCGGTAGTAATCATCTTCTCGAGCCAATCGGTCTTTCTGACCTCTGTGTTGGACTGAAATTCTGTCTCCTTCATCGTCAGAATCTGAGCTTTCCATCTCGATGAACAAGTCGACAATTCATAACATAGTGCTGAAACGCAAAACCGCCATCAAGCAGTCTCTGGCTGCTACTTCCGCCGGAAGTGACCAGAACACACTCAGATAACGGTCTGCCTAGGTTTCCCGCGGCTCCGCTATTGCACCTCAGCTCTGTAGCCTCTGGTGAGGCAATAATTGAGATCCGCCTCTACTTCATAACTTGCTTAGGCTTAGCCTAGGCATCCATTGTCTTCCTTATGTGACTGAGTAGGGACTGGATTCAGGTTGGGGTTCATTTCATTCAAAAGCAGCCCATATTCCGGAGGGTTTATAATGTACCAAGCACCATCCTTCGCCGTCCGCCCGCCCCCACCACCTCCCCGCCGTCCCCCCACAGCCTATTCTCAGGCTTTCGGAAGGCGTTTTCATTCGCTGCATTTTATATGATAACCTGCTTCAAAATGCCATGCCAAAGTCAGCCTCATTAAATGTAGCATGTCTCATTTTCAGGTGCCGAGGGACCGCTGCCTTTTCTCCTCGTGAATTCCTCAGATCGTAGACTCTCACTAAGAAAGTAGTTCACAATTTTTGATGACCCTTCAATCCTGTTGCAAACAAACAAAAAACCCCAAAACTTGGGCAGGCTTTTCTGCTCATCCAGGGAATTTCTTCTCCACAAAAGCATTCGGTTTCGTTTTTGTCCTTTTGCAAAGGAAACTCGTCAGACTATCACAGGAACTTTAAAAAATGGATCCGTAATATTTACTTTACCTACGGTAATGAGTACCAACTTTGCTGATTTTGTTCCATGTGTCTTAGTGCAACCCGGAAGTCTTTATTTATTGGGGAAAATAAACTACGCTTTTTTGTAATGCTACCTGAAGGAGACCGCTGCGAATTTGTGGACTCGTCAATACTACCAGCCCCACATAACACTTGTTTGAGAGTTTCATTCAAATTATTCATATAAAGACAAGATTTGGCCACTGAATTTGAGATTATTTAATTTGACTTATTTAATAATTAATCCATCTAACATAAACTGGGTCAGTTATTGTCCTAGCTCTAGAGATATGTCAATTGTTGGATCAGTTTGTCCTCCCAAGTGATTCACACCAAGTGAGGCAAACACCATCTAGAAGCTGTCAAAATACAGTATATTTTAGAATAGATTTATTTATGTTTTATTGTGTAAGTACAGAGAATTATGCAACAATTATTTAATGGGAGTTGGGAAATGTTTCACAGAGGTATTAGATTTAAATCTGAATATTTACATATAGTTGTTAGTTTCTATAGATGGAAAATGGCAGTTATGTGTTGGTAGAGGAAAGCTCTGTCAGAAAAAGTAGACTTGAATGACCTCGAATTATTTGGCAACTGTGGCCACAGTTTTGGGCTAGGGGTGAAAACATGAAATTAATCTCAGAAAAGTAACTGGCACAAACCATAAATTGAGGTTTCAGTTTTTTGAATGTAGGAAATAGGATACTGATTAAGATGTTTTGGTGTAGTTTGAGAACAAGCAGTGGATTTTATTTTTGCCTGCTTAGTGTCCGGGGAACATACTTGTGCTGATGGCATCCTGATTTTCATGGTAGAAAAACTCATTCTACAGTCTTAGTCCAGTTGGTTTAGGTTTAGCCGAATTCACTACCATGGCTAAAGGAAAGGACATTTGATGCAGATGTGTCCAGTCATCATGTCTCAAACTGGCTATGGTAATTGTTCAAAACATAAGCATGTGAACAAAAGTGCATTTAAGATCTAAATCTGAAGTGTTATCTAGAACTGTTGAAAATGAGAGATTCTTTTCCACTGGGGTTACTAAGCTGGGGAGATACAAACCTAAAGATGCTTGTGGCTACGTTTTGTCCCAAGAGTGAGGAAAATTGACATTAAGAGACAGAGGAAAACAAAGATGGAGAAAGAAGGAGACATTTGAGAGAAAAAAAATTGAGAAGTAGCTGAAGCTAGATGTGCCATGCAAGTTTTAGACCTTTAAAACAATGTATTTCCTTTGGAATCTATAAGATTGTGATTGGAAGGCTCCTAATCGTTGTCATAGGAGAGTAATATGATTGGTGATGATGTAGTAGTAGTTGTTGTTGTTAAGTTGTTCAGTTGTGTCCAACCCTTTGTGACCCCAAGGACTGCAGCATGCCAGGCTTTCCTGTCCTTTACCATTTACCAGAGCTTGCTCAAATTCATATCCATTGAGCCGACGATATAGTTAGATGTGAAAAAATAATTTGATAGGGGGGAGGGGGGTCCGGGAATGAGTGAAATAGGTGTGGGAGATTAAGTGGAACAAACTTCCAGTTGCAAAATAAAGAGTCAAAGGGATGAAATGTGCAGTATGGAGAATATAGTCAATAGTAATATAATATTTTTGTAGGATGACAGATGGGTCACTAGGCTTGTGATCATTTTATAATGTACAGAAATATCTAATCACTCTGTTGTGCACCAGAGACAAACAGTGTTGTAGGCCAAGTAATTTCAAAAGACAAGTAAACAAACTCATAGAAAAAGAGATAAGATTTGTGGTTACCAGAGGTTGGGGGACGGTTTTGGACGAAGGAGGTCAAAGGGTACATGCTTCTAGTTAGAGGATAAATAAGTACAGGAATGTAATGTGCAACATGATTAATATAATAAAGACTGCTATGTTGTCTATGAAAGTTGTTAAGAATAAATCCTAAGAGTTCTCCTCACAAGGAAAAATATTATTTCTCTTTTATTTTCTATCTATATGAGGTGATGTTTACTAAACTTATCATGGTTATCGTTTCATGATGTATGTAAATGTCGGAGAACATCTCTTGCCCCCTCAAAATGTTCTTTGGCATGTAGAGTATTTCAAGCTGGGAAAAATTTAAAAATATAGGCCCAAAGTCTCAGGAAGAAGCTTTGACCTTGCTCCTAACTGCCTAATAATTTCAGATAAAGGGCCTATTCTCCAATAGAGCAATCACCAGAGATATCTACAAAGAACATGGCTAGTTGTGGTGGGGAAAACACAGCATGGCCTAGAGACCTAAGACCGTTCTGTGTCCTGTTGACTACATGGCCCATTTCCCAAACATTTCCTTTTCCATCTTCATATGAACCACTTTGCTCTCCTTTGAAGTCTCAAATACTATCCATGACATCCTCTTTTGTCTTTAGTTAAAGATGGTATTTAAGGTGAGGGTTTCAGCCATTTGGGTTCTTCAGATTTCCTGGGTCTTTCTCATATGTTCATGTTATTAAGCTTTGATTTTTTTTCCAGTAAATTTGTCTCATGCCAATTTAATTCTTAGACCAGCCAGATGAATCTAGACGGGTAAAGGAAAATTTCTTAGTGCCCAACATAAGTCAAATCATTATGCTGTGTGCCTCAAACTTAGTGTTAAATGTCAATTATATCTCCAAAATCTAGTGGAAATAATAGCTAATTTATAATTATGCTACTATGTAAAAGTTATTTGGTTTTGTCCAGACTATAAGATTAGTATGTTCATATAATTTCAGTTTAATTGGATTCAGTTTTTATGAACAATTCAGAAAACAATATTTCTGTCATTCATTTGTTTAATAAGTATTTATTAGGCATCGCTGAAGCCTGGCTTGGAGAATTTTTTCCAGTGGTCATGTATGGATGTGAGAGTTGGACTGTGAAGAAAGCTGATCGCTGAAGAATTGATGCTTTTGAACTGTGGTGGTGCTGGAGAAGACTCTTGAGAGTCCCTTGGACTGCAAGGAGATCCAACCAGTGCTTTCTAAAGGAGATCAATCCTGGGTGTTCATTGGAAGGATTGATGCTAAAGCTGAAACTCCAGTACTTTGGCCACCTCATGCGATGAATTGACTCACTGGAAAAGACCCTGATGCTGGGAGGGATTGGTGGTGGGAGGAGACGGGGACGACAGTGGATGAGATGGCTGGATGGCATCACCGACTCGATGGACATGAGTTTGAGTGAACTCCGGGAGTTGGTGGTGGACAGGGAGGCCTGGTGTGCTTTGATTCATGGGGTCGCAAAGAGTCAGACACAACTGAGTGACTGAACTGAACTGAACTGATTAGGCATTGAAATTGTGTAAAGCTGAAAGAAATGAGCAGTCATTTCCAATTGATTATGTGTGAAATGTAGTTATGATATATCGATACAATGTTAATATTGTAGATAAATTTCCTACATCTTTGTACCTTGAGATCCTTTCAAAATGTCCTTATACTTGCACATGTTTCATTTATTATACAATGTATTCTGATACCATGGCCCAGTAATGCTGATGTAATTCCTATATGAGGAAAAAATAGCCTGAGATGAAATATCACTGAACATTTGGTTTTTATGAAGAAACAGAATGGTCCTGGTGGGAATTCAAATGTCTTTCACTGAAACCTTAATGAAGAGTGAGATAATATTATGCGACCAGTAAGCTTCCTAGTGGGATTCTTAGGATGCCTAAGTCAAGAGATTGGAGAAGGCAATGGCAACCCACTCCAGTACTCTTGCCTGGAAAATCCCATGGACAGAGGAACCTGGCGGGCTACAGTCCATAGGTTTGCAAGGAGTCAGAGATGAGTGAGTGACCAGTGACTTAGCATGCACGCATCCATCCTGTACCTAGTGTGTAGCATTCAGACCAAATTGTTCCTGTTAAAGAAATGGTCTCTAACTTCCTATTCTGTGATCTGGCAACATATTTTGTTTCTTCAGCAACCCCATAGCAGTACTATGAGTGTCACCGAACCAAACTTGGGTCTACTTGCCAGTGTGCAGTAAAGTCAATTTACTGACACTGGGTTGTAATGAAGGAAAGTGCGACATTTATCGTAAGGCCCATAAAAGGAGTCTAGGACTGCTAGTGCTCAAAAAGCATCATGTCCCTGATGGGTTTCAGCAAAGCAGTTTCAAAGCAAGATGAAGGAGAGAAGTTCCAGGGTATGTAATCAACTTGTGCAGGATTCTCTGATTGGTTAATTGTGAAGCAATGGTTAGTTGTCACAGGGGTACCATCATCAATCCTTTGGCTCCAGTATGCCTGGGGGCTATGTGCTCACGGTCATGAAGTAGCTAAAGTCTTCCGTTTGGTGGGGGTTTTAACATCTGTAAAACAGCTCAGAAAATGTGCATCAGATACTGTCAACTAGGTACTTCAGAGAGGAGCTGAAGTAGAAGATATGGGGAAGGGGTCTGTCCCAGGAAGACCCCCTAGGGTTCTCCTCAATTACATGCACCCTGATGTTCTTCGACTGAGCGACTGAACTGAACTGAACTGAACTGATGTTCTTCCAAAATCCTCTTGAAGTTAAGGGCAGACAGGTTTGGTTTCCATTGTTTACTACCCAAAGCAGCCTAACATATATACTTGGCATAAAATAGTCCATTAATGTCATACCTGCTCAGAGGCCTTGCTCAGGGCTGTACACAACTCCAGCTTGTGCCATTCACATTGACATCATCGTTATGAATGGTATCCATTGGAGTTGTGCAGTGTCTAAACTTCATAGTTGTAAAAGGCTGCACTGCTTTGTGTCGGCTCATTTTTTCAGCTCCTCTTCAGTTGTCTTACCTCTGTGCTCTGCAAAAGAGTCAGCTCTAACTACTTTTGCTATCCAGAGGATTCATGGTATTGCTTGGTCTTTTTTGTTCCCCATGCCAAATGCAGACTCTTCAGTTTGTTCATCTGACAAATTCAAGTTTATTCCGTAATGCTGTTCTCAGAAATCCCCTTTACTGTAAAACTTTCCTGGTCACATCTTTTTCCTGCCAGTGACCCTAGGCATTCATAGTAAATGGCTTTATCAGATGCAAAGATAATACTTTGTATACATTTCTGATATCAATGCATCATGATGGTTTTATGTTAGTCTTCCGTACTAACCTATGTGCTTTTTGAGCAAGCGTATTTGTCTAATTGTGGCCTAGTTGAGGAAAACCCTAGCACAGAGCAGATGCTTAAAGGACTGTCCCTTTGTGGACTTTTCGTGTATCCATTAATACTCGTAATTCATTGAATGTACCAAATCATTTAATATTTAGAGCTTTCAGTCTCACATTATCATATATATCCAGATGCAACAATATTTACTTCTATCAATTGGCAATGTCAACTAAAAAAAAAAGTCTCAGTGTAGTAAGGGGAAATTTCACTTGAAAGAAAAGGTCAGTGTGAGGGGGGTGTACTGCAATTGGAGGAGAACTATTGCAGTAAAGTGGAGAAGCAAATGGCAACCCACTCCAGTACTCTTGCCTGGAAAATCCCATGGACGAAAGAGCCTGATAGGCTGCAGTCCATGGGATCGCTAGGAGTCGGACTTGACTGAGCGACTTCACTTTCACTTTCATGCATTGGAGAATGAAATGGCAACCCACATCAGTGTTTTTGCCTGGAGAGTCCCAGGGACGGGGGAGCCTGGCGGGCTGCCGTCTATGGGGTCGCACAGACTCGGACACGACTGAAGTGACTTAGCAGCATTGCAGTAGGGAGAATGCCGGAACCATAAGATTTGCAAGCCTCTCAAGGTTAATCAAAAGTAATTTTCCTTCTGTTGAGAGGAAGTAGCAAGGTTATTAAGTGTAGGGAGTGGGAAAATGGGATAAAAGCTTAGTTTGATTAAATAGTAGATCAGAGAATATTGTACCGTAAAGTTAGCCTATTCTAGTCATAGTTCTGGAGTCAGGAGGAAGGGGTAAATCTTTAACATTTGACTAATAAGCAGTTTTTTCCAATAAGAATAAACACTTCAGCTGATAATTTATGAGACAAAAAAATGGCAATTTGTAGTATCTTTGTCTGGCCTTGCCATAGGTAAGCAAGAGGAGGCATCTGTGATTCTTATTTCAGTCTTAAGGGGAAGGGTCATGCTTGTGCTTGTGCTCAGCAGTGTCTGACTCTTTGTGACCCCATGGACTGTAGCCCACCAGGCTCCTCTGTCCATGGGATTTCCCAGGCAAAAATACTGGAGTAGATTGCCATTTCCTCCTCCATGGGTGTCTTCTGTGACCCAGCGACCCAACGATTGAACCACTGAGCCACCTGGGAAGCCCATGGGGAACGGTGGTTCTTACCAATAAACTGTTTTCTACAACACAAAAGGCAGAGAGATACCTTACCTTTTGCTGTTTTCCAGGATTATAGTTCTCAGGTAAAATTCAACATTGTCACTAATAATAGTTTTCAGTGTTGAAGGAAAAAAGCAGACTTTCTTTTCCAGTAGTCATCACACAGCCAGTAAATGTATCCACGTGTTAAATTTAGTTGCCTTTTATCTTAGAGACTTTTCCCAGGGAAATTTTTACAAAGAGTCAAATATTACTTTCCTACCTAAACCAAGAATGTGGACTAAGTATCAGAGACTTATCGGATTTCTTTCAAGCTAAAGTCACCTTCATTCACTTGATAAGACTATAGAGGGCATAGTTATACTGGAACAAAGCTTGAGTGAAAGACAGAACTTATTAAACAAAATACACCTGCTAAGACCCAAAAGTGTGCTGTCAGTGATTCACATCTCCCTTTCAGAACAAAGATTTTTTAAAAATATCTTTTTAAAAGAGGATTTTCTGATTTGTCACTTGCTTTCTTTTTAATTGATCCTAACCACATTGCATTTGGGAAAAATATGTTTGAAGAGACAGAATTACAAATGAATTCAGCATTATTGTTATAGTCCACATATTAAAATATTACTGTAAGCTAAGGCAAGGAAGTCAAAGAGAGTAGATTAAGAGAAAACTGCAGGGGAAACGAACAAGCAGTATTAAAAATAAGTGATAGGCTTCTATTACTCTTTTGGAAGTAGCATATAGTAGTGGAACATCTAAATAATTAGGCTATTGGTAAGCTATTTGAAGTATAGATTTTTTTCAAAACTAAGTACAATTATCTCTAATCATCAGCTAATTTGTGGTGTCAAAATCCTTTAGTGTCCTTGATGCAGTTACCACCAAAATAAAGTATGCCCTTCTTCCTAATGGTCTGCTCCTTGCCTTTCTTGTACTCTGATAGGTGTAAAACAAGTGGCATACATGCACTATTTATGTTTTTTTCACCCTGCTTTCATTCCACATTCCACCAAGTTGTTTTCAAGATCAATAATGGCTTTATAATTTCCAAATTCAAAGGTTTTTTTTCCTGTCTCATTTACTTTAGAAAGTCCATTGCTTTTGATTTTTTGCTGCTTACAGTTGACTTTTCCATTGAACTGTGTTGACTGTATGCTACCTGTTACTCTTTTTACAGATTTGGCAAATGAGTTTGTTACTTTGAGTACTTCTTTTTAATTCTTCCCATTCCATTATTTTGGGAATTTACCATACTTCTGTATTTTGTGTGCTGGTTCTCCTCTGTCTGACTATTTATTCAATTTTATGGTTCCAACTGAAACCTGCCATTGGATTGGATATTACCACAGTGGGAAAGGGTATCTTGTACTTTCCTCTCAATGAAGTGCTAAGCTTTATATTGCTAATTGCCTTCCGAATATTCACAAATGGATGTCTTGCTATTTCTTCTAAGATAGCTATTCAAAATCATTTTTCTTTCCAAACTTAGTTTTCATTTCTAATTTTCTCACTCTTCTACCTCTGCCATACCCTTTATATATATATATTTTTTAATGATTTTTTTAACTTACACTCCACTGGCTCATTGCTACCCTCCTATGCCAGACCTTAAGCCAAAGTAGCTAGTCTCTGGGCCCACTAGAATGTCCAAGAGGGCAGAATTTTCTGTATGCTTTGTTAATTAATGTAGCCTAATCACAACAGATAGGCTTTCCAGGTGGCTCAGTGGCTAAAGAATCTGCCTGCAATGCAGGAGACACAGGAGATGAGGGTTCCATCCCTGGGTCAGGAAGATCCCCAGGAGGAAGAAATGTCAACTCACTCCAGTATTTTTGCCTGGAGAATCCCATGGACAGAGGAGCCTGGCGGGCTACAGTCTATGGGGTCACAAAGAGTTGGTTACAACTAAGGTGACTGAACACAATCACAAAGGATGGTAACTGGTTCAGTTAATCAGTTCAGTTGCTCAGTTGTGCCTGACTTTTTGCGACTCCATGGATTGCAGCACCCCAGGCTTCCATGTCCATCTCCAACTCCCAGAGTTTGCTCAGACTCATGTCCATCAAGTTGGTGATGCCATCCAATCATCTCATACTCTGTCATCCCTTTTTCCTCCTGCCTTCAATATTTCTCAGCATCAGAGTCTTTTCCAGTGAGTCAGTTCTTCGCAGAAGGTGGCCAAGGGATTTCAGTTTCAACTTCAGCATCAGTCCTTCCAATGAATATTCAGGACTGATTTCCTTTAGGATGGACTGGTTGGATCTCCTTGCAGTCCAAGGGACTCTCAAGAGTCTTCTCCAACACCACAGTTCAAAAACATCAATTCTTTGGTGCTTAGCTTTCTTTATAATCTAACTCTCACATCCATACTTGACTACTGGAAAAACCATAGCTTTGAGTAGATGGACCTGTGTCAGCAAAATAATGTCTCTGCTTTTTAATAGGCTGTCTAGGTCGCTCATAGCCTTTCTTCCAAAGAGCAAGCATCTTTTAATTTCATGGCTGCAGTCACCATCTGCAGTGGTTTTGGAGCCCCCAAAATTAAAGTCTGTCACAGTTTCCATTGTTTCCCCATCTATTTGCCATGAAGTGATGGGACCGGATGCCATGATCTTAGTTTTCTGAATGTTGAGTTTTAAGCCAACTTTTTCACTCTCCTCTTTCACTTTCATCAAGAGGTTCTTTAGTTCTTCTTAGCTTTCTGCCATAAGGGTGGTGTCATCTGCATACCTGAGGTTATTGATCTTTCTCCTGGCAATCTTGAATCCCGGTTGTGTTTCATCTAGCCCAGCATTTCTCATGATGTACTCTGCATATAAGTTAAATAAGCAGGGTGACAATATACAGCCTTGATGTACTCCTTTCCCAATTTGGAACCAGTCCATTGTTCCATGTCCAGTTCTAACTGTTGCTTCTTGAACTACATACAGATTTCTCAGGAGGCAGGTAAAGTGGTCTGATATTCCCATCTCTAAGTTTTTTCCACAGTTTGTTGTGATCCACACAATCAAAGACTGGCATAGTCAATAAAGATGTTTTTCTGGAACTCTCTTGCTTTTTCGATGATCCAACAGATGTTAGCAATTTTATCTCTGGTTCCTCTGCCTTTTCTAAATCCAGCTTGTACATCTGTAAATTCTCTGTTCACATCCTGTTGAAGACATGCTTGGAGAATTTTGAGCATTACTTTGCCATCATGTGAGATGAGTGCAATGTTTCAGTGTGGCAGTTTGAACATTCTTTGGCATTGCCTTTCTTTGGGATTAGAATGAAAAATGACCTTTTCCCGTCCTGTGGTCACTGTTGAGTTTTCCAAATTTGCTGGCATATTGAGTGCACCACTTTAACAACATCATTTAGAAATTGAAATTGTTCAACTGGGATTCTATCACCTCCACTAGCTTTGTTTGTAGTGATGCTTCGTAAGGCCCACTTGACTTCACACTCCAGGATGTCTGGCTCTACGTTAGTGATCACACCATCGTGGTTATCTGGTTTATGAAGATCTTTTTTGTATAGTCCTTCTGTGTATTCTTGCCACCTCTTCTTTATATCTTCTGCTTCTGTTAGGTCCATACAGTTTCTGTCCTTTATTGTGCCCATCTCTGCATGAAATGTTCCCTTGGTATCTCTAAATTTCCTGAAGAGATCTCTAGTCTTTATTAATATTTGTTAATAAATGAATGAACCCAAGTATTTAAAGTTAATTCTGCTATTACTTATTTTACCTTAATTACCTGATGGGTATTTTTTAATATTGTAAGGTCGAAATGGCCCAATGATGTTAAATAAAAGAACCCAAACACCAAATAAATAATGTAACAGGCTTTAATGGCTAGGCGCCCCCGGGTGGGATTCCTGGACCTAACAGAGTGAGGTTGGGGAAGTCCACACCAAACAAAGGCAAGAGGCAACTTATATAACTTTAGGCAAGATTTGGAGTGGTGGTCTCTCATAGGTCAGTTAGCTGGGGGGCAAGACTGGGTTGGTTGCCCGGTCTGCTCAAGGTTGTGCTGACGCAGCAGAATAGTTCTTGCTGTTTCTGGGCAGAATGCTGTTTCTGGACAGGAGGGGGAGGTTAGGAGACGGTTGATTTTTACCAGGACACTCCAGTAGTGGGGGAGGGAATGAGAGAATACAGCACAATAGTCAGAGCCATAGGGACTTTTTCCCGCCAGCGGGAAAGGGAAGAGGGGGAGGAGAAGTCCAACAATGGCCACTGAGGTCCAACCTTACAAACACCACTTTTGTATTACTGCTTTTATTATCAGAATAATGAAGTCCTAAGAAAGAGAGTTAATGTTATAAGGCTGAACATTCTGGGGTTAAACAGCCTGAGTTTGATTATAATTCTTTTCATTTACTAATTGAGATATTACTTTAATTTTTCTATGCTTTGATTTTTACATCTATAAAATTGAGCTAACGATCATTGGCTTGTTGTTAGGATTAAATAAGTTTGCACTCTTAAGCACTCAAACAGTGCCTGGTATTTAGTAAATGCTCAATTTGAATTATTATTATTATTGTATCAGCCACTACATTTCAAAATATTCTTGATGCATAAATCAGGGATATCCAAATGTTCAATAAAACATATTTCATCTTTCTAACAAAATTTTCATATAATCCCAATAAATTTATGAAATACAAGATCAGTGCTTTTTAAATTATTTGTACCTTCCTTTCTCTCATAAACTCATAAGTCCCCTTCACAAAGTTCCCAAACTCTAAGAATTACAATTTAAAAACTACTGGTCTCAGTAACTTTTGATTGACTAAATCATGTTGAAAAATCATTAGATTATAGAAAGAGCAAACATTTTTTTATAATTCATCTATTATTTTGCCTGTCTCAAATGAAGATATTCTAAGTCAAGGAAGTTATATTTGAAGACAGTTTTCATATCTTTTAATAAATTAATTTAGATCAAAGGAATAAGCTTTTTTATAAAAAACTAGGAATAAGTTTGAATTAAAAATCATATTTAAGGAATCAAAGCATTGTGTTATTATAATTGTCATATAGAATTGATTATCTGCCCTTTGAGCATTTGTAGATGACTTAAACATTATTAGTTTCTGAATGAAACCTATAATATGTAAAAAACATTTTCTAAATAATATTAACAGTACTTACCCTTTTACTTTCAACTCTTTAAGCTTAGTGAAACTTTAGACTTTACTGATACCCCCATTTCTAGCAAAAAGATATCTATTTATCTCTAGTGCTTAACTGGAAATTTTAAAGAAAATGTTAGTTGACGTTATTGAAAGTGAAAGTGTTAGTGGCTCAGTCGTGTCGTGACTTTTGCAACCCCATGAACTGTAGCCCACCAAGCTCCTCTGTCCATGAGATTTCCCAGGCAAGAATACTGGAGTGTACTGCCATTTCCTTCTACAATTAAAAGAAAGGTGTCATCTAAAATTATACTGTCTTATTCTTAGAAAGAATTTCCTGAGTAATCCAATGAACATCTCACAAAGATTCATGTACTCTTAAAGGGGTTGAGGGGAACATATTCATGAAATGTTTTAGTCCCTTCATTTTACAAATGAGAAGAATATGAGCCTGCTCAGTTAAGCAATTTACCAAAGATAAATGGTTGCATATTAAATATTAAGAAGTATTAAAATCTCTGTTCTCTATCCAGTGCTCTTTCCACCATTTGGAAAATTAATCATATAATCATAATCATCAAAATATTTTTTTCCTGTGTCCCAAAAAAGAACAGAATGCCATGTTTTAAAATCCAGATGACATATCAACTTAAAAAGCAGCATAAAAAACCATTTTAAATTAAACTTTTGGGTTAAACAGATAATGATTGCTTGATTGACAGTGACTTGTACTGGAATAGGAAATAAATCAATAAGCAGAAATATTCCAGTCATCTGTTTTCCTGAATTGCAATAAACAGAGGTGTTCTAAGAAGGATTGAGAAATAGAAGGAAAGGCTTTCCCCAATCTGTGGCTGTCTTTATTGAACTCATTTTCTTTTTTCTTTACCCTTTTAGATGCCTCTTACCTCTGTTCTGTCCTTCTCCTACTAAAACTTTTTGGAACCTTATATCAGACATTTTTGTACTGAAATGTAAATTTCTTACAAGCCTCAAGGTACTGCCTTTACCAAGGAAGTGTAAGGAGTGAGAGGCAAAGAAAGGTAAAGTCATAGAATGACTATCTAAATGTGAGATTTCAAGCATCAGTGAGGAAGAGAGTAGTAGTGTTAGGGGAGTACACTGACTGAAACCGCCCACCCTGGCCAGGTACCATAGTAATCATTTGTATGAGTTGTTTTATGACAGGAGGTCCTGGTAAGGAGCGCAGAACTAATAAGCCACCACCAACCGGAAGAGTTCAGGAAAGGTCAAAAGGAGACACCACATGTCTGACCACCTCCAAGAATCCTTCTCTCTTGCATCCATCTTGGCTGAACAAGGTATGCACCACCAGGAAGGACTCTGAGTCAGAACGATTGGCTAAAGACAACTCGGAAAATAATCCCATCACCATAAAACCAGAAACTGCAAGCCATGTGGCAGATCTGTTCTCCTGGGTTCCCTTACCCTACTGCTCTCCACCAGGGTGCCCTTTCCCAATAAAATCTCTTGCTTTGTCAGCACATGTGTCTCTTTGGACAATTCATTTCTGAGTGTTAGACAAGAGCCTGATTTTGGGCCCTGGAAGGGGTCCCCCTTCCTGCAACAGTAGCAGTTTAAAATTGTAGGAGGACAGACTTCCCAGTGCTTTTAAAATCATTGTCAATTTCCACAAAGAAACAAAAAGCAAACAAGGAAAAATGACAATTATAATAGCCAAACACAAAATAAAAGCAAACCAAAAAAAACCCCTCAAATTAATGGGACTCAACTATGTTTAAACTGAGACTAATATGTGGAGTATTGATTTCCTTAATAAGCTGAAGCCCTCAGTCCATGAATATACTCCTTAATTTAATTTAGATATTCTTCAATTTTTCTCAGTAATGTTTCACAATTTTACATACAGAAATCTTTATATCTCTCATTAGATTTATTTTTGTGCATTTCACTTTTTAGATATTACCATCAAAATTGTTTTCTTAATACCATTTCCTATTTGCTATTTGTCTGTTACAAATATAACTCATTTTTAAATAAAATAAAATACTGACCTTGTATTCAGCAACCTTGTTATATAACCTTATGCAAATAGTTTACCTGTAGAATTTGTTTCACATTCCATAATGATTAAAAGATCAATTCTCTAAAGCAATATAATAAATCTAAGATTTCATACAGACAATAATGTTTCTAAAAATTCATATAGCAAAAATTGACAGGAAAAGAATAAATATGTAAATTCAAAATCGTCATGGAAAATTTTAACACAACTCTCTAAGTAGTCCAGGGAAGATTTTTAACACAAATTTCAAACTTGATCAGTTTGAAATATATAAAACACTCTACTCAGCAATGAAAGAAATCATACTTTTAACAAGTATATATAGACTGTATTACAAAATTCATTATATGGTTGTATATAAAACAAATCTCAACATATTCAAAGACTGAAATGCAATAAAATATACTTTTTGACCTTTGAGATGTTGAATTAGAAATCATAACAAAAATTATGTTAATATATATCCAAATTTTCAGGAGCTAAGCATTTTATTTAAATGATCACGAAGAAATCACAGTGAGCATGAGAAAAGGAAAATTTTAGTTGTATTTTTCTGGTTTATTATATATGTATGTTCTCTAACACCATCACAGTTTCCCCTACAAACATATGCACTAGCAGAGTTTATATTCTATGTATCTAGTTTACTTTAGGGTCTGATAAGGCCAATGGAAGATGTTCACTAAATGATAATTGGGTGTATCAGGCAGAACTCTTAGTTTTAAGCAACATGATATGACTTTGATGACTTTAAAAAATTAATTATTTTAATTGGAGGCTAATTACTTTACAGTATTGTAGTGGTTTTTGCCATACATTCACATGAATCAGCCATGGGTGTACATGAGTCCCCTATCCTGAACCCCCCTCCCAAATCCCTCCCCATCCCATCCCTGACTTTGATAACTTTAAAAAATGAATTTATTTTAATGATATAGAGTAGCTCACAGAATGGTTTGGAGAGCCAGAGAACCCATGGATCTAAACTATCAGCTAGGAGAAATGTCTAAACTTAGTTCTTGGTCTGATCTGTTTCCACTACTGCTGGATTAGTTGATTACTCTGCAGATTATAATGCTGAGTTCACAAACACAAAACATTAGATGCTGCTAAAAAGCGGATGTTGCTTCTACTTCATTTGTGACCAGAATAGATTCTGCAATTGCTGTTTTTCTTTCTCTCAGTGGCAGCTTTTAATTGCAAATCTGGGTCATATGCATCTAAATGATAGAATTCCATTTCTGTGCTACTGCCCTGGTTTCAAAGGAGGCTGAGAATGCGAGTACTTGGGATCTTCAGCTTTTATAGTGAAAGATGGATTTGCCTCATAAAGTGGGAGATTCCTAAAACATATGGAATGGACAAGGTTCAAGCAATTTATCTATGACTTTCAGGCACACATGGGTCTTGCCAAGACACTTAGGTTAAACTCTATTTACTGATCTGTAAAGTCTCTGAGCATGATGTCATCAAAATAGAGGATAAGTGTGATGCCAGAAGGTCAAGTTTGCTATGAGTTAGGCTGTGATATAGAATGAAAAAGTTGAGACAATATACTGAGATTAATACCACTGCCTTGTGAATTGCAAGCAAATTGTTCTCGTGTTCTCAGCTTTTCAGAGTAATGGAATAAAACCATGTGCCTAATCAATCGGTATTGATTACTTAGAAAGTAAAGCAGGTTCCTTAGAATGTTATTGATTTGTTCCAGTGAAGAGACCACATATAGAACAATGATCTCAATTTGCTGTCTCTAGCTAGTCAAATTTATAAGTCCTCTGTTTTCTCCTGAATACTCTTTCACGCTAGACAAACTGAAATTTTAAAAAGGAATATGACAGAAATCACCAGCCCTGAATCTGTAAAACCTTCAATAGTGAAACTCATTTCTGTGATTCTCTTTAGGGATTTAATCCTGCTTTTGACATATTACAATAAATAGAAAGACATCTACTTATGCTTCATTGACTACTCTAAAGCCTTTGACTGTGTGGATCACAAAAAGCTGTGGAAAATTCTTAAAAGGATGGCAGTATGTGTGTGGGTCAAGAGGCAACAGTTAGAACTGGACATGGAATAACCGATTGGTTCAAAATTGGGTAAGGAATATGATAAGACTGTATATTGTCACCCTGTTTATTTAACTTCTATGCAGAGTACATCATTTGAAATGCTGGGCTGAATGAATCACAAGCTGGAATCAAGCTTGCCAGGAGAAATATCAATAACCTCAGATATACAGATGACACCACCCTTACGGCAGAAAGTGAAGAGGAACTAAAGCACCTCTTGATGAAGGTGAAAGAGGAGAGTGAAAAAGCTGGCTTAAAACTCAACATTCAGAAAACTAAGATCATGGCATCCAGTCCTATCACGTCATGGGAGCTAGAAGGGGAAACATAGAAGCAGTGACAGATTTTATTTTCTTGGGCTTCAAAATCACTGCAAATGGTGATTGTAGCATGAAATTAAAATATGCTTGCTCCTTGGAGGGAAAGCTATGATAAACCTAAACAGAATATTAAAAAGCAGAGATTGCCTCCAATAAAAAATAAATTAATTACCAAAAATAAAAAAATTAAAAAAATAAAATAAAAAGCAGAGACATTACTTTGCCCACAAAGGTCCATCTAGTCAAAGCTATAATTTTTCCTGTAGTCATGAATGGACATGAGAATTGGACCGTAAAAAAGACTGAATGGTGAAGAATTGATGCTTTTGAATTGTGGTGCTGAAGAAGACTCTGAATTGTGGTGCTGAAGAGTCCCTTGGACTACAAGGAGATCAAATTAGTCAATCCTAAAGGAAATCAACCCTGAATATTCATTGGAAGAACTGTTGCTGAAACTGATGCTCCAATACTTTGGATACCTGATGTGAAGAGCTAACTCATTGGAAAAGACCGTGATGCTGGGAAAGATTGAAGGCATGAGAAAAAGAGGGCAGCAGAGGATGAGCTGGTTAATAGCATCATCAACTCAATTAACATGAATTTGAGCAAACTCCCAAAGATAGTGGAGTACAGGGGAGGCTGGCATGCTATAATCCATGGGATCGCAAAGAGTCAGACATGACTTAATGACTGAACAATAACAATAACAACAGCAGCAACAATAAATAGAGAAAGCTCTTGAAACTTTTAGTGGGCTCTCCCTAATAAAATATTATTCCCTGAGATATGAAACCAAGATGGTAATTCTGCTTGTGGCTGAGTATACTACTTGAACAATATACTAAGAAACTAATGAAATATTTATGGAATTTTAGGGTTCCTACTATTGGGAGATAGACTTAAACTGCCATTTATCATCTCATCTTCATGTCTCCACCTTGAACAGTAGACAATAGTGATACTGCACGTATCAAAGTCAGTACAGTGAAGACTGAAGAGGTTTGGATGGGAAAAACTGACTTCCATTTTCTAGATAACTCTTCTGAGCTATGTCATTACATGTCTCCAATTATGGTGAAAAAAATGTTAATATATTGTAAGATTGACTCCTTTTCCTTAGAAAAATGGCAAGTCAGACTTGGAGATTCAGCTATTCCTTATAAGAATCTACCATTATATTCTCATCCCACTATGAAGAAGTCCAGTTCTTTTTTGTTCAATGAGCCATTCCAAGATGCAAATTAAACTGTCATAATAAAACAGCTTTCAAAATTAAATGTTTAGTTGTACGGATATGAAGGAGGAAAATAGGTAGTGGAATGGATTGGGATATACACACACATATATGCTATGTATAAAATGGATAACTAATAAGAACAAACTTTATTGCACAAGAAACTCTGTTCAATGCTCTGTGGTGACCTGAATGGGAAGTAAATCAGGGAAAATCTTGAGATCTGTGTATGTGTGTGGCTGATTCACTTTTCTGTACAGCAGACATTAACACAACATTGTAAAGCAAATAAGAAAGTGAAAGTGTTAGTCACTCAGTCGTGTCTGACTCTTTGTGACCCCATGGACTGTAGCCCACCAGTTTCCTCTGTCCATGGAATTCTTCAGGCAAGAATACTGGAGTGGGTTCCCATTTCCTTCTCCAGGGAATCTTCCCAACCCAGGGATTGAACCCAGGTCTCCCACATTGCAGGCAGATTCTTTACTGACTAAGTCACCAAGGAAGACTTAAAGTGAAAGTTGCTTAGTCCTGTCTGACTCTTTGCAACTCCATGGACTATACAGTCCAGGGAGTTCTCCAGGCCAGAATACTGGAGTGGGTAGCTTTTTCCCTTCTCCAGCGGATCTTCCCAACCCAGGAATCAAACTGGGGTCTCCTGCATTGCAGGTAGATTCTTTACTAACTGAGCTATCAGGGAAGCCCCTAAAGCAAATATACTCCAATAAAAATTAATTAAAAGGTTATCACTGTTTACTTGGGGATTTGGTAGATGCATTATATGTTATATATTAATGTAACACTAATAACAGCAAATAAGAGCCTCAGAGAATATCACACGATGTATTAATAGTTATTTACCTCCAGGTAAATCATTTTATATTAAATATTGACATTTTTATTAGAAAAATTAAATGTTTAGTGTTATTCTACTCAACCTGTGGATATAAGAAATAAGACTGTTATCACATTCACAGAAAGTCAATGATATTTTGGCATTGCCTTGAGCGGAGAATTTAAGAGTTGAACATTACTTTCTAATTACATTGGTATATCTCAGTGTCTTTATTTTTAATTTATTTATTAATTTGTGAAAAGAAATTTCATAAGTTATCAAGTATGTGATGCAGTAGTGTTAACCATATGGACTATGTTATACAGCATATCTTTAGAACTTAATCATCTTGTGTAGCTGAAACCATATAACTGATAAACAACTCCATGTTTTCCTTTCCCTTTAGCCCCTGGCAACTAATATCATTCTACTGTTTGTTTCTATAAGTTTGACTGTTTTATATATCTCATATAAATGAAATCATGTGGTAGTTGTTCTTCTGTGACTGCATTATTTCACTCAGCATACTGTCTTCCAGGTGTATATATGTCATTGCACATAGCAAATTTTCTTCCTTTTTAAGGCTGGACAATATTCCATTGTATGTGTATACCACATACTATATATATATATATATAATAATACTATATATATATAATAATACTATATATATATATAATAATACTATATATATATATAATACTATATATATATATAATAATACTATATATATATATATAATATATATATATACCATACTATCTTGATGACTGTAGCTTTGTAGTATAATCTGAAGTCAGAAAGGTTGATTCCTCCAGGTCCATTCTTCTTTCTCAAGACTGCTTTGGCTATTTGGGGTCTTTTGTGTTTCCATATGAATTGTGAAAATTTTTGCTCTACTTCTGTGAAAAATGCCATTGGTAATTTGATAGGGATCACACTGAATCTGTAGACTGTGTTTGGTAGTATAGTCATTTTCACAGTATTGATTCTTCCTACCCAGGAACATGGAATATCTATCTGTTTATGTCATCTTTGATTTCTTTCATTAGTATCATATAATTTTCTGTGTACAATTATTTTGTCTCCTTAGGTAAGTTTATTCCTAGATATTTAATTCTTTTTGTTGCAATGGTCAGTGGGATTGATTCCTTCATTTCTCTTTCAGATTTTTCATTGTTAGTATATAGAAATGCAAATGATTTCTGTGTATTAGTTTTGTATCCTGCAACTTTGCTAAATTCACTGTTTAGCTCTTCTTCCTTTGGAGAAGGAAATGGCAACCCACTCCAGTGTTCTTGCCTGGAGAATCCCAGGGACGGGGCAGCCTGGTGGGCTTCCGCCTATGGGGTCACACAGAGTTGAACACGACTGAAGTGACTTAGCAGCAGTAGCAGCAGAAGCTCTAGTAATTTTCTGATACTATCTTTAGGATTTTCTATGTACAGTATCATGTCATCTACAAACAGTGAGAGCTTTACTTCTTCTTTTCTGATCTGGATTCCTTCTTTTTTTTCTTTTTCTTCTCTGATTGCTATAGTTAGGACTTCCAGAACTATGTTGAATAATAGTGGTGAAAGTGGACACCCTTGTCTTGTTCCTGATCTTATGGGGAATGCTTTCAGTTTTTCACCATTGAAAATATTGTTTTCTGTAGGATTATCATATATGGTCTTTACTCTGTTGAGGTAGGTTCCTTCTATGCCCATTTTTTGAAGGAATCTCTTCTGATATAAATTTTTATGTTAGAGCAATCATGACTTGCTGTGCTGTGCTTAGTCACTCAGTCATGCTGGACTCTTTGTAACACCATAGACTGTAGCCTGCCAGGCTGCTCTGTCCATAGGATTCTCCAGGCGAGAATACTAGAGCGGGTTGCCATGCCCTCCTCCAGGGGATCTTCCCAACCCAGGGATTGAACCCAGGTCTCCTGCATTGCAGGTGGATTTTTTACTGTCTGAGCCACCAGGGAAGCCCTGGTGCCCTTCAGTGCCAATCAGGCTAGATAAGATATGACAATTTCCCTTGTATCTTCAATGACCTGTTGTCTCTGATCTCTTCTGATATTAATTTTTATGTTAGAGCAACCATGACGTACTCTGGCTTAATTTAGTACAAAATAAACTATTAAAAATATATTGGGCAGTTTATGAAATCTCTAAAAGATTCAAGAGCCAAGATTGGTGTTTGAAAGTTTGAAATTATGCCTAGGAATTATGCTGTAGAATTAGGTCAGGGAAAAACCTAGTGCTAGAGTCACAGGCCAGAGAGGCTGTAGCTGGAACTACAAATGTCAATGATAGGGGATGCTAAATACAGTAATGTGAATCAATAGTATGTTTGTTCTGGATATTGAAAACAGTTTGTGCTTCCCATTTCCAGAATATATTCTAAGCAGTCTTTTCTTCTTGTCAATAGCTTCTAGTCCAATCTCCAGAAAAGATATAACTCATCAGAGAGCTAAGGTCATATGCTAGCCTATAACTTTAAGGAATGCTCAGAGATTTAAGTAGCTGGCATTTTCAGTCTCTATAATGTGATACAGAGACAGATTCTTTTCTCATAAGATCAGGATTTCCATAATTTTATATGTGTTCATACATTGGACAAAAATGATAAGTAGAACTCTCAGAGTTTATTCGTGAATAAAAACCACATAAGTCATAGTTTTCTTTACAGTAATATTTTGGAAACAAGCATAAGGAAGTTTTATATACACATATGTGTGTGTGTTTATAAATTCTGACTTTATATAAAGTAGGCCTTTGTTATTTCGTGTTGCTATTCTGAATGCAAAATAGGGATTCTTTTAGTTACAAAGAGGAAAATGAAAACATTTTTTCTTTACTAGCTAAATGAAATATGAACATGAAGATTAACATCATCTCTGAAGCAAACTCAAAATTATACTTCTTCTTAATCAGTGCTGTTGTTAGTCCTTGGCTTTATTAATTATTAATGGGAAATATGTATCCAAGACATTACTGCAAATAAATATTTTAGAATATGTCTGGCTGTTCTTGGTACAGTGAAAACATTTTTGTAATATAAAGTGTAAGAACACATATTTTTCCAGCAAAAGTTCTATTGCATATTCTTACATATTATAACCATATATAATTACTGTTAAGTGAAAAGCCTGGATTAGATGAACAAATTGTTACAGAATCAGTGTTAAGAAAAGTATTATATTGTTTAGTTTAGCACAGTAACTCAGTTTATATATAGGATATAAAGTCCCTTTTGAGGGACTTTTCATCTAGCTAATATGTGGGTTAATTAAAAATAGAAAGACAATATGAAGAGTGGCACCATGGTGTTTTTAGAATCAGAGGTATATGAATTGAAACTATTCAATGATAATTTTTGAGATCCTACCATAGTCATGTATATGGATTTTACATTTTCTCTAGGAATTTCCTTTTTGTCATCTAAAAAAATGTGAAACATTTAATTAATGAAGTTTTTGACAACAAAGCAAATTTTAAAGGCAAGACACACCTTGTTGAAAACCTTTCCAAGTAACTTTACTATGTTTCAGAACAAAACTCAGTAATATTTATAGAAATAGAAAAATATTCATCACCACTACAAGGCAAAATTAATAAATTATGGCATCCAAGGAAAGATTACCAGGCATACAAAGAGACAGGAAAAGATGAGCTATAAAAAAGTAATTGCTTGAAAGTGACCCAAAACTGGCACAGATGCTAGAATTAGAAGATAAGGAAACCAAAATAGCTTTTATAATCATATCATATATGTTTAAAAAGTTATGCAGAAATGTAGAAGATATACAAAATAATCAAATTTAACTTCCAGAGATGAAAGCTACAGTGATTCAGATTAAAACAAATGAACAAACAAATCATTGGATGGGGTTATATCTGGCAGAAGAAAGAGTGTTTTTGGATTAGAAATGATAAAAATACCAACCCTCCAGTTCACTGTAATTCTCAGAGAGCTTAAAAGAGGACTAAGTTTGGTGGAACAGTAGACCAGAGAATAAGTTAGAGGGAGATACTTCTGGCAGTGACAAAGCTAAGACATAGCTTCCACTTTGCGGGAGTCTTCCATTGTAAAAGAATCGAGCATGTGGATGAACCATAAACTCTTCCCATGCTGAAGTTCACTCTGTAGTGAACCCCATCCCTTGTTATTAGAGGCCAGGGATATCAGAGGGAGAAAACTAAGATCATATCCTGACTGCCAATGTGCAGTTACTTGTCCCTGTAATCAGAGAAGTAGGGTCTCCCTTTACCCCCTTTTTCCTTTTTAATTCTAAAATCTGAGTTATAATCAAATAGAACAAGAATTTAGAGGAGAACATGTGGGAAGCTTTTTGGCTACTTGGAGTTGTTGCTATAAACACATAACTCCCCAATAAAAATAATAGCATAATAATAACAGTACATGAAGTGTCTGTTGTTGTTGTTTAGTTGCTAAGTTGTGTCCAACTCTTTGCAACCCCATGGATTGTAGCCCACCAGGCTCCTCTGTCCATGGGATCTTCCAGGCAAGAATAATGGAGTGGGTTTCCATTTCCTTCTCCAGGGAATCTTCCTAACCCAGGGATTGAATCTGCATCTCCTGCTTGGCAGATGGGTTCTTTACCACTGAGCCACCAGGGAAACCTGAAGTGTCTGTACATTTACTTAAATGAATTATTTAAAAAATTTTGTGGTAAGTTTTGGTCTAGACTGTGAAAGCATTAAATTTCCCTTGTAGCAGTTACTGAAAAAATAATTAAATGTTTTAAATTTTTTACTTAATCAAGATTGAATTTATCAATCAAATCACATATGATTAAACTGGTCTTCCAATGTATATTTTCTAATATACATTTTATAGACACATAGTCTAATAATAAACATGGTATTGTTATCTAAATTATTTTTAATAACATATATGATAGACCATGAGAGGATCTTGGCCCAGTTATCAACTCCCATACTTTTATTTTAATGGAACACATAATTTAAGTGGAAAATATAGCCTCAGTTCAGTTCAGTTCAGTTCAGTCGCTCAGTCGTGTCTGACTCTTTGCGACCCCATGAATTGCAGCACACCAGTCCTCCCTGTCCATCACCAACTCCCGGAGTCCACCCAAACCCATGTCCATTGAATCGGTGATGCCATCCAGCCATGTCATCCTCTGTCGTCCCCTTCTCCTCCTGCCCTCAATCTTTCCCAGCATCAGGGTCTTTTCCAATGAGTCAGCTCTTTGCATGAGGTGGCCAAAGTATTGGAGTTTCAGCTTCAGCATCAGTCCTTCCAATGAACACCCAGGACTGATCTCCTTTAGAATGGACTGGTTGGATCTCCTTGCAGTCCAAGGAACTCTCAAGAGTCTTCTCCAACACCACAGTTCAAAAGCATCAATTCTTTGGCAATCAACTTTCTTCATAGTCCAACTCTCACTTCCATACGTGACCACTGGAAAAACCATAGCCTTGACTATACGGACCTTCATTGGCAAAGTAACGTCTCTGCTTTTTAATATGCTATCTAGACTGTTCATAACTTTCCTTCCAAGGAGTAAGCGTCTTTTAATTTCATGGTTGCAATCAGCATCCGCAGTGATTTTGGAACCCCCCAAAATAAAGTTTGACACTGTTTCCACTGTTTCCTCATCTATTTGCCATGAAGTGATGGGACCAGATGCCATGATCTTCGTTTTCTGAATGTTGAGCTTTAAGCCAACTTTTTCACTCTCCTCTTTCACTTTCATCAAGAGGCTTTTTAGTTCCTCTTCACTTCTGCTATAAGGGTGGTGTCATCTGCATATCTGAGGTTATTGCCTAGTGGACTTAAAAAATTATATTTGGAAATGAATAATAATGGAACTGAAGGATTATGTATAAGTTAGAGACTTAGGGATTTGGCTTGCTTGAAGTACAGAGTGCTTAAATTGTGCTTCTGGTTAATAAATTGGCTTTTGATATTGGAGAGTCTATAATTTCTCCTACTACAGTCTGATATTTCAAGAGCTACCAAGAAATCAGTGCTTATTGACTTAAGGTCTCTCAGAAATTAAGACACAAGAGAAGTCAGATACCACCACTGTGGCAGTAAATTCCCTCTATCCAAAACAGTTTTAAAAATTCCACTTCTCTCGTTAGAATACCACAGTGCAATGTCATCATCTTGTCATTCTTTCTCTTCAATGTTATGCAGTAAGACAAGATTTTTTTTCCTCTAATGCTGCCCTCCCCTTTTTTGGTGATCATTTCCCTCTCCTAGAAGAGAGCCTTAGCTTAGTTAAGAAAAGAGAGACAGTTTCTATTATCATAACACAAAATAAAAATTATCAACATTTGAAAGAGAAATTTTTAAAGTGTATGTTTAATTGAAAGATTAAAACACATTTCCACAGGATCTTCAAGGTACCTGACCTCTCCCATAGCCTATCTTGCTGAGCAGAAAGATGAAAGTAACTTACTGACTGCTAGTCAAGCCTTGGAGAGTAAAGTGCTAAAGAAGGCTAAAGAAACCAAATTCATGGAAAAGGGGAGGAAAGTTAGGGAGAACCTACAGTGATGCATCTTTAAGCTGAAACCTACATAGACTTTAAATGGAAAAGAGGAAAACACTCAGATAGCACAGATTGCCATCCACTCTTCTGTGTTTTGTACTGTAAAATAGACTTTTCTTCTAGTAACAGATACACTTTCATGCTCTTCCTGACATTTAAGTCTACACAAATAAGGATTTACATACTTGTGGTTTTGTGTGAAATTATTGTAGTCTGACATAACATATGGCTGTGACTCCATCTAAGAATAATATAGACGTTAGCCAAGAAATACTACTGTTTATCTAAACTGTTTACCATTCTGTTGCTGAGGAACAGGAGCCCTCATAGCTTTTTTAAACTGATGTAATGAATACTCTTTCAGCATGGGAATAGCTTGAGAAAGTAATAATCTTGGCCTGGAAGTGCCAAGTTCGGCTGAGTGTCAAGTTTGACAGTGCATGGCTTAACACGAATGCTTATGTTAATACTTTCTTTTGGGTTTATTAGTTTCCCATAGGAAAATTTCACGAACTCTTATCAGGTTATGAAGAAGTTATGTTATCAGGGAAGAAGTTTGGGGAAGGTATTTGTGTATCCAAAGTGGATGATAAAAGGGAAATTAGATTGTTTATGAAGACAGAGGAAAAGGTCCTTAAATGATATGGTAATATTGGTGGGGGCACTGCAGTTGATATAGTATTTGGTTCCAGCTACATTTGAAGCCTGGCTTGAAACTAGTGAAAAGTCAGCCATTGAGTACCTGAGAAGAAGAATGAATTATTTGGAAATTCGTGATTCTCTGGCAATTAGTTCTCAAATAATGCATTGCATAATTAATTGAGAACATGGGAATGGGATAAGGTTTAGGGAAAACAGATACAGATTGTTTAGTGGACAGTGTACATTATGATTGATTTTAAAGGGTAATTTTGACTTTATTCCCTTAAAAAATGCTTTCCACTTATTTTAGCATCTAACAAAGCATCAAAGTAATATTTGACTCCAATTTAGGGACAGATCTGAATATACGAAATTTCTAGCAACCTAAAATTGGAAGGCAAGTTTAAAGAGAAATTATAAGGTATGAGTAAAATATTTTCTTTTCAATGAGCTGTGCAAATGGAGAACTACATCTGTAGGACCCTAGAATTTGTAGGTATTTTCAGTATGATTGAGCTAGCAAGGGTCAGTGGTTTATAGTACTATAGCAGGAAGTCTTATGGTGTCTTAGTATAAAAGTATGTAATCTTATTCAATTGTGATGGTATTGATATTTTAAAAGACTAAGAAAATTAGGATGTGTGTGTCTGTGTGTGTGTATATTAAAGAACGTTGAAGAAGCTATTATTCATTAATTTGTTGTTGTTCAGTCAGCAAGTCATGTCTGACACTTTGCGACCCTATGGACTGCAGCACGTCAGGCTTCCCTGTCCCTCACCATCTCCTGGAGTTTGCCCAAGTTCAAGTAATTTACTATGTCCCAAATTTAGAATTCAGAAGTTGGCATGACATAGATTTGGCATTTTTTTTTTTTTTGGTCTGTGTTAGAGTTAAAACAGGAGTGAATTGAATATTATTTGATACCCATAAGAAGACTAAACCTAAGGAGAACATATACTTTTTCCTGCGAGACTTATTTTTCCTTTGAAAAAATGCTTCAGAGAAATACTAGAGTCTAAAATTTTGGGGAACAGTGGCTATTGATTAGAGTATTTGAAAGTAAAGTATAGTTAAATAATAAAATTGAGTCTTGGAGTAAAGGACTCTGATAAAGCACTTTATAAAGGATGAAGGACTCTGATAAAGAACTTCTCTAAGGGCAAGATTGAATTAAGGAAGTTAACTTGAAAATGTCATTTAACAGGTGTGAGTTTTGACAAACTTCAGTGAATGTGAGCACCATGTTGTTTATTGACAAGGGGAAAGAGGATTACTTTTCTCATTAACAACCACTTCTTACCAATCTTAAAAAAACTACAGATATTTGGAAACTTCAGATGGTATTATAATTATTCATCCAAGGTTGCTCCTACAGTGAAATAAGTGGCTTAACATTCAGAGTCTATAGTCATTTCTCTTTATTCGAGGTTTCACCTCCTGCTGTTTTAGTTACCCATGGTTGACTGAAGTTCAAAAATATTAAATGAAAAATTCCAGAAATAAACAATTCATAAATTTCTAAGTAGTGTGATGAAATCTCATATTATCCATCCTACCCACTGGGGCATGAGCCATCCCTTTGTCCAGCGTGCATCACCCCTTAGGCACTTAGGAGCCATATTGATTATAGAGCTGAGAGACATGGTATCACAATGCACATGTTCCAGTCAACCTTATTTTTTTAATAACAGTTCCAAAGCAAAAGAGAAGTGACACTGGCAATTTGTATAGGCTAAAGAGAAGCCATAAAGTGCTTCCTTTAGGTGAAAAGGTGAAAGTTCCAGACTTAATAAGGAACGAAAAAATCATATGCTGAGGGTTACTAAGGTCTATGGTAAGACTATATCTTCTGTATGTGAAATTCAGTTCAGTTCAGTTCAGTCGCTCAGTCGTGTCTGACTTTCCACGACCCCACGAATCACAGAACGCCAGGCCTCCCTGTCCATCACCAACTCCCGGAGTTCACTCAAACTCATGTCCACAGAGTCGGAGTTCACTCAAACTCATGTCCACAGAGTCAGTGATGCCATCCAGCCATCTTATTCTCTGTCGTCCCCTTCTTCTCCCGCCCCCAACCTTTCCCAGCATCAGAGTCTTTTCCAGTGAGTCAACTTGTCGCATGAGGTGGCCAAAGTATTGCAGTTTCAGCTTTAGCATCAGTCCCTCCAATGAACACCCAGGATCGATCTCCTTTAGAATGGACTGCTTGGATCTCCTTGCGGTACAAGGGACTCTCAAGAGTCTTCTCCAACACCACAGTTCAAAAGCATCAATTCTTCGGTGATCAGCCTTCTTCACAGTCCAACTCTCACATCCATACATGACCATAGGAAAAACCATAGCCTTGACTAGACGGACCTTGGTTGGCAAAGTAATGTCTCTGCTTTTTAATATATTATCAAGGTTGGTCATAACTTTCCTTCCAAGGAGTAAGCGTCTTTTAATTTCATGGCTGCAATCAGCATCCGCAGTGATTTTGGAGCCCCCAAAAATAAAGTCTGACACTGTTTCCACTGTTTTTCCATCTATTTCATATGAAGTGATGGGACCAGATGCCATGATCTTTGTTTTCTGAATGTTGAGCTTCAAGCCAACCTTTTCACTCTCCTCTTTCACTTTCATCAAGAGGCTTTTGAGTTCCTCTTCACTTTCTGCCATAAGGGTAGTGTCATCTGCATATCTGAGATTATTGATATTTCTCCCAGCAATCTTGATTCCAGCTTGTGCTTCTTCCAGCCCAGCGTTCCTCATGATGTACTCTGCATATAAGTTAAATAAGCAAGGTGACAATATACAGCCTTGACGCACTCCTTTTCCTATTTGGAACCAGTCTGTTGTTCCATGTCCAGTTCTGACTGTTGCTTCTTGACCTGCATACAGGTTTCTCAAGAGGCAGGTCAGGTGGTCTGGTATTTCTATCTCTTTCAGAATGTTCCACAGTTTATTGTGAAATTGCGAAGAAGGAAAAATCAATTTTTGCTAGTTTTTCTGTCATACCTCAAACTGCAAAAGTTACAGCCATGGTGCATGATAAATGCTTAATTAAGATGGAAAAGGCATTAAATTTATACAATAAGAAATTCTAAGAGAGAGAAAGAGACCACATTCACATAACTTTTATTATAGTATATTGTTATAATTTTTCTATTTTATTATTATTAGTCTTATTGTGCCTATTTTATAAATTAAACTTTATCATAGGTATGTAAGCATAGGAAAAAACATAGTATGTATAGGATTTGATGCTATTCACATTTTTAGGCATCCACTGGGGTCTTTGAATGTATCCCCTGAGGATAAGGGGGCTACTGTATTTTCTAATGTGCCTTCCTAAGGCAGATGTTAGAAGTTAAAAAAAAAAATCCCAGACCCTCTTTCAGCTTGGCATCTTGATATGAAAGAAATTCCACAGACTCAATACATTCATGTGGGGCTTGGAAGAAGATAATTAGGAAAGACAGTCATCCCAGTGCTTTGGTTTTTGTGACTAGCAAGCGTCACTGTGGAGACACATTCTTCTGTAGCATCACTCCTGTAGCTCACTAGGTGCATGCTTGGGTGCTCAGTCACTCAGTCGTGTCCAGCTCTTTGCAACCCTATGAACTGTAGCCCACCAGACTCCTCTGTCCATGGGATTTCCCAGGCAATAATATTGGAGTGGATTGCCATTTTCTCCTCCAGGGGATCTCCCTGACCCAAGGAGTGAACCTGCATCTCCTGCATTAGCAGGCAGATTCGTTACTACTGTGCCACCTACTTGCAACTAGTAGGTTAGTAAGTCCTGGAGATTTAATGCACAACACTGTGATTATAGTCAACAATACTGTATTATAAACTTAAAAGTTTCTAAGAGACTAGATTGTAATTGTTCTCACCACAAAAAATAATAATTATGTGGCATGATAGCTGCTGCTGCTAAGTCGCATCAGTCGTGTCCGACTCTGTGCGACCCCACAGATGGCAGCCGACCAGTCCCCTCTGTCCCTGGGATTCTCCAGGCAAGAACATTGGAGTGGGTTGCCATTTTCTTCTCCAATGCATGAAAGTGAAAAATGTAAGTGAAGTCGCTCAGTCGTGTCCGACTCTTAGCAACCCCATGGACCGTAGCCCACCAGGCTCCTCTGTCCATTGGATTTCCCAGGCAAGAGTACTGGAGTGGGGAACCATTGCCTTCTCCTGGCATGATAGAGGTGTTAGCTAATGCTACAATTGATAATCATATTGCAATATATAAGTGTATCAAACCAACAAGTGTACACCTTACACTTACACAATGCTATATTGCAATTATATCTCCACACAAAATACCATAGCCTGGGTGACTTAAACAACAAGCGTTTATTTCTTATAAATCTGAAAGCTGGGAGGGCCATGCTCAAGGTCCTGATCAATTCAGTTTCTGTTGAGCCTACACTGTTGTTCATAAACAGCCATCTTATTACTCACATAGTGTAAGGGGAGAGAGAGCTCTTTGGGGTCTCTTTTACAAGTATATTAAGCCCATTCATGAAGGCTCCATGGTCATGATATGATTACTTCTCAAAGTCCTACCTCCTAATACCGTCACATTGGAAGTTAGGATTTTAACATGAATTTCAGGGGATACACTCACTCAGTCCAATTCTTCTCAGTTTGTGCAACTGTCCTCTTATTTGGTCCATTCTAGCCACATTGACTTTCTGTCAGTTCTTGGAACATGAGAATTTCAACCTCATTCTCACCTCAGTACCTTTTCAGTTGCTATTTCCCTTGTCTGGATTGTTCTTCATATAGATCTTTATATGGATGGATCCTACTCATTAAATTTTAGTTCAAAGACATATTCCTTAGAGAGATCTTTCCTGATCATACTATCTGTAATATGACTATCCCATCCCCTGATCCATGCTGCTCTATAATGCACATTCTCTTTTGTTAGATTTATGACTCATAGCACTCTAATTTTTGTTTAATTTATTCATTTATTCTCCCTTTATCCAAACTAGACAATATCAATGCATTCTATAAAAATAGAGTTCATGTCTAAATTGTTCATTGCTCTGTCCTTATTACTCAACAAGTCCACCATGTATGACTGTATATTTATGTGCTATACAACTCTAAGGTCATCATTGACATAGATGATGATATTAAGAGTGACATTTGCAATAACTTTAAGTGGAGTATAATCTGTAAAAATATTAAATTATATGTTGTATAGCTTTAGCTAATATTGTAAATCAATTACACTTCAATAAAATCAACTATACTTCACCTAAATGGAGGGAAAATAGGAGTGAGAGAGTGGTGATGACTTGAACAAATGATCACTTATTTTTTGAGTATTTAGAAATTAACAGAGGAATTAACTTGAAACATTTTTGAATGCTTTAATTCATTCTAGTGATCTGCATGAGAGCAGATCATGAAGATTCAAAGTAGGGAAGACTGCTTCTGCCAGTTACTTTTCTTTCTCCAATTCTACAGTGTAAATATTCTTTATGGTGAGTTTACATGGCAGGAGTTTTTAAGCAAGATAAGAATTTTAATATTATGATAAGTTCCATCTCTCCCACTAAAGAAAACCAGGCAGAATTGATTTTTTCCAGTTGGACTCATTGTTCTCAGACCACATACTGCCCCTTTAATGAGTTCCCTTTCCAGCAAAACTTCCCTTGAGGTATATTTTAACTAGCTTTTACCCATATAAATATGGACTCAATAGCAAGGAAGTTCAGAATCCTCAGCATCAAATAGCTATGCACAAGCATCAGGCACTGGCACTGTACATAACCACAATGATTTCACAACAGGAAATGTATTTCTTTTTCCATGGAGCTCTCTAAACTGGTGATTTGCGGCTCTGTTGGAAATATTACTCTTCTCACAATGGGTTAACAACTACATCGCTAACATATAATAGAAAGGTTTTTATAGGTCATGGTAGATTACCTTTCTGTCAAACATCCTCAACTACGGATGCAGAATCAAGACAGCTGTCTTTTATTCTCTTATAGCCACTGATCTGACTCTGGCCATATACAGTCTGATGCCAAAAACCCATTTTTTTCTCCCTCTGGTTCATTTAATCCATTTTTCCCATTTATATTTCTCTGTGGTTCTACTTTAACTGCTTGATTCTTTCTCTTTCTTTTCTTATTTTCTTTTATGAGAATTTGGTTTAACTACAGGATTCGATAGACTGAAGATATTGAGTTTCAACACCGACATAAAAACACATTACTCACAGATAAAATCTTGCTAATTTTTTTTTATTTCTAAAGAAGGAAATTTTGATAGGAAAAAACATTTGCCTTTTTAAAGCCCCACTTTTATTGATCTGGGTTGCAAAACATAGGAAGCAAATGTTTATTTCTTTGGAAACGAGCATATATTTGTATATTTCTCTCTGTTAAAATGCTATCTTATTTACCCTACAGAGAAGAAGGTGCATCCTTAGTAGACATGTCATCTCCATGATGTCTGAAACTTTCCTTGGAGACTTCCAAAGGAGGTGCAGCTAGACAGTTTTTTTTTTTAAATGTGTGATTTAAAGATGAACTGTTGGCAGAAATCTCCCCCAGAGTTATTTCAAGGGTAATAAGAGGTAAAACAAACTGTCAAATAGATTATACCAAGTAGAGGTCAGTCTATTATACCAAGTAAAGGTCAGTAGAGGTCCGTCAGAGTAGCATTTGTTCTGCCTGAAGATGCTCATTGCATATTTTAGAAGATACAGAAGTCATTCACCCAAAAAAAAGATACAATGGCAATATACTGTTGCTTCAAATTTAGTTTTATGAAATGCAGTCTGAAAATCAATTATGTGCAGTTGATGAAAAGCTATGCTTCTGACTATTTGTTATGGAAAATTTTAAATATAAAAGTTGAAATAATTTTATAGTGAATACTCATATACCTATGACTTATATGTTACCATTAACATTTTAATTTATTTTGTATTTATCTGTCTATCTATGTCTCTCCCTTTACATCAGTTCATCTAATGTTTTTGATATATTTCAAAGTCAAGTAGAGATATCACTACACTTTCTCCCAAATGCTACTTCATCATTGAGTCATAATGTCATCTTATATATCCTGGATGCCAGTCTTTTTCTCATATATATATATACGTGTATATATATATATATATATATTTAATGAATATTTTCTCCAACTGATGGGTTGCCCTTTCAATTTCTAATGGTGTCTTTAAAAATGAAGAAATTTAAAATTTTGATGTAGTATATAATTGTTTCTTTTATACTTATTGAAATACTATTTTAAAAATTCTGGAATGACACATGGTTTTAATTATAAATTGAAAAGCAGATAGTACGGGTATGTGATTTTGCATGTCATTTTGCACTCTGGTACATTGTGAATGTTCCACAGTTTATTGTGATCCACACAGTCAAAGGCTTTGGCATAGTCAATGAAGCAGAAATAGATGTTTTTCTGGAACTCTCTTGCTTTCTCCATGATCCAGCAGATGTTGGCAATTTGATCTCTGGTGCCTCTGCCTTTTCTAAAACCTGCTTGAACATCTGGGAGTTCACGGTTCACATATTGCTGAAGCCTGGCTTGGAGATTTTTGAGCATGACTTTACTAGCGTGTGAGATGAGTGAAATTGTGTGGTAGTTTGAGCATTCTTTGGCATTCCCTTTCTTTGGGATTGGAATGAAGACTGACCTTTTCCAGTCTTGTGGCCACTGCTGAGTTTTCCAAATTTGCTGGCATATTGAGTGCAGCACTTTCACAGCATCATCTTTCAATATTTGAAATAGCTCAACTGGAATTCCATCACCCCCACTACCTTTGTTCTTAGTGATACTTTCTAAGGCCCACTTGACTTCACATTCCAAGATGTGTGGCTCTAGGTCAGTGATCACGTTATCGTGACTATCTTGGTCATGAAGATCTTTTTTGTACAGTTCTTCTGTGTATTCTTGCCACCTCTTCTTAATATCTTCTGCTTCTGTTAGGTCCATAACATTTCTGTCCTTTATCGAGCCCATCTTTGCATGAAATGTTCCCTTGGAATCTCTAATTTTCTTGAAGAGATCTCTTGTTTCTCCTTGATTGTGTGGATCACAATAAACTGTGGAACATTCTGAAAGAGATGGGAATAGCAGACCACCTGACCTGCCTCTTGAGAAACCTGTATGCAGGTCAGGAAGCAACAGTTAGAACTGGACATGAAACAACAGACTGGTTCCAAATAGGAAAAGGAGTACGTCAAGGTTGTATATTGTCACCCTGCTTATTTAACTTCTATGCAGAGTACATCATGAGGAACGCTGGGCTGGAAGAAGCACAAGCTGGAATCAAGATTGCTGGGAGAAATATCAATAACCTCAGATATGCAGATGACACTACCCTTATGGCAGAAAGTGAAGAGGAACTCAAAAGCCTCTTGATGAAAGTGAAAGAGGAGAGTGAAAAGGTTGGCTTGAAGCTCAACATTCAGAAAACAAAGATCATGGCATCTGGTCCCATCACTTCATGGGAAATAGATGGAAAAACAGTGGAAACAGTGTCAGACTTTATTTTTTGGGGCTCCAAAATCACTGCAGATGCTGATTGCAGCCATGAAATTAAAAGACGCTTGCTCCTTAGAAGGAAAGTTATGACCAACCTTGATATTATATTAAAAAGCAGAGACATTACTTTGCCAACCAAGGTCCGTCTAGTCAAGGCTATGGTTTTTCCTATGGTCATGTATGGATGTGAGAGTTGAACTGTGAAGAAAGCTGATCGCCGAAGAACTGATGCTTTTGAACTGTGGTGCTGGAGAAGACTCTTGAGAGTCCCTTGAACTGCAAGGAG
This sequence comes from Moschus berezovskii, assembly GCF_049115385.1. Classification (NCBI taxonomy): domain Eukaryota; kingdom Metazoa; phylum Chordata; class Mammalia; order Artiodactyla; family Moschidae; genus Moschus; species Moschus berezovskii. The sequence goes on along the minus strand of NC_142488.1, from coordinate 32,322,692 downwards.
ATCCAACCAGTCCATTCTAAAGGAGATCAATCCTGGGTGTTCATTGGAAGGATTGATGCTAAAGCTGAAACTGCAATACTTTGGCCACCTCATGCGACGAGTTGACTCACTGGAAAAGACTCTGATGCTGGGAAAGGTTGGGGGCGGGAGAAGAAGGGGACGACAGAGAATGAGATGGCTGGATGGCATCACCGACTCTGTGGACATGAGTTTGAGTGAACTCCGGGAGTTGGTGATGGACAGGGAGGCCTGGCGTGCTGTGATTCGTGGGGTCGCAGAGAGTCGGACACGACTGAGCAACTGAACTGAACTGAACCTTGTGAATATTTTCTGTTTGTGCTATTATTGCATGTATGCATTTATTTTACATAAATATATGTACATGATACATAGAGAATATTTATGTGGTGCATAGGGAATATTTAAATTGTCAGGATTTGTTATTTACCCACAACATTTCCCCTTTGAGTATTTTGTGTACTAGAAACGTTTACTTCTTAAATTGGCACAAGGCTTTTGTTGAGGTGAGGGGTGAATGTGAGAGAAACATAAAGAATATAAATAATGGCCAGGCAGAATACTTTCTATGAGGAAGAATGAAATAGACCAGATGGGTAAGAAGGGTGGGAAACAATACAGGAATCGTGAGGACAAGAGAGAAGAGGTAAAAGGAAAGAGCTGACATTATCAGGAATGAGATTTAGGAAAGGGAGTGTATAAAAAATTCTTGGAAGCCTAACTGTGTGCTGCCTCCATCTTTAAAACAAATCAACATCTTCAGTGCTTTCTTGAGGTTGGTTTGTGTTTGCATGCATTATCATACTGAAGCTGTGCTATGTTCAACATCCTAAATTTTCAAGATCCAGATGATTAATCTCCCTATGGACTATACTGTTACAGACATCAGGAGATTTGGCATAGTCAAGTGAGACAAAGTTTGAGTGTAATTCTATCTCTGTGATGTAAAAGCAAACTGCTCCATTACCTTTGCTCTTTGATGTGGAGACAACCATTTGCCAAATCAATAGCTGTGTATCAGAAGTTAGAGATATTTTGATTCACTCCAGGAAAAAAAAAAAGCCCATAAAACCCAGAAGCTTTTATTAGAATTAACACCTGATTATCTTATGATAATCAACAGTCATTGTCCATTACTTATTTACCTTGTCAAACAGATTATTTAAATGGAGTGGGTGATGGAGATTACCATCTGCATGGTTAGTTTGGTCTTTGCAAATACCCCAGATATATGCTATTTTGCTATTTTTTGGTATTGTTTTCATGTAGGGACAGTTCCATCAGCTTCCACTTTGCCCTTCCTATGTATTTTTTAAATTGTGGTAAAATACACATATAAATTTGCCATCTTAGCTATGTTTAGTTGTACCATTCAGGGGGATTAAGTAGAATACATTCACATTGTTGTGCAATCATCCTTATCTTTCATCTGTAGGACATTTTCATCTTCCCAAACAGAAACTCTGTGCCTGTTAAACAATACCTCTCCATTCACCACTGCACTCAACCCCTGACAACCACTATTATATTTTCTGTCCATATAAGTTTGACTATTCTAGTATCTCCTATGACTTTAGTCACAGTATTTGTCTTTTTGGTTCTGGATTACTTCATTTAGCATAAGGTCATCAAAGTTCATCAATATTGTAGTGTGTATCGGGATTTCTTACCTTTTAAGGGTCATTAATATTCCATTTTATATATATACTACATTTTGTTTATCCATTTATTTGTTGATGGACATTTAGGTTATTTCCATCTTTTGGCTATTGTGAATAATGCTTCTAAGAACATGAGATACAAACATCTGTTCAAGTCCCTGTTTTTAATTTCTTTGGATATATACTCTGAAGTGGAATAGCTAGATCATATGGTAATTCTGTTTAATTTTTTGAGGAACATCCATATGTTTTCAACAGTGTCTGTGCCATTTTATATTTCCACCAGCAATTTAGAATTGCTCACATTTCTACACATCCATGTTGATATCTGTTATTTATTATTGTTTTAATAATAGCTTTCCTTATGGAGGTCAAGCAGTAGCCATTCTTAGTAGCATTTACTTTGGTTGAGAGTTCTGTCATTTTCCAAGTATGTGTACTCCAAAAATACATTCAGATATGGGGAAATAAATATAGTGTAGGTCACAGATTCTGCCGTAGATCTAGTGAAGTGAACTTGTGTCAAGATTCCACATGGCTTCTGTAAGCCCTATTATGACCTGAAAATCACAGTGATATTTTGGATCCTCAGGTGTCCTGAGGCCAAACTATGGTGGAGGCAATGAAGATAATGGTGACATCCTTCAAAAGGTCCCATGCACGCACTGCTGCACTCAGTGCCCCCAACCCTGCAGCAGGCCACTGCTGACCCACGTCTCTGCTGGAGACTCCTGGACACTCATGGGTAAGTCTGGATCAGTCTCTTATGGGGTCACTGCTCCTTTCTCCTGGGTCCTGATACACACAATGTTCTGTTTGTGCCCTCCAAGAGTCTGTTTCCCCAGTCCGGTGTAAGTTCTGGCAGCTCTATGGCGGGGGTTAATGGTGACCTCCTCCAAGAGGGCTTATGCCATACCCAGGTCTACTGCACCCAGAGCCCCTGCCCCTGCGGCAGTCCACTGCTGGCCCATCTCTCCACAGGAGACACTCAAATAAAGTTCTGTCTCAGTCTCTGTGGGGTCTCTGGGTCCTGGTGTGCACAAAGAATGTTTGAGCCCTCTAAGTGTCTCTGATGGGTATGGGGTTTGATTCTAAATGTGATTTCGCCCCTCCTACTGTCTTGCTTCAACAGTACGGGAAACGTGATCTTCCAGATGTTCATCTGGGATTAGAAAAGGCAAAGGAACCAGAGATCAAATTGCCAACATTCTTATGGTTATCAAGAAAAGCAAGAGAGTTCCAGGAAAACATCTACTTCTGCTTTATTGACTATGCCAAAGCCTTTGACTGTGTGTATCACAAAAACTATGGAAAATTCTTCAAGAGATGGGAATACCAGACCTCCTGACCTTCCTCCAAAGAAATCTGTATGCAGGTCAAGAAGCAACAGTTAGAACTGGACATGGAACAACAGACTGGTTCCAAATCGGGAAAGGGGTATATGAAGTCTGTATACGCCCTGCTTATTTAACTTATATGCAGAGTATATCATGAGAAATGCTGGACTAGACAGAGCACAAGCTGGAATCAAGATACCTGGGAGAAATATCATTAACCTCAGATATGCAGATGACACTACCCTCATGGCCGAAAGCGAAGAAGAACTAAAGAGCCTCTTGATGAAAGTGAAAGAGGAGCGAAAAAGTTGGCTTAAAACTCAACATTCAGAAAACTAAGATCATGGCATCTGGTCCCATCAGTTCAGTTCAGTTCAGTCGCTCAGTTGTGTCCGACTCTTTGCCACCTCATGAATCGCAACACGCCAGGCCTCCCTGTCCATCACCAACTCCCAGAGTTCACTCAAACTCCTGTCCATTGAGTCGGTGATGCCATCCAGCCATCTCATCCTCTGTCGTCCTCTTTTTCTCCTGCCCCCAATCCCTCCCAGCATCAAAATCTTTTCCAATGAGTCAACTCTTTGCATGAGGTGGCCCATCACTTCATGGCAAATAGATGGAAAAGCAGTGACAGAGTTTATTTTTTGGGACTCCAAAATCACTGCAGATGGTGACTGCAGCCATTAAATTAGAAGATGCTTACTTCTTGGAAGAAAAGTTATGACCAACCTAGACAGTATATTAAAAAAACAGATATTACTTTGCCAGTAAAGGTCTGTCTAATCAAAGCTATGGTTTTCCCAGTAGTCATGCATGGATGTGAGAATTGGACTATAATGAAAGCTGATTACCAAATAATTGATACTTTTGAACTGTGCTGTTGGAGAAGACTCTTGAGAGTCCCTTGGGCTGCAAGGAGACCCAACCAGTCCATCCTAAAGGAAATCAGTCCTGAATATTCATTAGAAGGACTGATGCTGAAGCTGAAACTCCAATACTTTGGCCACCTGATGCAAAGAACTGACTCATTGGATAAGACCCTGCTGCTGGGAAACAGCAGAGGATGACAGAGGATAAGATGGTTGGATGGTATCACCAACTCAATGGACATGAGTTTGAGTAAACCCCAGGAGTTGGTGATAGACAGGGAATCCCAGCGTACTGAGTTCATGGGGTTGCAAAGAGTTGGACATGACTGAGCAACTGAACTGAACAGATGTGTAAATTCATCTTAATAATCTCTGAAAAATTCTGTGTTTTCCACTTTTCTTTCTAAACATTCCTCCTGGAAAATTGTTGTAAACCCCTTTGAAGTAGGTCTGGAAAAAAAAATCACCCTATATACTTTTGACAGTGTTGTGGGAAAGTTTCTGAAGGTACTGTAGCTATCTGATTTCTGGTTTATGTCCGAGTGAGGCTATAATTTTCATTCCTGGAAAATAAATGCAAGTTTCTGCCCATTGTGCTTGAACTTTATTTTCATTTATGTAGTTCAGACCTGCTCATCAATGTAATTCCCAGTGTAAATTTGATTAATCAGTTACTGCTGGAAATCACTTTGGGCCAAAATACTGCCACTCTGCCCTGCTGACCTTTATGGTAATTGCATACACCTTGCTTCTCATATTAAATGCTACCAGTTAACCTCTGTTACTCTGTAACCTCATCATTCCTATTAAAATCATGGGGGCCATTTCTGTGGTGCCATCCCCCACTGTCATTTTCAGCCCACAAAAGACAGATGCCACAGAGGCTTTTAAGGATGCTTGTATTTCTCTCGTCAAAGAATGTCTTAATGTCTTGAGGAAGAGTATCATCTCGGACCTCTGTGGGGGCCAAGCTATTGAATAGTTGAGTGGGATGTACATAATTAATCTACTTCAACATTCTCATTTTAAGTATGTGGATTCCTTCCTCTACATTCTGTCAGATAATTTATGGCATCTTGCCCTCTATGAATGTTGATGACTACTGAATCTATATTTCAGTCAGCCAAACAAGCTAACGAATAGAGCCAGTTTCATCAACTAGAGCTGATATTTTGAATCTGAATTGCAGGTAAGTTCTTCATAATAAATTCAACCCCTTTCACCTTTATATTCTGTATTCCTCAGTCTAACACTTATAAAACATATGGCACACACACATTCTACAGGTTTCTGCTGATACATTTTAGCAGGGTAAAGTCATGCTCAAAATTCTCCAAGCCAGGCTTCAGCAATATGTGAACCGTGAACTCCCAGATGTTCAAGCAGGTTTTAGAAAAGGCAGAGGCACCAGAGATCAAATTGCCAACATCCGCTGGATCATGGAGAAAGCAAGAGAGTTCCAGAAAAACATCTATTTCTGCTTCATTGACTATGCCAAAGCCTTTGACTGTGTGGATCACAATAAACTGTGGAAAATTCTGAAAGAGATGGGAATCCCAGACCACCTGACCTGCCTCTTGAGAAACCTGTATGCAGGTCAGGAAGCAACAGTCAGAACTTTACATGGAACAACAGACTGGTTCCAAATAGGAAAAGGAGTGCGTCAAGGCTGTATATTGTCACCTTGCTTATTTAACTTATATGCAGAGTACATCATGAGGAACGCTGGGCTGGAAGAAGCACAAGCTGGAATCAAGATTGCTGGGAGAAATATCAATAACCTCAGATATGCAGATGACACCACCCTTATGGCAGAAAGTGAAGAGGAACTCAAAAGCCTCTTGATGAAAGTGAAAGAGGAGAGTGAAAAGGTTGGCTTGAAGCTCAACATTCAGAAAACAAAGATCATGGCATCTGGTCCCGTCACTTCATGGGAAATAGATGGAAAAACAGTGGAAACAGTGTCAGACTTTATTTTTTTGGTCTCCCAAATCACTGAAGATGCTGATTGCAGCCAGGAAATTAAAAGACGCTTTCTCCTTGGAAGGAAAGTTATGATCAACCTTGATAATATATTAAAAAGCAGAGACATTACTTTGCCAACAAAGGTCCGTCTAGTCAAGGCTATGGTTTTTCCCGTGGTCATGTATGGATGTGAGAGTTGGACTGTGAAGAAAGCTGATCGCCGAAGAATTGATGCTTTTGAACTGTGGTGTTGGAGAAGACTCTTGAGAGTCCCTTGGTCTGCAAGGAGATCCAACCAGTCCATTCTAAGGGAGATCAATCCTGGGTGTTCATTGGAAGGACTGATGCTAAAGCTGAAACTGCAATACTTTGGCCACCTCGTGCGACCAGTTGACTCACTGGAAAAGACTCTGATGCTGGGAAGGGTTGGGGGCGGGAGGAGAAGGGGACGACTGAGAATTAGATGGCTGGATGGCATCACCGACTCTGTGGACATGAGTTTGAGTGAACTCCGGGAGTTGGTGATGGACAAGGAAGCCTGGCGTGCTGTGATTCATGGAGTCGCGGAGAGTCGGACATGACTGAGCGACTGAACTGAACTGAACATTTCTTTTGGTGTATATTACTAACTCCTACCAGGGTAGACATTACATTTGCCTTCTGGGGCCTGCTGGAATCTGACAGTGGGTTGGGATTCAATAGTGCTGATGTGGGTGGATATTGAGAATAATAGAAAATTTTAAGCAAAGTAAGGAAAGGAAGTTAAGCAAAAGTTAAGTAAAGGAAGATTAGTTTCCTCAAATGGGGAGAAAGAAGGGTGGCTTTCACTGGCAAGGAAACCACAGGAAGATTTGGCTTAAAAGTTTTCATATTAATCTGAATTTGCTTACTTGTAGTTATCCCAAGTACTTAATATATACTTAACACCCATTCTCTCTGATCAATATCCAGATATTAATCTGTGAGATTTAGCACAAATGTATGTTGATCTTACTGCAACCCACACTTTTAGATGTGAAATTTGATCCTCAACCATGTCTGCTCTGTGACTATAAGACATGAGAAACTTTTAAGGCCTTCAGAGTTGCTCTTTGTGTTTTTCCACCTTGATCTGATAGTTTAAACACCTAACACCTTTTAACATTAAGTTTAAAACATTTTCATTTTGTAAGCTCTCTGGTACTATCAATAATAAGTACAAGCACTGTCTACTAGTATCTACAAGTGCTACCCTAATAGACAAAGTCAACTGCCACTTGACATGTAAAAGTATTGTGCTCAATTGGCAATATGTCCAAAGCAGATATTGCTGATAATGTAAATGGCCATGTTGCTACTACTTGAAAGAAGCTCTTATCTTTACATTGGCAATGGAGTCACTACAACATTCGAGCTCAAACAGGAAAACAACCTAATTCTAGAGTCCTATCTTGAGTATCTGTGTCCTGGGATTTACTCATGTGGAACAGAAAATCTGCCTCAGGAAGTTTAGAAAGTGGATTTTAATAAAAGGGGCTTGTTTCAAAAGTTAGAAAAGCTGGAGTTAAATGAAATAGGGAGGCAACCTAGTGTTTAGGAAGACTGACTCCCCTAAGCAGATTTCTAATGAATGTAGAGACTCTTGGTGGGTGCTGGGAACATGGAGGGAGAAGCTCTTGAGCAGGAATTGGACCGACAATGGAGGCAAAGCCTCAGCTATGTACTGCTGAAAGAAAGAGGATAGCATTCTGGGATCCCCTTGTTCCCTTCTTCTAATCTTTCACCAGTCTTTCCTTTGATCAAAATAAATGAGAAGCTAGCTGTCAGTGGATACTGGGAAACTGAGTTTTCAGTAGTCAGTCCTCTAAGATGAAAATCAGAACTGGAAAAAGGCAGAGAAGTAGTCTTTAAAAATCAATCACAAAAATATGCCATCCCTTTACAATAACTTCTCACATTCCAATTCACTTGTTCAAATACTTCTCCACTATGATTATACTTTGAAACTGGTCTGTTTACTCCTTTGTTTTTTCTTGATATTACCTTTGTATCCCTCCTGACTCTCTTACATTCCAATGTCTATTATCTAATAGTGTGTTTGTCTTAACCCCTGTTCCAGTGTCTTTTAATTACCCTGAATCAACCCAAACCATTGCTTTCTCTTTTCTTGATCTCCAGCTTTTAAAGGCTTCCCAAGAAAAGTATATAATAATTTACAGTGCTTCCTTTGTAAATTCATGATCACTAACCTAAAAGGTCCTTTAATATTGTCCTGTAATTCTGCTACATTAATCTGGACCATTCATCTCCCACTTTCTACAGTGTGTTAGCTCTCCTGCACTATTCTTAAATGGCCATGTACCCACCATTTGCTATAATATCTGGAGATAATCCCTTTTAATTCACAAAAAAGAAAATAAAAGGCATTATAGGAGAATTTTCTTGTTAATGAACATAATGGAATTACTACATCTGCTCTCTTCTTTATCTCCTTTGGTAGTTTAACAGAACAGAAACTATTCCTACTAAACACAGTTCTCTTTCTCCTGATTTGGATTGCATCACCTTCCACCCTCTAAGGATCCTTGTTTTGTTCAATATCTTCTCTAACATGGATCTTTTCCATTAGGTTTTAAATATTCAAACATCTTCCAAATTGGGAAAAATAATAATAAGGAAGAGTAAAAAAACAAAATAAGCAAAATCAAACTCACCTTTCTCTGCCTGACTTCTATTGCTGATTACCACTGTATCTCTTCTCTTCTTCAAAGACACAGTTTGTAAAATAACTCTTGAAAATATTTTTCTGTATCTTGGCAATTGGAAATAATGCTTCAATGAACATGACAGTGTAATCTGTTTGAGATCCTAATTTCAGTTGTTTTGAGATATATATATATATATCCCACTCAGGGATCAAACCCAGGTCTCCTATGTTGCAGGTGGATTCTTTACTGTCTGAGCCACCGGGGAAGTCCATATGTGTGTGTATATATATATACAGACGTGGGATTGCTGGTTCATATGATAGTTTTATTTAAAAAAATTTTTTTGAGAACCCTCCATATAGTTTTCCATAGCAATTACACCATTCCTACCATATTCTTACCAATACTTGTTACTTTTGCATTTTTGACAATACAGTAATATGTGTGAGGTGATATCTCTTTGTGATTTTAATTTGCATTGCCTTGATGATTAGTGATATTGAGTACCTTTTCATACACCTTTTGGCCATTTGTATGTCTTCTTTGGAAAATGTATATTCACATTCTTTGCCCATTTCTTAATTGAGTCATTTGGTTTTTTTGCTACTTAGTTGTGGGAATTCCTTACATATTTTGGATAGTTACCCCTTATCAGATATACTAGTTGCAAATATTTTCTCCCATCCCATTGGTTGCCTTTCTATTCTGTTGATTGTTTCCTTTGCTGTGCAGGAGCTTTTTACTTTGATATATTTCTATTTGTCTATTTTTGCTTCTGTGGTCTGTGCTTTTGGTGTCATAGCCAATAAATCATTGCCAAGATCAATGTCCAAAAGCTTTCCCCAAAATGCCCAACGACAGATGAATGGGTCAGAAAATGTGGTAAATATTTACAGTGGAATATTACTCAGCTTTAAAAAAGGAGTTCTACCATTTGTGGCAACAAGGTTGACTGACTCACTTTGCTGTGCAGCAAGAAACTATGTTCCAATAAAAATTAATAAAAAACCAAAACATATACATTAAACATGTGCTATTTTTGTGCATCAGTTCTACCTCCATAAAGCTGTTTAAAAATATTTATCTTTATTTTATATCTTCACTTTATTACTTCCTTCTCATGTTTCAGCGCACTATCAATAGAATCCATTTTTTATTACTCCAATAAAATGTTGCCTCGTAAGTTATTTCCAAATCCATAGATGCAGTGTGAAAATTTTATCTCCTAGTTACTTGACCTGTATGTAGGGTTTGCTTCTATCTTTGAAACTTGATTTCCCTTGACTCAAAATCTCCTCTGGTTTTCCTCTAGTTTCTGTGGCTCTTCATTCTCATCTTCTTTGCAGGTACATTTCCTTCTCTTCAGACATTAAATGTTGAAATTCTTCAAAATTCAATTCTAGGCCATCATGTCCTCTCACTGTAGAACTCAGAATATCATTTCATAGAAACACACAGCTTAAGTTACCAACTCTATGAAGTTTGGACATATGTGTATCTGAGACCTCTAATCTGAATTCTATAAATTCAGTTGTCTATTTAGCATATAAATCCATCCATTTAAAATATATGTAAAGCAAACTACTCATGGTCTGCCTGAACCACTTTGTTTGTATAAGATACCTCAAATAATGACTGAGTCTGAATTATCTACCTGCTCAGCTAAATAATTAAATTCATTTAAATCAAGTAAAGAATGACTATGTTTATAACAGTAGTCCATAACTGCTTACTTTATGTAAAAAATTTATAGCAAAATCATGGCAGCTATCACCAGTATATGGCAAGAACTTTGCTCATATAATTTTCAGTAACTGGAATAATACAGCTTCTACATAAAACTGAAAAAGAATGAACTGTAGAGCAAAATGTGTTTTATCCTTTGAATCATTCTGTTTATAAGGATTCTTGTATGCTCTGTTTTATCTCTGAGAGAAAGAAAAAGTGTTGGAAATTTGGAGATATTTAAAAAAATCTAAAACTACAGATCTTGGTACTAATTCAGTATATAGTATTGTATCATATGCTTTATTATTCAAATTATAGAACAAATTGCCCATGTGTTTCTAATGTGGGAGGAAAAATAATAGTTTTAGTTCCAGTATACTTATTGCATAATAAAAGGGAAATGATGACTATCTCCATTTCCAGTGGGAGAGCAGGAATTCAAAACATGCTATGCCACAAAATTTTAAATTCAGAATTTTACAATATTTTGAACTCAATGTTTTTGTAACATCTTAAAAAGTATAATGTATAAAATAAGTCGTTACATTGTTAAGACCTGACTTTTTCCTCAAAATGAAGATATGTTAGTCAGACCTGAGAAGAGCCTGCAGAGGGCGACCAAGTTGCATCGCTGCAAACAGTAGCATCAAAATTTAACATTGCTTCCAACAAAAGCAAGCACTTTCTAAAGTTATGTAGTTAATCCTTGAAGAAATACCATGAGCTGAAGTCTGAATAGCTCTGCAAATATTGGTTGTTTAAGAAGGAGACCACCTCTAATTTGATGCTGTAGCAGAGGAAGGGCCTTTGGATCTAGACAGATCTCAAAAAGCTACAAGATCAGCAAAACTTGTCATCAGTTCATGCAAGCTCTAATTTTCCTGCTCACTGAAGTCTATCTATTCTAAGCACCTTGTATTAGCAGAGTTTGGCTCTTACATTTCAACAGACTTAAGGCCTTGAATTCAAAGGTGAGCTGTGCAATTGGCTGATACATTACTTTGTAAACAGAGTTTCATCTGCAGAATGGGATAAATAATATCTTCCTTATATCTCATTGTTTTGTGAAAACTAAATATATGAGAACACTTAATATAACAACTGGTGGGTAAATATTACCTTTTGTCCATTTCTTTTGCCCACCCACTTTTTTTCTCTTTTATGCTTTAGTGAAAAATCACTCTTCCATTACCTTTCTGCGAAGTATATTTTTAAAAAAATCTCATAGGAATAAAATACTGATTAAGTTTGTATTTCTCAGCCCCTGGACAGAAGTATATCTAATAAATGCAGGTTTGTTAATCCTTGACTGGGTAATGACTAGACTCAATAAAGTAGGATTTCTAATTGGGCAGTCCATCCAACTGGCTCTCACTTTGTACCAGCTGATCATTTTTTTCTACTTATTTCATCTTTATCAATGCTACATCCCAGAAAACATTAGTTGAGTTTACACTGTAACTGCCCTTTCTCATTATTCCTTACCTCTATCTAATCAGCAATTACTTTTGATTCTAATAAAGCTTCTAAAGCATTGCTTTTCTTTGCCCCTATAGATCATGCCTTTATAAAATAACCTTCGTGCAGGTCATGCTAATTTTATTAATAGTTACAGATCAAGGTGGCCTTAATGCTTCCCTCAGTTTGGCTAAACTTCAGACAGGTTTCTTCCTTAATATAGGCCCCTAACCTCCCTTTCCTGAAAACATTTACTTTAAAAAATTTGAAATTGTAAATTCTTTTTCTGCCCCTTTGAGATATATATATATATATATTTTTTTTTTTTCTAGTAACCTGATAATTTTACAACCCAGGAATGTCTTTGTCAAGGATCTGGGAGTGATCTCTTTGAAATACAATCTTCAAGAAAGATAGTTCCCCTAGTTCCCAGTCTCTGTGGGGAGTATAGGAGTCTGACTTTGATAAGAGTCAAAGCAAACAACGATGTCTAATTATCTTGACCAACCTCTTCTCCAGCATCCTCTAGTATGTTTACTATAGCTCATCCTGGCACTTGAAAACGTCTGTCTTTTGTTTCAGCAGAGCTGAGTTCAAACTATTTCTCTTTTTACAATCATATTGAGAAAAGTCCTCCTTGCCTGTTTAACCACCTTGTGCAATTTTTCTTTTTTTCTGGCTGAGCTGTGGGGCTTGTGGGATCTTAGTTCCCTGACAAGGGATGAAACCCTTGCCCCCTGCAGTGGAAGCTTGGAGTCTTAATCACTGGACTGCCAGGGATGTCCTGCAATTTTTCTTTGACATCACTCCACATCGAATATAAACTGCCTACCACTTTCAATTAATCTTATAAAACTTTATATATGTGCTGCTGAATTAAGCAGTCTTTATGGAAATTTGAATCACTTCATATTTCCTGTGGTATAAAGCTCACCATTCAAACTTCTCCACACTGTTATACCTTTTGAGATTTTGTGTCTGATAGCGTGCCTGAAGAACTATGGACGGAAGTTCGTGACATTGTATAGGAGGCAGTGATCAAGACCATCCCCAAGAAAAACAAATGCAAAAAGGCAAAATGGCTGTCTGAAGAGGCCTTACAAATAGCTGTGAAAAGAAGAGAAGCTAAAGGCAAAGGAGAAAAGGAAAGAAATACCCATCTGAATGCAGAGTTCCAAAGAATAACAGGGAAATATAATAAAGCCTTCCTCAGTGATAAATGGAAAGAATTAGAGGAAAATAATAGAATGGGAAGGACTAGATATCTATTCAAGAAAATTAGATACCAAAAGAATATTTCATGCAAAGATGAGCACAGTAAAGGACAGAAATGGTATGGACCTAACAGAAACAGAAGATATTAAGAAGAGGTGGCAAGAATACCCAGAAGAACTATCCAAAAAAGATCTTCACGACCCAGATAATCACAATGGTGTGTTCACTCTCCTAGAGCCAGACATCCTGGAATGTGAAGTCAAGTGGGCCTTAGGAAGCATCACTACGAACAAAACTAGTGGAGGTGATGGAATTCCAGTTGAGCTATTTCAAATCCTAAAAGATGATGCTGTGAAAGTGTTGCACTCAATATGCCAGCAAATTTGGAAAACTCAGCAGTGGCCACAGGACTGGAAAAGGTCAGTTTTCATTCCAATGCCAAAGAAAAGCAATGCCAAAGAATGTTCAAACTATTGTGCCATTGTACTCATCTCATACGCTGGCAAAGTAATGCTCAAAATTCTCCAAGCCAGGCTATCAAAAAGTCTGTAAACAATAAATGCTGGAGAGGGTGTGGAGTAAAGGGAATCCTCTTACACTGTTGATGGAAATGCAAACTAGTACAGCCACTATGGAGAACAGTGCGGAGATTCCTTAAAAAACTGGAAATAGAACTGCCATATGACCGAGCAATCCGACTACTGGGCATACACACTGAGGAAACTAGAATTGAAAGAGACACGTGTATCCCAAAGTTAATTGTAGCACTGTTTACAATAGCTAGGACATGGAAGCAACCTATATGTCCATCGGCAGACGAATGGATAAGAAAGCTGTGGTTCATGTACACAATGGAATATTACTCAGCTATCAAAAAGAATGCATTTGAATCAGTTCTAATGAGGTGGATGAAACTGGAGCCTATTATATGCATGAAGTAAGTCAGAAAAAAAGCACCAATATAGTATATTAATGCATATATGGAAATTAGAAAGATGGTATTGATGACCCTATATGTGAGACAGCAAAAGAGACACAGATGTAAAGAGCAGACTTTTGGACTCTGTGGAAGAAGGTGAGGGTGAGATGATTTGAGAGAATAGCATTGAAATATGTATATTATTGTATGTGAAATAGATGGCTAGTCCAGGTTCAATGCATGAGACAGGGTGCTCAGGGCTGGTGCACTGGGATGACCCTGAGGGATGGGATGGGGAAGGAGGTGGGAGGGGGTTTCAGAATGGGGAACACATGTACACCCATGGCTGATTCATGTCAATGTATGGTGAAAACCACTACAATATTGCAATTAGCTTCCAATTAAATTAATTAAAAAAAATTCTCCAAGCCAGGCTTCAACAGTATGTGAACCATGAAATTCCAGATATTCAAGCTAGATTTAGAAAAGGCAGAAGAACCAGAGATCAAATTGCCAACATCTGTTGGATCATCAAAAATTGCAAGAATTCCAGAAAAACATCTACTTCTGCTCTATTGACTACACTAAAGCCTTTGACAGTGTGGATCACAAAAAACTGTGGAAAATTCTTCAAGTGATGGGAATACCAGACCATCTGACCTGCCTCCTGAGAAATCTGTATTCAGGTCAAGAGGCAAAAGTTAGAACTGGACATGGAACAATGGACTGGGTCCAAATTGGGAAAGGAGTACATCAAGGCTGTTTATTCTCACCGTGTTTATTTAACTTATATGCAGAGTACATCATAAGAAATGCTGGACTGGATGAAGCACAAGCTAGAATCAAGATACCTGGGAGAAATATCAATAACCTGAGATATGCAGATGGCACCACCCTTATGGCGGAAAGCAAAGAATTAAAGAGCCTCTTGATGAAAGTGAAAGAGGAGAGTGAAAGTGTTGGCTTAAAGCTCAACATTCAGAAAACTAAGATCATGGCATCTGGTCCCATCATATCCTGGCAAACAGATGGGGAAACAATGGAAACAGTGACAGAGTTTATTTTTTGGGACTCCAAAATCACTGTAGATGGTGACTGCAGCCATGAAATTAAAAGACGCTTGTTCCTTGGAAGAAAAGTTATGACCAACCTAGGCAGTATATTAAAAAAAAAAAAAAGACATTACTTTGGCAATGAAGGTCCATCTAGTCAAAGCTATGGTTTTCCCAGTAGTCATGTATGGATGTGACAGTTGGACTATAAAGAAAGTTGAGCACCAAAGAATTGATGCTTTTGAACTGTGGTGTTTGAGAAGACTCTTGAGAGTCCCTTGGACTGCAAGGAGATCCAACCAGTCCATCCTAAAGGAAATAAATCCTGAATATTCATTGGAAGGACTGATGCTGAAGCTGAAACTCCAGTCTTTGGCCACCTGATGCAAAGAACTGACTCATTTGAAAAAACTCTGATGCTGGGAATGATGGAAGGCAGGAGGAGCAGGGGACCACAGAGGATGAGATGGTTGGATGGCATCACCAACTCAATGGACATGAGTTTGAGTAAACTCCAGGAGTTGGTGATGGACAGGGAAGCCTGGTGTCCTGCAGTCCATGGGTTTGCAAAGAGTTGGATATGACTGAGCAACTGAACTGCACTATTTTTTAATATTTGGAAATTTTATTATATTTATTTGCCCATAACAGACACAATAGAAACTATATCAAGTCTTTGCAAGTGCATTTAATATAGGTATTAAGAACACCAGTGATCAAACTGCTGAGAAGTAAAGAAATGCCACCAAGATAGTGGAGTGATTCATAGGAATAGGAACCTACTTCTACCCCTATACTGGAAAGGCAGATTTAAGGAGAAGGTTGTAAAGGAATCTAGGGCCAGGTTAAGTGATCAGTTTCAGACCATACCAGTTTTGTCTCACAGGAGCCGAAGCCATGGAAGTTACACAGGTGCTTCTGGAGAAGCTTCCCAAAATAGGGAAAGAAGGGAGAACACTCTTAGTTTATCTCTAAACTCCCATATACCATCAGTGCTTCATTTTGCCTGCACCTAATGGCAATCCACTCCAGTGTTCTTGCCTGGAGAATCCCAGGGACAGAGGAGCCTGGTCTATGGGATCGCACAGATTTGGACATGACTGAAGTGACTTAGCAGCAGCAACCTTATCAGAAGTATGTATGAGTCTGCTATCATGTGATACAAAATAGTGCCAAGAAAAAGCAGTCCTAAACTAGCATTTTTGCTTGAATGTTGTGCAACAATCTATTCTTTATTTTTTTATAGCTTTATTGATGTGTAAGTTTAAGATGTGAGAGTTGGACTGTGAAGAAAGCTGATCACCGATGAATTGATGCTTTTGAACTGTGGTGTTGGAGAAGACTCTTGAGAGTCCATTGTACTGCAAGGAGATCCAACCAGTCCATTCTAAAGGAGATCAATCCTGGGTGTTCATTGGAAGGACTGATGCTAAAGCTGAAACTGCAATACTTTGGCCACCTCATGCGACGAGTTGACTCACTGGAAAAGACTCTGATGCTGGGAAAGGTTGGGGGCGGGAGGAGAAAGGGACGACAGAGAATGAGATGGCTGGATGGCATCACCGACTCGATGATGAGTTTGAGTGAACATGAGTTTGAGTGAGCTCCGGGAGTTGGTGATGGACAGGGAGGCCTGGAGTGCTGTGATTCATGGGGTCGCAGAGAGTTGGACACGACTGAGCGACTGAACTGAACTGAACTGAAGTTTAAGATGTGCAAATTGTTGGTATATTACATATTGTGATATAATTACCACAGTAAAACTAATAATACAACTCCACTACCTCACATAGATAACATTTCTCTCCCCCCCCATTGAGAACATGTAACATCTACTGTCTTAGCAACTTTCAAGTATATAATACAATAATGTTAACTGCAATCACCATGCTGTACATTAGATACCCAGAAGTTCACCTGCTAGCTGGAAATTTTACCCTTTGGTCAGCATCTCCCCATTTCCCCCAACCTAAGCACCTGGTAA
This sequence comes from Moschus berezovskii, assembly GCF_049115385.1. Lineage (NCBI taxonomy): Eukaryota > Metazoa > Chordata > Mammalia > Artiodactyla > Moschidae > Moschus > Moschus berezovskii. The sequence continues at coordinate 32,305,799 of NC_142488.1, read as the reverse complement.
CAACCATTCTATTCTGTTTCTCTGGATTTGACTGTTTTAGAGTCTATAATTTAGTTATATCACACAGTATTTCTTTTCCTCTCTCTCATTTCTTTTAATTATCTTAATGCCCAAGGGTTCATAAATGTACTTGCAAGTAGCAGGATTTTCTTCTTTTTCATGGTCAGATAGTATTTCATCCATGTGTATATCACATCCATTAAACCACCTATGGATACTTTGGTTGTTTCCATTTCTCAGTATTTGTGAATAATGCTACAATGAGCATGCAAGTGCAGATATCTCTTCAAAATAGTGATTTCATTTTCTTTGAATATATATACCCTGAAGCAGGATTGCTAATGTATGGCAATTCTCTTTTTTAATTTTTTAAGGAACTTCCATATTGTTTACCATAGTAGCTGTACCAATTTACATTCCCACCAAGACAGAGCACAAGGGTTTCCTTCTCTGCATCCTTGTCAACACTTGTTATGTCTTAGTTTATTTGTGGTGATACAGGTTTGTAGTTTTGATTTGCATTTCCCTGATGATTATGATGTAGAGCATCTTTTCATGTAACTGTTGGTGATTTGATGTCTTCTTTGGAAAAAGAATTTATTCAGTTCTTCTGCCTATGTTTTAATTGAATTGCTTGGATATATATGTGGTGGTTTAGTCACTAAGTCGTGTCTGATTCTTTGCGACCTCATGGACTGGAGCCCATCAGGTTCCTCTGTCCATGGGATTTCCCAGGAAAAAATACTGGAGTGGCTTGCCATTTCTTCATCCAGGGGATATTCCCGACCCAGGGATCAAACCTGGTTCTTCTGTATTGTAGGTGGATTCTTTACCGACTAAGCCACCAGGGAAGCCTTTGGATATGTGTGTGTGTGTGTGTGTTTGTGTCTGTGTGTGTCTGTGTATATACACAACCATCGAATTGTATGAGTTCCTTGTGTATTTTGGGTATTATTCTTTTATCACATTTATGATTTGAAAATGTTTTCTCCCATTTTGTAGGTTGACCTTTCATTTTGTCAATTGTCTATTTTTCTGTGCAGAAGCTTTTTAGATTGATGTGGTTCTACTTACTTTGCTTTTGTTATGTTTGCATTCATTGTTATATCTAACAAATCTTTTTAGGACTAATGTCAAGGAGTTTTCTCCTATATTTTCTTCTTGAATTTTTATTTCACTTCTTATATTTAAATCCTTAATCCATTACAATTTAATTTTTGTGAATGCTATAAGATACTAGAGGTTCACTTTTATTCTTCAACATGTGGTTATCCAGTTTTCCTAGCATTATTTGTAGAATAACCTATCTTTCTACCATTGAATATTCTTGGCTCTCTTGTCAAATATTAGTAGATTATACACATGAGACTTTATTTTGGGGCTCTTAATTCTGTTCCACTACTCTTTGGGTCTCTTTTACTACCAGTGTGATAATGTTTTGATTATTATAGCTTCATAGTATATTTTGAAATTAGGAAATGTGATGCTTTCAACTTTGCTTTTTCTCAGGATTGTCTTGGGTGTTTGGGTTCTTTTGCGGATCTATAAAAATTTTAGGATTTAATTAAAAAAACATTTTTCTGTGAAAAAAATGCCATTGAAATTTTGGGATTACTTTGAATCTATAGATGACTTTGGGTAGTATGAACATTTTAGCAATATGAATTATTTGATCCATAAACACAGGATAGCTTTCCATTTGTGCCTTCAGTTTCTTAATTCACTGTCTTATAGTTTTAAGTGTACAGATATTTCAATTATTTGGCTAAATTTATTCCTAAGTATTTTGTTGTCATTGATGCTATTGTGAATGGGATTTTTTTCTTTTAAAAATACTTCATTTTAATAGAGTTACCATAAAAAATACTTCATTTTAATGTATAAAAACACGATTGATTTCTGTATTCTGATTTTGTATCCAGCAATTTTACTGAATTTGATGATTAGTTTAACAGATTTTTTAAGTGGAATTTTTTTTCAGGTTTATTTATATACAGGATCATATAATCTGCAAAGAAAGGCAATTTGATTTTTGCCTTTCCTGTTTGGAAGCCCGTTATTTCTTTTTCTTTCCTGATTGCTCTGACTAGGACTTCCTATACTATGTTGAATAGGAGCAGAGAAAGTGGACATCTTGTTTTATTCCTGATTTTAGAGAAAAAGCTTCCTTTCACCATTATGTATGATGTCTGGGTATACACTCTTTAAGAGTGGAGTCTCAGTTTCTTACAGCCCTCTAGTAAGCCCTGCTGGTTTTCAAAACATCTCAAGGAGTCTTGTATTCCTGGTGTCAGATCCCAGGGCTGGGGTGCCTAGTATGTGGTCCAAGCCCCTCCCTGCAAGGAGGATTCTCAAGCCTGTGGTATTTCCCTTCTCGTCTGTGTCTTCACTAGTAATGTGGGTCCCAACCTGATTGTTTCTCCTCCTCTCTGACGACTGTCTGTGGGGATCTTTCTTTACAGGATTCACTGCAGAAGAGACATCCTGTTAGTTCCCAGGTCTATTTCAGCAAGAGTTATTCTATATATATTTGTAGCTTTGATGTGTTTGAGAGTGAGTGCAACATTCTCCTACTCTGCTATCATGATTACTCTATCAGCCATTATTTCTTTAAATAAGCTTTCTGTTTCTTTCTCCCTCTCTTCTGAAACTCAAATAATTTGCAAGTTATTTCTTTTGGTGGTATCCCATAGATCATATGGGACTTCCCTGATGACTCAGATGATGAAGAATCCATCTGCAATGCAGAAGACCCGGGTTTGATCCCTGGGTCAGGACGATCCTCTGGAGAAGGGAATGGAAACCCACTCCAGTGTTCTTGCCTGGAGAATCCCATGGACAGAGAAGCCTGATGGGCTACAGTCCATAGTGTTGAAAAGAGTCGGACACAACTGAAGCAACTTACCACTCACACATGCACATTTATATATTATTTTAGTATTACTCAGCCATTAAAAAGAATGCATTTGAATCAGTTCTAATGAGGTGGATGAAACTGGAGCCTATTATACAGAGTGAAGTAAGCCAGAAAGAAAAACACAAATACAGTATACTAACGCATATATATGGAATTTAGAAAGATGCAAATGATAACCCTGTATACGAGACAGCAATAGAGACACAGATGTATAGAACAGTCTTTGGGACTCTGTGGGAGAGGGTGAGGGTAGGATGATTTGGGAGAATGGCATTGAAACATGTATGTTGTCATATGTGAAACGAATCACCAGTTCAGGGTCGATGCATGTTACAAGAAAACCAACCAATATAATATTGTAAAATAATTAGCCTCCAATAAAAAAAATAAAGTTAAGTTTGAGACTCCATAAAAGTCTCAGCAAAAAAAAAAAAAAAGGGTCATGGTTATATAAATAATCAGGTCAAGTTTATTGAGAACAGATCTATTTTTTAAACAAGTCTTAATTTGGTTATATTTGGTAAAAATGAGGGTGATTTTAGGGAGAAAAGGATGTTTCAATAAATGTTAAATCCCAGTTTGTTAATGGCAGTCTACCAATGGAGGTAGTAAGACTCATTTCTTGGGTAGTTCCTTGCTGTTATGTGATATTAATGTAAAATTTAATTGAATTCTTAACACCCTAAGTTTGTTTCTGAAGCTTATCTCAGTGATCTATCTTTGGATGAAGATCAGATGCCTCGTGACCTGCAACCAGGACTGAAAAAAAAAACAAAAAGGACATAATTTAAAGGACTGTCTCCAACCTGGATGGAAGGACTTTTTTCAGAAGAAATTACACTACACCAGGATGAGAAGACGACGACATCAGAGGTAGACAGCTTGCCCAAGATGCTGGACCTGATTCGTATTATCATTTATAATGTTTTCTTGACTTCTTAGCCCTCTGCATATAAATCAAATGCTTTTCTACCATAGGCTTGATCCTATGCTAGTTTTAGAAATTAATCCAATTGTTGGGTTTGGAGACATGTAAAAGCTCATTCTGCTTATACAAAAACTCTGTTAGACTTGTGCCATCCTAATGTCCTTAAACCATGGCAACAGTTTGCTTCTAAATTGGAAAATTAAAAACAATAGCTGGAAATCAGAGTCAGGGCTATGGGAAATCCAAGATGGCTGCTTGGCTTTTCCCAGCTCCCTGACAAACCTCATTTTTTATTTGATGGGTTAAAGCCTCCCTGGCTACAGGGCCTCCATAATGAAAAATCACGGAATATTAAGTTTTGTAAATTGTTAAATTAAATTTCTAGTTTTGTTAATGTCTAGTGTTTACTAAGACTCACTTCTGAGACAGTTCCTTGTTACATGATACTGCTAAAAAAATTTAATTAAGTTATTAAAAAGGACACTCTAGGTTAGTTTCTAAGGCTTATCTCAGTAACCAATCTTCAGATAAAGGTCAGATGCTCCATAATGTACAACCAGGAGATTAACACCAGACTATAATCATTTAACGAATGAAATCAGGTGACTTGGGGTATACCAGCCTTTATCTAATGAAAGTTCTTGACTTATAATTCTTATTTTACTAATAACTGCTAGCTATGGGCTTCCCTTGACTTATAATTCTTATTTTACTAATAACTGCTAGCTATGGGCTTCCCTGGTGGCTCAGAGGTTAAAGCATCTGCCTCCAATGCGGGAGACCTGGGTTCGATCCCTGGGTCGGGAAGATCCCCTGGAGAAGGAAACGGTAACCCACTCCAGTATTCTTGCCTGGAGAATCCCATGGATAGAGAAGCCTGGTAGGCTACAGTCCACGGGGTCGCAAAGTCGGACACGACTGAGCGACGGAACGGAACGGATGGCTATATTATTTTCTACGTCACTTGTTTCACTGAGCCTGTGATATAATGCTGAACCGACAGTTCCATATGAGATCAATAATTGTAATAATGTGACTCTGGATATGGGAAAAAGCAACAAGAGGAAATATTTTCCTGGACCAGGAGGCTAGTAAGACAGTGGTCCAGAGACTTTTGCTACTTGCAAGGCCTGGTCCAATTTTAGCACACTGAGTGGCTCATCACTTCCCTAGACCTGGGAATGAGCCTTCCCAGCACCGCAGGACACAATGGCCATGAAATGGTGTCACATGGTCAGATATGTGGCTATGAAGGGACCCTGCTGACTGGAAGTTGGTACTTGCCAGCTGCCTCTACAAAGATTACATCATGACCATTGCAGGCTGCTGACCTTCAACACCCCCTGAAAGAAGTTCAGGGTGAAAATCAAGAATGAGGCACTCTGTGCTCTGAAAAAAAAAAAAAACTGGCAGAACAGGCCTTCAGATAGTTAGATCTTCTCAGAAAAAGGTTTTATGAGTTCCAATTCTTGCATCTTCTCATACCTAGAAAAACACTGACGTCGTTAATGGTAAAATCTGCTTTGGCTATTAAAAAAATTTTTTTTTTTTTACAATTAAGTCAAAATAGAGTAGCTATGGTTCAGACATCCTGGGAAATAACTATTTCCCAGATATCCTGAAAAATGATATTATGGGTGTGATTTCAGATTAGACGCTGTGACATAATGTAGAACTTAATGCTCCTGTAATGCATTTTTGCTTCTGTACTTTGCTTGCTGCTCGTAAAACCAAAGTTACTCCATTTTAAGATAAGGTTGTTTTTAAGTAAAGATTCCTAAAATTGTTTTTGAAAAATAAAAAATAATAAATTAAAAAAAAATCCAAGTGTGTAAAATTCAGTGAGTCAGACCAAAAGGAAGTCAATATTCCAGTTATCATTTTGAGAATACAGTGGAACCAAACTATAACAGTATATCTTTCCCACCATTCATAACTTGGAACCTAGTCTAAACCTCAAACAATATTAAACTACATTTGCTAAGGCCACAAAGAAGAGATAAAAAAAAAATGACTTCTGTTATAATGATTCACTACACTATGGTACAATTTGAACAGATGGCGAGGATTAAATCTACCATCTTTCCTTTCCTCTGATTTCCCTTGTTTCACTCCTCTTAAACGAATCAATCTTCAGCCATATCCTAGTAATGATAAGTGATTTACGGTTTTAGGTGGCAGAGAGAGTCACTCACCCCTAGGCAGTGAGATAATTTTTTTAACTGATTTTGATACTTCACTAGAGCTACTTTGTCCTCTAACTTTGTAAACACTACATGCCAGGCAGTGTACTCAGTGTTTTCTAAATATTTTTAATGGGTCTTTACAATAATCATGTGAGGTATGTTTTAGTATTCTCCATTTACAGATGAGGAAATTAAAGCACAGACCTAATAATTGGTGGAGCTGGAATGTAAACCCATCCAAGTTTATTTAATTCTGATTCTTAAATTCTTACTTTAAACACTTTCTTTATAAGGTAAAGAAACAATTTAGAGAACAATATTAAATTTTTTTGATTGGGTTGTTTATTTTTCTGGAATTGAACTGCAGAAGCTGCTTGTATATTTTGGAGATTAATTCTTTGTCAGTTGTTTCATTTGCTATTATTTTCTCCCATTCTGAAGGCTGTCTTTTCACCTTGCTTATAGTTTCCTTTGCTGTGCAGAAGCTTTTGATTTTAATTAGGTCCCATTTGTTTATTTTTACTTTTATTTCCAATATTCTGGGAGGTGGGTCTTGGAGGATCCTGCTGTGATTTATGTCGGAGAGTGTTTTGCCTACGTTCTCCTCTAGGAGTTTTATAGTTTCTGGTCTTACATTTAGATCTTTAATCCATTTTGAGTTTATTTTTGTGTATGGTGTTAGGAAGTGTTTTAGTTTCATTCTTTTACAAGAGGCTGACCAGTTTTCCCAGCTTCACTTGTTAAAGAGACTGTCTTTTCTCCATTTTATATTCTTGCCTCCTTTGTCAAAGATAAGGTGTCCATAGGTGCGTGGATTTATCCCTGGGCTTTCTATTTTGTTCCATTGATCTATATTTCTGTCTTTATGCCAGTACCATACTCTCTTGATGACTGTGGCTTTGTAGTAGAGCCTGAAGTCCGGCAGGTTGATTCCCCCAGTTCCATACTTCTTCCTCAAGATTGTTTTGGCTATTCGAAGTTTTTTGTATTTCCATACAAATTGTGAGATTATTTGTTCTAGCTCTGTGAAAAATATCGTTGGTAGCTTGATAGGGATTGCATTGAATGTATAAATTACTTTGGGTAATATACTCATTTTCACAATATTTATTCTTCCAATCCACGAACACGGTATATTTCCCCATCTATCAGTGTCCTCTTTGATTACTTTCACCAGTGTTTTATAGTTTTCTATGTACAAGTCTTTTGTTTCTTTAGGTAGATATATTCCTAAGTATTTAATTCTTTTCTTTGCAACAGTGAATGGAATAGTTATCTTAATTTCTCTTTCTATTTTCTCATTATTAGTGTATAGGAATGCAAGGGATTTCTGTGTGTTGATTTTATATCCTGCAACGTTACTGTAATCATTGATTAGCTCTAGTAGTTTTCTGGTAGAGTATTTAGGGTTTTCTGTGTAGAGGATCATGTCATTAGCGAACAGTGAAAGTTTTACTTCTTCTTTTCCAATTTGGATTCCTTTTATGTCTTTTTCTACTCTGATTGCTGTGGCCAAAACTTCCAGAACTATGTTGAATAGTAGTGGTGAGAGTGGGCACCCTTGTCTTGTTCCTGACTTTAGGGGAAATGCTTTCAGTTTTTCAACATTGAGGATAATGATTGCTGTGGGTTTGTCATATATAGCTTTTATTATGTTGAGGTATGTCTCTTCTTTTCCCACCTTCTGGAGGATTTTTATCATAAATGGATGTTGAATTTTGTCGAAGGCTTTCTCTGCATCTATTAAGATAATCATATAATTTTTATTTTTCAGTTTCTTAATGTGGTGTAGGTGGCTCAGAGGTTAAAGCGTCTGCCTCCAATGCGGGAGACCCGGGTTCAATCCCTGGGTCGGGAAGATCCCCTGGAGAAGGAAACGGTAACCCACTCCAGTATTCTTGCCTGGAGAATCCCATGGACGGAGAAGCCTGGTAGGCTACAGTCCATGGGGTCGCAAAGAGTCGGACACGACTGAGCGACCGAACGAACGAACGAATGTGGTGTAGGGCCAAAGAACTAAACAGACATTTATCCAAAGAAGACATAAAGATGGCTAACAAACACATGAAAAAATGCTCAACATCCATCATAATCAGAGAAATGCAAATCAAAACCACAATGATATACCATTTCACACCAGTCAGAATGGCTGCTATCCAAAACTCTACATACAATAAATGCTGGAGAGGGTGTGGAGAAAAGGGAACCCTCTTACACTGTTGGTGGGAATGCAAACTAGTACAGCCACTATGGAGAACAGTGTGGAGATTCCTCAAAAAACTGGAAATAGAACTGCCATGTGATCCAGCAATTGGACTCCTGGTCATACACGCCAGGAAACCAGGATTGAAAGAGACACATGTACTCCAGTGTTCATTGCAGCACTGCTTATAATAGCGAGGACATGGAAGCAACATAGATGTCCATCTGCAGACGAATGGATAAGAAAGCTTTGGTACATATACACAATGGAGTATTATTCAGCCATCAAAAAGAATGCATTTGAACCAGTTCTAATGAGGTGGATGAAACTGGAGCCTATTATACAGAGTGAAGTAAGCCAGAAAGAAAAACACCAATACAGTATACTAACGCATATATATGGAATTTAGAAAGATGGTAACCTTAACCCTGTATACAAGACAGCAAAAGAGACACAGGTGTATAGAACAGTCTTTGGGACACTGGGAGAAGGTGAGGGTGGGATGATTTGGGAGAATGGCGTTGAAGCATGTATATTATCATATGTGAAACGAATAACCAGTCCAGGTTCGATGCATGATACAGGATGCTCGGGGCTGGTGCACGGGGATGACCCGGAGGGAGGATATGGGGAGGAGGGATGTGGGAGGGGGGTTCAAGAAGGGGAACACATGTACACCTGGGGTGGATTCATGTCAATGTATGGCAAAACCAACTAATATAATATTGTAAACTAATTAGCCTCCAATAAAAAAATAAAAATTAAAAAAAATTTTTTTTGAATACCGTTACTTATGTTTTTTAATGACTTTTTAAAAACACGAGCTTTATCATTATATAATTCCAGAAAATTGTATCTAATGGCATGATATAACCATAATGCAAAAGGTAGGTTTGAAGGAAGATTCATGAGGACAATAATTGCTCTTGTTCTTCTCCCAGATGGCTGAATTGTGCTAAGAGGAGCCACCTTTAAGGGTACTATGCAAGCCTTTAATGTAGCAAAACTTTTAAACAGGGGTATCATTACTGGTAGACTCAACTATGGAAGTGTTACACCAGAGGAGAGAGCTGAGAAGAGAAGTTAGGAGAATGAGCCAAAAACTGGGAGCTAGGAGATATCGAAATCCTGTCAGAATGGAGGAAAACCATAGAAGAGAAGTTAATAGAAACAAAAGAGGATTAGTGAGGATGAGGTATGCGTAGCACAGCATGAGAGGAAAGTAGAAAGCAACATGATTGATAATTCAAGTTGCAAAATTCCTGTGTTTTGTAGGCAATCGTTTCTGTAGACTCTAAAATGTGAAAAACATATTCTTTCTGGACTATATTTACTTTCATGTAAGTATTGCACTGAAAATTGTATTCCATTTCACAGCTGAAAATGGAAAGACTGAATTTTTGCTGAGTTTTCTGGTAGGATTCCATTACATTGTCAAAGGCCTGTTTTCAGTAGGAACACACCTTTGGGTTCAGTCTTCTCGTCTATAGCTGCCAAAATGATCAATTGAGAACTAGAACTACACTTTATTTAAAATAATAGAATCCATACTGTATTATTTCACTCAAATGTGGAACATAACAAACAAACATACGAAACACATAAAACAAAGGACCAAGTGGGTGGTTACCAGAAGGGAAGGGTTGGAGGATGGGCAAATTGGTAAAGAGGATCAATTGTATAGAGATAGATGGAAACTAAATTTTTGGTGGTAAGCATGCTGTTGGTCATATAGAAGTAGAGATACAGTGTTGTACACATGAAACTTATAGAATATTATAAACCAATGTTACCTCAATTAAAAAATATCTAAAAAAAGGTGTCCATGACTCTTTGAACCACGTCTAAACCTCCTATTGGAACTATTATAATACAAGTCTGGGAGTAAAGAGATCAAAATAGTATTCAGATATAAAGTACAAAGGTGGTCATAATATATTGGAGGCACGGGAAAAGAGTAAAGTCTCTAGGTTCATGACACTGATTTCTTAGATTGAAACCAGTAATGTGTGTCTGCATTGCAGAAGGGCTGAGTAGTAGGATGTGTCAGACAGAATGTTATATTTTGTCCTCTATACAGATGGACTCCCCTTGTTTATGATACAGTAGCTGTCACTTTGTCCCTTTTTAAATATTTCTGTGTTTTATAGGATTCTTATCTGTGATGATGGTGGGAGTAGAAAAATATTTGAGGAGGTAATAGAGTATTTGAATTATATCACAACTGGTAACAAGTGGTATTATTTTGTATGAAAGTATGGAAAAGATTTATGAATCAATATCACTATACTGAAATGGGGATCCTGCTCCTGCTGCTGCTGCTAAGTAGCTTCAGTCGTGTCCAACTCTGTGCGACTGCATAGATGGCAGCCCACCAGGCTCCCCCGTCCCTGGGATTCTCCAGGCAAGAACACTGGAGTGGGTTGCCATTTCCTTCTCCAATGCATGAAAATGAAAAGTGAAAGTGAAGTCCCTCAGTCGTGTCCTTCTCTTAGAGACCCCATGGACTGCAGCCTACCAGGCTTCTCCATAATGGGGATCCTAGTTGTCTTAATTATAAGAAATATTATATGTGTATAATTGATTTGCATGTTAACTTATAGAGATGGTGTGGAAAAAATTACATGTGGTAAAAAACTAAGTTTGAAATTCCTTAAATAATCCATAGAATAAAGTATTCATGCTTTTGTGTTTATGAACCTGAATAGCAATTTTAATGCTAGAGTATTTAAACTAATTTAGACCAAAGAAAGCTGCCAGCCATGGGAATGTCTATGATCAGAGATCTTTGTTTTCAAACTATTCTGCCTTTACAGTAATTATCAAAAAGTTAGCTGTGGTAGGTGATTCTAAAGTAGTTTTGCTTTTTTCCCTAAGATTTATCTTATATTCTTTTAGTATTAAACCTCTGTATTCTTAATACAAAGCATTAGATGTTTTATTGCTGAGGATTAAACAGAGTAATAAATGTAGATACTCTCAACACAAGGTCTGATATGCAATATATGCTGAAATGTATTTTCTGGATTTGAGTCAAAATCTTCCATGATCCTACATGATATAATCTGTTACTTGAAACTTGAAGAGTGTGGCCACCAATTTCCATGTATTCCTGACCAATATTTTTATTATGTAACCATTGAAGAGTTCTTATTTTCAAGCCTTGATTCATTGATCTTATAACCCACTATAGAGCAGCTTTTTATAATGTGACTTCATTGTTAGGTGAAATAATTTTCCAGCACCTACCTCACATGTCCTTATGGCTATTGAGCTAAAGAAGCAGTAGAAGGAAGATCTGAAAATATAGACTAAGACCTAGAAGTGTTAACTGAATGCACAAAAGTCACTGAGGTCTACAGGAGTGGTAGTGTAGAGAGAGTAGACTAGAGGGTTGGTGCTGTGTGAGAAAAAAGAAGAGTGAAATAGACATAAAGTAGAATATCATGGGAGAAGGAAATGGCAACCCACTCCAGTGTTCTTGCCTGGAGAATCCCAGGGGTGGTGGAGCTTGGTGGGCTGCCATCTATGGGGTCACACAGAGTCGGACACGACTGAAGTGACTTAGAAGTAGCAGAATATCATGAGAAATAATAAAGAAGCCAAAGAGGATTATATATTTATTTATTTTGATGCATGAATATCATTCATTTATGAACACATAATGGAAAGATGCTCCCCCAAAGAGGAAGGTGAATATTGACTGTCAATAGGACAAAGCTGTCTTCAAAAGACAGAGATGTGGCAAGTAGGTTCACAGTTGGGTTGTGGAGCCCATGAGGACGGAGCTCACCTACGTGTGTGTAGCCACAGGGGCAAGGTGCTGGAGGAGGCAGCTCAAGAATGTCTCCAGCTGCTTCTCTGATCTGTATGCAATGAGTCCTCCCGTGTTGGCCCACTGATCCACTCCAGCAGCGCCTTCGTTTCCCACGTGATACACCAACTGTGGCAAGTCAAGCCCCGTGTCAGGATTTCTTTCCAGGCATTCTTTTAAGTCCACCATCCCCCAACCCATGGCCCTGAGGATGGCGTGGGCAGCACAAGAGTCTGGCATCTGAGGCCTTAGCCATGGTTGTGCACCAGGACGTTTTCTTCAGTGACCCAGCTCTGGATTCAGTGGAGATCAACATTCCACAGGACATCTTGGGAATCTGGGTGGATCCTATAGATTCAACTTATCAGTATATAAAAGGTTCTGCTGACATGAAACCCAACCAAGGAATCTTCCCCAGTGCACTTCAGTGTGTAACTATTTTAATTGATGTCTATGACATACAGACAGGGGTGCCTCTCATGGGAGTCATCAACCAACCTTTTGTATCACAAGACCTACACACCCTCAGGTGGAAAGGACAGTGCTACTGGGGCCTTTCTTACTTGGGAACCAATATCCATTCCCTCCTGTCTCTCGTCTCTTCAAGAAACAACAGTGAAACTCAGAGCCAGGTGACCCAAAACCCCAGCTCCGAAGGCTCCCACCCGTTCTCAGCTGTCATCAGCACCAGTGAAAAGGAGGCCATCAAGGGAGCGTTGTCACGTGTGTGTGGAGAGCGCATCTTCCGGGCAGCGGGCGCTGGTTACAAGAGCCTCTGTGTGGTCCTTGGCCTGGTTGACATTTACATCTTCTCAGAAGACACCACGTTCAAGAGGATTTTATATATATATATATATATATATATTTAAATGCATGGGGTTAACTATATGTCTCATATTCTCATATTTCTGGTTCTTACTTTCTGAGTACATGGGATATTTCATTTCTTTGGATTATCCATGGGTTGATGAGACATGTAATTTTGGCCAGTGATGTACGAGTGGACTTTACATACATCACCTCTAGGCTGGAGCAGTTAGCTGGTGTGAGACATTTTAGAGTTCTTTTTTCTATCTAATATGGGAAATGACAGTGTTCAAGATGGTGGCTGCTCCTCTATCTTGATTCCCTGAGTGAGATGAGAGAGACCTCCTCTGCCATTTCTCAACTATTCGATGATGGTCTTATTTCACAAGAGAGAAATAAATCTGCTATTTTAAGTCATTAAAGTTTTGTAATTAGCTGCACCTTCACACATCTTAGGTTATTTACTACTGTAGCATGCCTTTACGTATTCTTCTGATCAGAGTAGGTAGATGGAAAATGAGACATTTAGCAAAAATGCAAGCTATGTGAAGAATGAGGCAAAGACAGTAGATGTAGCTCATTAGATATATTAATATTTATATGCCTAGATATGTACATGTGTGCATGTAGTCACATATATATTATATACACATATGTGTATACTATATATATATATATAATATGTATATATCAAAAAAGACAGCAAGAGGGAGGGAAGGAGGGTTAGGGAGAGAGACACACAGAGCAAGAGTGAGAGAGAACATTTTGTATAATGATTAAAAAACATAAGTAAGAAACCTCTTATGGTGGAAATGAGTGATGAAAGAATTCGTGGAGTTTTCTCTGAAATGTTTTGCCATAAAAGGAATAAGAGTAGGGAATCATTACAGGAAGCATCAGACACAGGTAAGACTTTCACATGTTTTTCTTCTGAAGCATGAGAAGATGAGTGAAGTTGCTCAGTCATGTCCGACTCTTTGTGACCCCATGGACTGTAGCCTACCATGCTCCTCTGTCCATGGGATTTTCCAGGCAAGAGTACTGGAGTGGGTTGTCATTTCCTTCTCCAGAGGATTTTCCTGACCCAGGGATCGAACCCGGGTCTCCTGCATTGTAGGCAGATTCAGTACCTATCTGCACATAGAGAAAAATGATAATAAAGGGGGTGCTAGAATACCTGGGATGACAGAGTGGAACAAGGTCCTCAGATTCAAGTTTGAATTCAGAGATTAGTTTCTTAAGTTTATTCAGGAGGACGGATGCTTCTTTCTTTGTTAATGGAGGGAAAATGAGCGATATAGAAGCAGGAATGTGTTCAACATTAGCATCAAAATTGCATCTTACATTTTATCAAAGAAGCATGGTAGATCTTAAATTACAATATTTTAAAGGCCATGATATAAATGCTAATCATTGTCATTATTCTGGCATAATGCGTACTGTGGACAGCTCCCGTTTTGTGTTCATTGTGCTCAGAGCCTCCCACACAGCACTTCTCCACTTTTGAAGCAACCTTTCACAGAGACATTTGCAAAGCGTACTTCACACCCTGAGTTTTAAAAACCACAGAATTATATCCAGAGCAGTTCACAATTTGCAAAAGGTCTATCACTTTGAAAAGAATAATTTGCCAGGAGTGCAAAGTTTACCTAACAAACATATTTCTCCTGTGAGAGGAAGAATATGTGGGAGCAAAATTATAGAGGGAAAAATCACTTAAGTCTATCTTACCCCTTGAAGTGGAAATTAGACCAATGTGTAGCTCAGAAATTACATATAAATGCCAAGACCTAAACTAGTGGTTCTGAAATTTCCATAGGTGTCAGTGTCACCTGTTAGCTTATTAAAATTGCAGGTGTTGGGGACCACACTGAAATTTACTGTGTTAGAATACTGAAGAAAAGGGGTCCAAGCCTTTGTTTTTTTGTAAGGTCACCAGGTGAGTTTTTGCACTCCAAAGGTCTAGATTTATTGATCAGAGCATTTTTTCATTAGGCTGATAGGCTCTTGAATTCCTCTAAAGCAGTGAGAGAAGTATTGTGTGATTCTGAGTAGAGTGGCTGTACTACTTAGGGACCAAAAAAGCCAGGATCACAGACCACAGGAAGTTGCTGTTGGAGAGAGATTTTGGTGCTTCTCTTCACATTTTATTGGTGTGGAGACTGTGACTTAAAACTGTATGAATCCTTTTTGTGAAGTGGCACAAAGGGCTGATAATCGAATCTAAGACTGGTTTCAAAGTTTAATCCCCATGTTTAACATAAAATGCACATAAAATATGTGGCTTTATTCTGCTGAAATTATTCTGTCTTTTAAGAACCCATTATTTCTCATATCTCTAGACATCCTGCTTTCCTTTAAGTGTTACAATTTCCAAGGGAAAAAGAAAGGGGTTTAATTTGTGGATCGATTTCCTAAATTTTATGTACTTGTGGGAGAGGTAAATGACACCTGTCCATGGAATAATTTGAAGCATTACTCTCACAAATATATATACTTGTTGTCTGCCCTTGTCCCACCCCAAGCACAGAGTTTCTCTCCTTCCTCTATAAGAAATTAACGGGAATTTAAGTGATTTCTTAAAAAATTAATTTTTAAGTAATTTACTGTGGTTCTTTAAATGATTACTATGTTGGAAAGAGCTGACTCATTATCTTACCAACAGCTTCACAAAACAAATGGGCTTTTGATTGGTTCCTTCTGTGATTGGAAGCCTTCAAGGCAGAAAGAAACTGCTGGAGACCTTTTGTTTGAGGGAAAGAAAATTTTTTGAAACTCTAAGTGGGGTGGAGAGTACAAAAGGAGGATTGAGAAGGAACCAAGATAAGTAATTCACTGAAATGGTATTTCTGGTGATTAGTGTGAAATGTGCCTCATAGAACAATATCAGGAGGAGTCAAGGGGAGGGGCCTCATATTGATTATTTTCTACCTTTTCCACCATCAAATGAAAATTTAAACCCAAGTCAACATATTTATAAACAACTTCGTATATTAAAGTTCCCTGTGTTTGAAATACCTAACATTATTTCTTTCTTGCATTTTTGGACCCTGTACTGCTATAACCACTCGATTAGGGGATGCATTTCAAACTTTGATAAAAAGAAAAGCATTTTGGTTATTATTTATTTTAGTTTCCATTAGACTCATTGATATTTTTGTGTAAGAATATTTAGTTTATTGTTGTTATTAAAGTTTTAAAAGAAATTCTAATGCCCTACAATTCTATAAATAGAAATTAAAATATAAATATTGACTAGAAGAAAAATTTAGTTGACAGTTTTAGATAAAGCCTGCTTGTCAAGAAAAAAATGCTTGAACAATCCAAAACACAGATGGGAAAATGATATGAACAAGTTATTTGGAGAAATGCCAAATAGCATTCTACAGTAATATGAAATTAAGTTCAATTACCCAATGAATTGGGGTACTTCACATTAAGATATCAATGACATACTGTTTTTTATTTTTGACAAAAATGAAAAAGAATGCCATCATCCAGAATTGGCAAAGCTGTGGGAAAATACATATTCTTATATACTTTTTGAGAGTGTGTGAATTTGCCTATCATTTTCAGTGGGGGTTAGAATCATCTACTGCAATTTAAAATGTCCATATATTTGATACAGAAATGCCACTTTTAAGAGTTTATACTAAAGACAAAACCCCAAAACCCACATGGGACCAAACCAAAACAACTGGAGTTAACTAAATTTATGGTATATCAATACTATGTAATCGGAGAAGGCAATGGCACCCCACTCCAGTACTCTTGCCTGGAAAATCCCATGGACCGCAGAGCCTGGTGGGCTTCAGTCCATGGGGTCGCTAAGAGTCGGACACGACTGAGCGACTTCACTTTCACTTTTCACTTTCATGCATTGGAGAAGGAAATGGCAACCCACTCCAGTGTTCTTGCCTGGAGAATACCAGGGACGGCAAAGCCTGGTGGGCTGCCGTCTATGGGGTCGCACAGAGTCGGCCATGACTGAAGTGACTTAGCAGCAGCAGCAGATATACTGTGTAATACTAAACAGTTGTTTAAAAGAATAACAGCTTTACATACTAAAATAGACTCCCTAATACATATTTTATGCAAGGCTAGCAGAACAATTAGTATTATGAATCTATTTATTATTTTGCAAATTTATATTTTGTTAATGATATTGTATTATATGATACTAGAAAATGTATAGATATGTTTAGGACGGTACTATAATGAATACTGTTGTTCATTGCCCAGAATCCTGATTAAAATTTAAGGATTTCCTCTCACTTCCCAGTTTCTCAGTGAGTGGGCTGCCTCCTGACAGCTGTAGGCTCTCAGTCTTTTCTGGAAATTGCCCTTGGCTGGTAAGTCTTGCTTCATGAAAGATCACAGGGTCTATACATACTTCTAGTCATTTCCAGGGTAGAAATGCCAAGGCTGCTTACTGTAATACAGGACATCTCTGAAGGGTCATCCCAGATTTCTCCATGGCCTTGACTCTAGCCTTGGTTAAGATTGCATTGTAGCCTCCCTTTCCCCTCTGGCCATTCCTGCATCCTTCATTCCCTTCTATAGGTATTGATCATCCTTATAAACCTGTCACACAGCAGTTTCTGTTTCAGGATCTGCTTCCCAGAGAAACCAACCTGTAACATTTAAAATTTATTATAATGTATACTCCCATGGAGGTAACTTTGAATGAAAGGGGAAAAGAGGGCTTACAATTTTCTATTTTCTTGACACCTGACTTTGAAATTTTGTTCATGTAAGGTAGGTAACACTCTGGGCTTATGTCACAATTTTTCTATCAGTATAAAAACTATTATCTTTCTAATTTTTAAAATAGGTCAAGATTTTGTAGACACTCATGGACTTTAAGTTCTCCTTGACAGTGAATTTCTGGATTACCAATGTATGGTATGTATAGCTACCATAGCCTGTTGCTTGAAGCATGGAAGCTAACTTCTCTATTGAAATATATTATTTCTTTAATGAATTCCAGAGCTGTCATCTCATTAAAATAGCTCTAATTTATCCTTGTTGTCACTAGTATTTCCATAATTTATGCATCCTAATGATCTTTGAAAATTACACCACTGATGAACAGTCATTCCCCCAAACACTTATTGAGTGCTTGCTATATACCAGACATATGGTACATATTCTGATTTTAGGATGCAATGTGAAATAAAACAGAAAAAAAATTTCCTTTTTATCCTAAAATTTATATTCTGGCAGGGAGTTAAAGCTTATGAGATTCTATTTATCTACTTATTTATTTTACTACTTTAGTTACAGTAGATTATATGTGGTATACTAGAAACTGTTTAGTTCTGTGGTTAAAAAAGAAAAAAACATATATACTGAATATATCTGTCAAAAGAGGATACGCTTTGCTGTTATAACTGCCTCTAAATCTTAATATCTTTAGCAAAACATATTTTATTTCTCACTTCATCATTTAGAGCATGACTAGTTCCTATCACAGTTTGGAGAGAAAGTGGCAAATTAAATGTTACCTCCTAAAGGTTTCCAGCCCAAAGTGATACATGTCATTAATGCTTATGTTTCATTAGCCAAAGTAAATCAGGTGGGAAATCTGAACTTATAAGTTTGAGGTACAGTTCTTTCACACTCCTTAATAGAGGAGAAGTAGAATGACTTAACTGTTTCAATAATTTTTGTAAGTGTGAAGAACTGGGGTGTGCAATGAAGATAGTTCCAGCTTTAAATCAGATTGTAAAGATAGGTTTCATGGAGAAACTATTATTCGGTCAAAGACAGAGGAGGTAAGACCATGGATACAACAGAGGGAGGAACCTCCCCCATTTTATTTTGTAAAAATAATTTTCCAGATAAAGGAAGTGGCTAATGTAAAGTCATCAGGCAGGAACATGCTCAGTGTGTGTGTGAGGAAGAGCAAAGCCAGTGTGGCTGGAGTAAAATGAGCAAGATGGAAGGCAGTAGGAAGTCAGATGAGAGAGAAAAACTTTAGCAATAATATTTAGGACTTTGTAGGTTGTAATAAGGACTCTGGCCTTTACTTCAAGAGAAATAGGGAATCATTGTGAGATTTTGACTTCTCTGTAGACTGGGGCTCTCATCTCATATGAAAGTATTTTCCGTTTTCCTTTCCCCTGATCTCTCTGAAAAACTGACTGTTGTTCCATAATCAGCTTGCAATCTTCAAGTTTGTTCAGGACCTCTCAGTGGCTGAGTGCAAATAATCTCTGCTCTGCTAGGATTCTGCTGACATCAGTCCTTACTTAATCACTGGTGCCCTTCTCCCTTTCCCTGGTCATTATGTGTGCTGTGCTTAGTTGCTCAGTCATGTCTGACTCTTTGTGACCCCATGGACTGTAGCCTGCCAGGCTCCCCTATCCATGGGATTCTCCGGGCAAGAATACTGGAATTGGTCACCATGCCTTCCTCCAGGGGGTCTTCCCAACCCAGGGATTGAACCCAGGTCTCCCACATTACAGGTGGATTCTTTACTGTCTGAGTCACCAGGGAAGTCTGTGGTCATTATATGCCAAATAATTTGCACTTACTGTCCCTCATACTTTCCAAAATCTTTGACTCACTAATGCTACCCTTCAAAATCAGTTTTTCTTGAAAAGACCAGAGAACATTTTGGTATTTTCCATGCAGTTTTCCCTGTTTTCTCTACTAGACACTGTCCATACCACTGAAAGAAACGTATAGGAACTATGGCATTGCATTGTTCCTTTCATTGGTATGGGCATGGTGTCTAATGCATGCCAATTGTGTTCAGAGTAAAAAATTCTTTGTCCAGTGTGGCAGTATATATTTTCTGAAGCAAGACACAGTAATTACTGTTTATAGAGTGTTTCTTTTTGCATACCAGAAGCATATAGCTACAAGTAAAAACATAAAACCTTCTCAAGTCATCTCAGGAGATAACCTTGAATAATATATCTGCATTAGTCTGTTACAGCTGCTGTAACAAAACTGTCTTAGACTGGGTGGCTTATAAACAGCAGAAACTTACTTTTCATAGTTCTGGAGGCTAAGAAGTCCAAGATCAGGGCACTAACAGATTTAGTATCTGGTCAGAGCTTGCTCTCTGGTTCATATATAGTCATCTTTTTTCTTTGTCCTCACATGACAGAAGAGGCAATGGAGGTCTCTAGGCTCTAATGTGGAGAAGGCAATGGCACCCCACTCCAGTACTCTTGCCTGGAAAATCCCATGGGCGGAGGAGCCTGGTGGGCTGCAGTCCTTGGGGTCGTGAAGAGTCGGACATGACTAAGCGACTTCACTTTCACTTTTCACTTTCATGCATTGGAGAAGGAAATGGCAACCCACTCCAGTGTTCTTGCCTGGAGAATCCCAGAGACGGGGGAACCTGGTGGGCTGCCGTCTATGGGGTCACACAGAATCAGACACGACTGAAGCGACTTAGAAGAAGAAGAAGAAAGAAATGGCTCTAACATAAGGGCACTAATACTATTCACGAGGTCTCTACTCTTGTGACTTACTTACCTACCAAACACCCCACATCCTAATACCATTACAATGGGGTTTAGGATTTCAACATATGAATTTTGGAGGGATACAAACATTCACTCCCTAGCATTTTGCCTGCCCCCTGCCCCCAAATCAGGTCCTTTTCAAATGCAAAATATACTCACTACATTCTAACAATCCTAAAGGTCTTAACTCATTCCAGTATTAACTCTTAAGTGTAAAATTAAAATTCTCATCCAAATATCTAAATCAGATGTGGGTGATATGATTCATCCTGGGCCAAATTGCTCTCCAGCTGTGAACTTGTAAAACAAGAACAAGTTATATGCTTCCAAACTCTGGTCGTGGAACAGGCATGGGATAGGCACCTCCATTTCAAAAGGGAGAAATAGGAAAGAAGAGGGGGATAAGGGATCCCAAGCAGGTTCATGCTACAAGGCAAACTCCATGAGCTCTTAAGGTTCATGAGTAATCCTCTTTACTTAATGTTCTGCCCTCCAGGCTCATCTGGATGGCCTGGAAAAACTCTTTCCATGTGCCCTGTGGCCATCGTCAGCTAGAGTCCCAAATCTGTGGTTCTCTGTGGCCTCATCCTTTGAAACCCCACAGCTCATGTACTTTTGGAGCCAGTAGAGATGGCGCCATGTGAACACTACCAAGATTTGTTGCCTGTACCCTCTTGCAGGGTGGACATGGTGGCCTGTGCTGTATCAACGCCTCCTGAAGCCCTTTCTGGACTTACAAAAGACCATGCAGCTAAAGTGAGGAGTGGAGCCCAGGAGGTGATGTGGTGCCAGGCAGCATGCACCAAGGTCCTGCAGGTGCTGGTAACTCCTCCTTTGAAACCGTTCTCCCCTCAGGTCCTTCTACTCTGGGCCTGTGATGGACATGTCAGCTCCAATGAAGTCTGAATTTTTTCCTAATCTTTGAGTGCTGTTGCTTTTTTGCTTTAGTAATTTCATCTTTAGGTCATTTCTCACTTCTCACATTACTGCTGACATAGTCAGGAAGAACCAAGCTTCACTTTCAGTACTTTGTTTTAGATATAACTTAGGCTCAGTATCAAATTTTCTCATTGTTAAGTTCTACCTTCCACAAAATACTAGAACGTGACTACAATTCAGCCAAGTTCTTTGCCACTTTATAACAAGAATTTCCTTTCCTTCAGTTTCCAATGATATGTTCCTCATTTCTGACTGAAACCTCATAAGAATAACCTCTATTGTTCATATTTCTACTAACATCTTGTTCAGTATTGTTTATGTATTGTCTTTGTTGTCGTTGTTTATTCACTAAATCATGTCTGACTCTTTGCAAACCCATGAACTGTAGCCTACCAGACTCCTCTGTCCATGAGATTTCCCAGGCAAGAATACTGGAGTGGGTTGCCATTGCCTTCTCCAGGGAATCTTCTTGACCCAGGGATCAAACCTGCATTTCTTGTGTCTCCTGCATTGACAGGCGGATTCTTTACCACTAGCGCCACCTGGGAATCTCCAAGAAGATTGAAATTTCCTCTACAGCTCTCTTCATTCCAAACTCACATCAGAATTGCCTTTAAAGGTCCATTCATTAAAATGTAGGTGTGTTCTAGCATACACGTCAAAATTCTTCCAGCCTTTATTTATTACACAGCTCCAAAGCTATTTTCACATTTTAGGTATTTGTTAGAACAACACCCCACTTCTCAGTACCAATTTCTATCTTATCTGGTTAGGATGATACAACAAAAATTCTTAGACTGGGTGGCTTATAAACAACAGAAATATATTTGCCACAGTTTTGGAGGCTGGCAAATATAAAATCAACTCGCTGGCAGATTCAGTGTCTGGTGGGGTCTCACTTTCTGCTTCATAGATGTCCATCTTCTCACTGTCCTCACAAGGCAGAAAGGATGAAGCCGCTTTCCTGGGTTTCTTTTACAAGGGTGCTAATTCCATTCATAAGAGCTCCACCTTTGCCATCTAATCACCTACCAAAGGCCCCATCACATTGGAGGCTGGGATTTCAATACATGGATTTCATGGGAACATACACACTTAGACTATAGCAATATCCAAGCATGGTTTCTGGAGAAAGATAATATATCTGAGTTCAAACCCTGGCTCTGATACTTATTATATTTGTGATCTTAAATTGCCTCAGTTTCCTTGCCTATTATAAAAAGAAATAGGATATATCTCATATATATTGCTGCCTGGCACATAGTTAGTGATCTATAAAGTTAAGTTGTTTTTATTATTCATCTTCATGCAAATCAGTGTCCACGCTAAGGCTCTAGTCTACCCCTGATTTAATGGAATGATGTGGAGCCTTCTAAGCTCCCTTTGGTCATAAACTGTCTTTTGCTTTTTCTGCGTTTACCTTATACCGCTGTTCCTGTGAGAGCAGCTCCATAATAAATTGAGTGACAGCTATTGATTTCTTGGCAACATCACTCTTCCGCTTCAGTTTCCTTACCAAAGCCTGAATGAAATCGTTGTCTTTCTTGTTTTCAGGACATTAGCAAATGTGGTTCCTATTGGGTAGTGAGGAGTGCTCAAGCTGCATTGTGTGCACTGTGAAAGTCAAAGCTGTCTACCTGTCAATTGCAATAGCAGTGAACAGCCATGCTTTATGCAATGCCAGTGACCAATGAAAGGACTGAGAGCTAAAAGATTATGGCTCTTCTGTAGCTTTTCTCAGCTTCCCTGTGACTGCTTAAGTGAACGTCACTCAGTTATGTCCAATTCTTTGTGACTCCATGGACTATACAGTCCATGGAATTCTCCAGGCCAGAATACTGCAGTGGGTAGCCTTTCCCTTCTCCAGTGATCTTCCCAACCCAGGGATCAAACCCAGGTCTCCCACATTGCAGGCAGATTCTTTACCAGCTGAGCCACCAGGGAAGCCCAAGAATACTGGAGTGGGTAGCCTATCCCTTCTCCAGGGGATCTTCCTGAACCAGGAATTGAACCAGGTCTTCTGCATTGCAGGTGGATTCTTTACCAGCTGAGCTACTAGGGAAGCCCCATGGCTGCTTATGTTGGGTTCATCTCTGGAATTTTGATTAGAAATCCAGAGGCCATTCACCAATTTGAGAAGTGAGAACTTCTAATGACCGAAACTCCAAAATTATCTTTACAGTTGGGATACGCTTTGGTTGTATAATTACATGTTTGGTACAGTAGAAATATAGTATATAGAATCAATGTTTATTTCCTAAATTAAAAGTAAAGAAAGTCAGATTTACTTTTATTAAGAATTCTCAGATGTCTCCTGAAAAAGATATACACTGACATTGCACAATTAGATCTGGGAATTTTCATGTCACTTCTGTAATCATCCCTTCAATGGCTTCCTCCTGCCATGTGCGCTTTTGACCCTGGATTTCTGGGATTTGCTTGTCTTCCCACACTGTTGTTTAGCCTACCCTCCAATTACTCTCCATACATTTTCTGTGCGCTAATGAAATTGGCCAAATCTAATTTTATCCAGAAATACTGTTTAATGTTTCTCTTCCATATGACTACTAACACTGGTCTCAGTTCATAAAATTTTTCCCATCTGCATTAAAATATCTGAGGTGGGCTCAATATTCAAAATCCACCTAAAGTGTAATCTTGCCCACTATGTATTTTTAGAAATTCCTGGGCAACTTGTCTTTCCCTCCACCAATGTTCTACAGTCTCTATTGTCTGTAACTCTTTTATGGTACATATATCACTCTTTTTTTTGGCCACATTTGTGTATTTTCCTTACAGCTGCTTGACTATATATGCCTAAAAGGGAAAAATTTTGTTTCTCTATTCAGATCCATTATTGTTCAGGGTGGAGAACAGGTTCCTTCTAATATTCAGTTACTAACAACAATACCTATTTGATACAAAAATACTATTGGAGTGGTTTTGTTTAAGGAGAAGGAAGTGTCTAGAAAAATAGTTGTGCTCTAGCCCAGTCTTGGAGCAACCCTTGACTGATGCCTGACAGACTTTGGATCATAGAATCCCAGATCCTTTTCTTGTGAGGAGGCTGTGGGAGAAAACTTCTGAGATAAACTTACACTCCGGAGGTATCCTGTAGTATCACACTGAATCTACTCTCTACTGGGATTTGAGATCATATCCCTACTGGCTTCCTCTGAATCCACATTTTGTTTCCTCCACTGCCTTTCCAGGTTCCTCTGTATTTTCTTTTAAAAAATCACCTGCACAGAAATTTCCATCTCAAAGTCTATTTCTGGAGAACAGCCTAAGGCAGATCCTTATGTTAAAAGCTATATTTGATTTATCATTTTACTTCTCAGAGTTTCCAACTGAGTGTCCAATGTTTAGTAGATATTTACATATTAGAAGAATAGTGAAAGAAGAAATGAATACATTAATACTGAATTGCTTATTGGTATTTCAGAAAGAAGTCAAAATAACTACCCCAAAGAGTAGAAAAGGAAAATTCTGACCATTCACTACTGCCCTTTACCAACTTAACCAGCAAAGCCAATAGCATTCCTTTCCTCAAGAATAATCTGAGAATAAAAGTGGCACTGGGCTTCCCAGTCTGATTTTGGTATTGACCATCTGGTGATGTCCATGTGTAGAGTCTTCTCTTGTGTTATTGGAAGAAGGTGTTTGCTATGACCAGTGTGTTCTCTTAGCAAAACTCTGTTAGTCTTTGCCCTGCTTCATTTTGTACTCCAAGGCCATATTTTCCTATTACTGCAGGTATTTCTTGACATCCTACTTTTGCATTCCATCCCTATGATGAAAAGGACATCTTTTGTTAGGTGTTAGTTCTAGAAGCTCTTGTAGGTCTTCATAGAACCATTCAGCTTCAGCTTCTTCAGCATTGCTGGTTGGAGCATAGACTTGGATTACTGTGATATTGAATGGTTTGCCTTGGAAACAAACAGTTATCATTCTGTTCATTTTTGAGATTGCACCCAAGTACTGCATTTCAGAATATTTTGTGGACTATGAAGGCTACTCCATTTCTTCTAAGGGATTCTTGCCCACAGTAGTAGAGATAATGGTCATCTGAGGTAAATTAACCCACTCCAGTCCAACTTAGTTCACTGATTCCTAAAATGTCAGTGTTCACTCTTGTCATCTCCCATTTGACCACTTCCAATTTCCCTTGATTCATGGACCTAACATTCCAGATTCCTATGCAGTACTGTTCTTTACAGTGTCGGAATTACTTCCGTCACCAGTGACATGCACAACTGGGTGTTGTTTTTGCTTTGGCTCCATCTCTTCATTCTTTCTGGAGCTATTTCTCCACTCTTCTCCAGTAGCATATTGGGCACATACCGACCTAGGGAGTTCATCTTTCATTGTCATATCTTTTTGCCTTTTCATACTGTTCAAGGGGTTCTCAAGGCAAGAATACTGAAGTGCTTTATAGTGGTTTATCAGATTGGTTATATTATTTGCAGCCAAAGATGGAGAAACTCAATACAGTCAGCAATAACAAGACCGGGAACTGACTGTGGCTCAGATCATGAACTCCTTATTGCCAAATTCAGACTTAAATTGAAGAAAGTAGGGAAAACCACTGGACCATTCAGTTATGACCTAAGTCAAATCCTTTACAGTTATACAGTGGACGTGACAAATAGATTCAAGGGATTAGATCTGATAGAGTGCCTGAAGAACTGTGAACAGACATTCGTGATATTATACAGGAGGCAGTAATCAAGACCATCCTCAAGAACTAGAAATGCAAAAAGGAAAAACGGTTGTCTGAGGAGGCCTTAAAAATAGCTGTGAAAAGAAGAGAAGCTAAAGGCAAAGGAGAAAAGGAAAGATATACCCATTTAAATTCAGAGTTCCAAAGAAAAGCAAGGAGAGATAAGAAAACCTTCCTTAGTGACCAATGCAAAGAAATAGAGGAAACAATAGAATGGGAAAGACTAGAGATCTCTTCAAGAAAATTAGAGATACCAAGGGAACATTTCATGCAAAGATGGGCACAATATAGGACAGAAATGGTAAGGACCTAACAGAAGCAGAAGATATTAAGAAGAAGTGGCAAGAATACACAGAAGAACTGTGCAAAAAAGATCTAATGACCCAGATAACCATGATGGTGTGATCACCCATCTAAAGCCAGACATCCTGAAATGCAAAGTCAAGAAGGCATTAGCAAGCATCACTACAAACAAAGCTAGTGGAGGTGATGGAATTCCAGTTGAGCTATTTCAAATCCTAAAAGATGATGCTGTGAAAGCGGTACACTCAATATGCCAGCAAATTTGAAAAAATCAGCAGTGGCCACAGGACTGGAAAAGGTCAGTCTTCATTCCAATTGCAAAGAAAGGCAATGCCAAAGAATGTTCAAACTACTACACAATTGTTGTCATCTCACATGCTAACAAAGTAATGCTCAAAATTCTCCAAGCCAGGCTTCAGCAATACATAAACTGTGAACTTCCAGATGTTCAAGCTGTATTTAGAAAAGGCAGAGGAAACAAAGATCAAATTACCAATATCCATTGGATCATCGAAAAAGCAAGCAAGAGATTTCCAGTAAAATATCTCCTTATGCTTTATTGCAGATGGCAAAGGCTTTGCAATGGCAGAGACTTTGAGAGTATGGATCACAACAAACTGTGAAAAAATTCTTCAACAGGTGGGAATACCAGGCTACCTCATCTGCCTCCTGAGAAATCTGTGTGCAGGTCAAGAAGCAACAGTTAGAACTGGACATGGAACCACAGACTGGTTCCAAGTCAGGAAAGGAGTATGTCAAAGCTGTTTATTTTCACCCTGCTTATTTAACATGTTCAGAGTACATCATGCAAAATGCCAGCCTGAATGAAGCACAAGCTGGAATCAAGATTGCTGGGAGAAATATCAATAACCTCAGATACGCAGATGACACCACCCTTATGGCCAAAATCTAAGAAGAACTAAAGAGCCTCTTGATGAAAGTGAAAGAGGAAAGTGAAAAAGTTGGCTTAAACTTACAACATTCATAAAACTAAGATCATGGCATCTGGTCCCATCGCTTCATGGCAAATAGATGGGGAAACAATGGAAACAGTGACAGATTTTATTTTTGTTGGGCTCCAATATCACTGCAGATGGTGACTTCAGCCATGAAATTAAAAGACGTTTGCTCCTTGGAAGAAAAGCTATGACCAATCTAGACAGCATATTAAAAAGCAGAGACATTTTTTTGCTGGCAAAGGTCCGTGTAGTCAAAGCTATGGTTTTTCCAGTAGTCATGTATGGATGTGAGAGATGGACCATAAAGAAATCTGAGCACCAAGGAATTGATGCTTTTGAACTGTGGTGTTGGAGAAGACTCTTGAGAGTCCCTTGGACTGCAAGTGGATCAAACCAGTCAATCCTAAAGGAAATCAGTCCTGAATTTTCATTGGAAGGACTGATGCTGAAGCTGAAGCTCCAATGCTTTGCCCACCTGATGCGAGGAATGGACTCATTGGATAAGACCCTGAGGCTGGGTAAGATTGAAGGCAGGAAGGTAATGGGATGACAGAGGATGAGATGGTTGGATGGCATGATCAACCTGGTGATCATGAGTTTCAACAAGCTCCAGGAGTTGGTGATGGACAAGGAAGCCTGGCATGCTGCAGTCCATGGTTTCACAAAGAGTCGGACACGACTGAGCGACTGAACTGAACGGAAAGCCTTTGACTGTGTGGATCAAAACAAACTGTGGAAAATTCTTAATGAGATGGGAATACCAGAACACGTGACCTGCCTGATGAGAAATCTGTACACAGGTCAAGAAGCAAGTTAGAACCAGACATGGAACCTCAGAGTGGTTCCAGATCAAGAAAGTATTGCATCAAGGCTGTATATTGTCACCCTGCCTATTTAACTTATATGCAGAGTACATCATGTGAGATGCCAGGCTGGATTAATCACAGCTGGAATCAAGATTGCCAGGAGAAATATTAGTAACTTCATATATGCAGATGACATCAGACTTATGGTAGAAAGTGAAGAACTAAAGAGCCTCTTGATGAAAGAGAAAGAGGAGAGTGAATAGGTTAGCTTAAAACTCATCAATCATAAACTAAGATCATGGTATCCAGTCCCATCACTTCATGGCAAATAGATGGGGAAACAATGGAAACAGTGAGAGACTTTATTTTCTTGGGCTCCAAAATCACTGCAGATGGTGACTGCAGCCATGAAATTAAAAGACGCTTGCTCCTTGGGGAAAAAAAAAACTATGACAAACCTAGACAGCATATTAAACTCCAGTACTTGGCCACCTGATATGAAGAACTAACTCATTGGAAAAGACCCTGATGCTGGGAAAGATTGAAGGCAGGAGGAGAAGGGGATGACAGAGGATGAGATAGTTGGATGGCATCACCAACTCAATGAACAGGAGTTTGAGCAAACTCCCAGAGTTGGTGATGGGCAGGGAAGCCTGGCGTGCTGCAGTCCATGGGACTGCAAAGAGTAGGACAGGACTGAGAACTGAACTGAAATGAACATGACTGACTGGGCTTACCAGGTGGAGCTAGTGGTAAAGTACCTGCCTGCCAGTGCAGGAGACATAAGAAATGTGGGTTCAATCTCTCTGTCAGGAAGATCCCCTAAGGAGGGCATGGCAACCCACTTCAGTATTCTTGCCTGGAGAATCCCATGGATCAAGAAGGCTGGTGTGTAAGTTACAGTCCATAGCGTCACAAAGAGTCGGACACCATTGAAGTCTTAGCATAGCACAGGATCAGAAACTTATCGTTCATCCATGCAATACATGTTGATTATACACCTGCAATTTGTCATGATCTTTTAGGAAGATTTTTTTCTTAAGGTAATTTACTATATATTGTTGCTATAAAATAAAACCAAGGTGTTAATTGATTGTGAAATGATAACCAATTAGATTAAAAGGCACTCATTAGATCACTTTCTTGAGAGTGATACTGAGTTTCCTCTTTAGTTAATACTCATCCAGTAAAGCTGAATCGTGGAACTGAGAAAGTAATTTCATTACTGTTTGATACTTCAAATATTTATATTTTTAGAAATGTGAGCTTTAATACGAAAGCTCAATTGAAAAATATAAAGGAAAAATAATTTGCCTGGGTCAATTGCAAGTTAAAGGGTTTTTTCAGCTGCTGTGTATCAAGGAGCACCTGAAGATCAGGTAACTGCCCAAGTGGAAACATGATCAGTTTTACAGAGCTTGGGGAAGAAATGCATGTGTGGCAGGATGCACTTGTCTTCTTAGCTACAGTAAAACTAGAGGTTCTCTGTGCTTCTTGCTTAGGATATTTGATGCATTCCCCTCCTTCCAACTCTCAAAACATTTCTCTCCATAGCTGTGTTTGCAAGCCTTGCAGTTTCTCAAGGTTCATGAGAGGAGGAAGTAGCAAAAAAAAAGGGGGGGGATGGGGTAAGAGGGAAAAAGAAAAGGAGAGAAAGGTAAAGGAGTCAAGAATCAAGGCAAAGGAGGGACTTCCCTATTGGTCCAGTGGCTAAGACTCCATGTTTCCAGTGTAGGGGCCCAGGTTCAATCTCTGGTCAGGGAACTAGATACCAAATTCCACAACTGAAAGATCTTGCATGCTGCCATTAAGATCTGGTACACCAAAAAAAAAAAAAAAGAACCATAGCAGGGGAAACACGTCTATCTAAATCCTTTATATAGACACCATATAATTTCTGAAAATTTTCAGTAGATTCATCAACCAAACAAACTAGTTATCCTAAAACCTGATGAAAATTTGAAAGTAGTGACCATGAGTCTGACTTTAAAACTTTATAATATAAAACATATGTATTTGGTCACTTTCTTATATTTTTCTTCTTCTCTTGGATTTGTCACTTTGTATTTCTATTTGGATTTAGTTTTGCATTTCTGGCTTCCCAGGTGGTGCTAGTGATAAAGAACCTACCTGCCAATACAGGAGATGTAGGAGACGTGGGTTCGATCCCTGGGTTGGGAAGATCCCCTGGAGGAGGGCATGGCAACCCACTCCAGTATTCTTGCCTGGAGAATCCCATGGACAGAGGAGCCTGGTGGTCTACAGTCCATAGGGTCACAAAGAGTCCGTTCGTTCCGTTCCGTCGCTCAGTCATGTCCGACTCTTTGCGACGCCGTGGACTGTAGCCTACCAAAGAGTCAGACGTGACTAAAGCGAGTTAGAACATCTTGCATTATCTGAACTTGTCATATGACAGTGAAAATTGGGGTTGTTTTAATTACTTTCAGATTCCTAATCATTTTAGTTTGTGATTTATCCTGAGAGTTAACTATATCTGTTGACCAAGTCTATTTTAATCCAACTTCCCTGTAAGATTGTGTTGAGAAATAATCTGATGATAAAACCTCATCTAAATGCTGAAAATATATTTAAATACTATCAATCTTGAGATTTCTGCATTATTAAATTTTCTTTAGAATGGAACCAGAATCTCCACAGCATAGTGAGATTTGCTGTCTTTATTGCACTCAACAGACCATCAGTTCAGTTCAGTTGCTCAGTCGTGTCCGACTCTTTGCAACCCCATGAATTGCAGCACGCCAGGCCTCCCTGTCCATCACCAACTCCCAGAGTCCACCTAAACCCATGTCCACTGAGTCCGTGATGCCATCCAACCATCTCATCATCTGTCGTTCCCTTCTCCTCCTGCCCTCAATCTTTCCCAGCATCAGAGACTTTTCAAATGAGTCAGCTCTTTGCATCAGGTGGCCAAAGTATTGGAGTTTCAGCTTCAACATCAGTCCTTCCAATGAACACCCAGGACTGATCTCCTTTAGGATGGACTGGTTGGATCTACTTGCAGTGCAAGTGACTCTTAAGAGTCTTCTCCAACACCACAGTTCAAAAGCATCAATTCTTCCATGATCAGCTTTCTTTATAGTCCAACTCTCACATCCATACATGACTACTGGAAAAACCATAGCTTTGACTAGACGGACCTTTGTTGACAAAATAATGTTTCTGCTTTTTAATATGCTGTCTAGGTTGGTCACAACTTTCCTTCCAAGGAGTAAGCATCTTTTAATTTCATGGCTGCAATCACCATCTGCACTGATTTTTGAGCACAGAAAAATAGTCAGTCACTGTTTCCATTGTTTCTCCATCTATTTGCCATGAAGTGATGGGACTGGTTGCCATGATCTTAGTTTTCTGAATGTTGAGCTTTAAAACAACGTTTTCACTCTCCTCTTTCACTTTCATCAAGAAGCTTTTTAGTTCCTCTTCACTTTCTGCCATAAGGGTGGTGTCATCTTCATGTCTGAGGTTATTGATATTTCTCCCAGCAATCTTGATTCCAGCTTGTGCTTCCTCCAGCCCAGCTTTCCTCATGATGTACTCTGCATAGAAGTTAAATAAGCAGGGTGACAATATACAGCCTTGACATACTCCTTTTCCTATTTGGAACCAGTCGGTTGTTCCATGTCAAGCTCTAATTGTTGCTTCCTGACCTTCATACAGGTTTCTCAAGAGGCAGGTCAGGTGGTCTGGTATTCCCATCTCTTTCAGAATGTTCCACAGTTTATTGTGATCCACACAGTCAAAGGCTTTGGCATAGTCAATAAAGAAGAAATAGATGTTTTTTCTGGAACTCTCTTGCTTTTTCCATGATCCAGCAGATGTTGGCAATTTGATATCTGGTTCCTCTACCTTTTCTAAAACCAGCTTGAACATCTGGAAGCTCACGGTTCACATATTGCTGAAGCCTGGCTCGGAGAATTTTGAGCATTACTTTACTAGCGTGTGAGATGAGTGCAATTGTGTGGTAGTTTGAACATTCTTTGGTGTTGCGTTTCTTTGGGATTGGAATGAAAACTGACCCTTTCCAGTCCTGTGGTCACTGCTGAGTTTTCCAAATTTGCTGGCATATTAAGTGCAGCACTTTCACAGCATCATCTTTCAGGATTTAAAACAGATAGACTGGAATTCCATCACCTCCACTAGCTTTGTTTGTAGTGATGCTTTCTAAGGCCCACTTGACTTCACATTCCAGGATGTCTGGCTCTAGGTTAGTGATCACACCATCGTGATTATCTGGGTCATGAAAATCTTTTTTGTACAGTTCTTCTGTGTATTCTTGCCACCTCTTCTTAATATCTTCTGCTTCTGTTATATCCCTACCATTTCTGTTCTTTATTGAGCCAATCTTTTCATGAAATGTTCCCTTTGTATCTCTAATTTTCTTGAAGAGATCTCTAGTCTTTCCCATTCTATTATTTTCCTCTCTTTCTTTGCATTGATCGCTGAGGAAGGCTTTCTTATCTCTCCTTGCTATTCTGCATTCCATAGTGAAGTTTAATTTTGACTCTGCATTTTAGCTAATATTTAAATGGATCTATTTTAAAATCACTATAAATAGGAGACTAAAGCAGAACACAAGTGCAGAAATGTAAAGAATGTTGTAAAACTCAAGATGGTAAATAATGATGTATTAAAACAGATTGATAGCCAAGTGACATCCATTTTATTGCATTTAATATCAGTTTGAATATATAAAAAGTTCTTAAATAAATAATACTTTAAACAATATATTTTAGACTACACATATATGGTATTTAATTGTTAATAGGATTCTAAACTAACCATAACATTTTAATGCCTCACATTAAGCATTGTAGTCTGAGAACACCAAGAGAAAAGTTTAAAAAAATAAAATATGGTTTAATAATCTTTCTCTCTTGTGCATTTTGCAATAGAGCCTTGAAAAGTTTATTTATTGTCAATATTACTCTAAAATATAAAATAGTTAAGATTCATAAAATATTGCCTCCTACTTAGGCTTTCAAGCCCCAATAGTTTTATCAAGCCTGATAGTTTCCAAAGATTGTGCTTCATTCTGCTATTCTATTCTTCTAACCTTTAAAATGGTATTCCAGAGATCCTAAAAGCCATAGAAACAGAGCAAAATTGATTATCTTTTTAGCTTTAATGTCCAAAACTTGAAGAATGGAGGAAATTCTGATGTCTTCATCAAAGCTTAGTAACAAACTTTTTCTATCTAACTTAGTCTAAAACTGCCCTGACACTTCAGTTCAGTTCAGTTCAGTTCAGTTCAGTCGCTCAGTCGTGTCCAACTCTCCGCGACCCCATGAATCACAGCATGCCAGGCCTCCCTGTCCATCACCAAATCCAGGAGTTCACTCAAACTCATGTCCACAGAGTCGGTGATGCCATCCAGCCATCTCATTCTCGGTCGTCCCCTTCTTCTCCCGCCCCCAACCTTTCCCAGCATCAGAGTCTTTTCCAGTGAGTCAACTCTTCGCATGAAGTGGCCAAAGTATTGGAGTTTCAGCTTTAGCATCAGTCCTTCCAATGAACACCCAGGATCGATCTCCCTTAGAATGGACTGGTTGGATCTCCTTGCGGTACAAGGGACTCTCAAGAGTCTTCTCCAACACCACAGTTCAAAAGCATCGATTCTTCGGTGATCAGCTTTCTTCACAGTCCAACTCTCACATCCATACATGACCACGGGAAAAACCATAGCCTTGACTAGATGGACCTTTGTTGGCAAAGTAATGTCTCTGCTTTTTAATATATTATCAAGGTTGGTCATAACTTTCCTTCCAAGGAGTAAGCGTCTTTTAATTTCCTGGCTGCAATCAGCATCTGCAGTGATTTTGGAGCCCCCCAAAAATAAAGTCTGACACTGTTTCCACTGTTTTTCCATCTATTTCCCATGAAGCGATGGGACCAGATGCCATGATCTTTGTGGTTCCAAATAGGAAAAGGAGTGCGTCAAGGCTGTATATTGTCACCTTGCTTATTTAACTTATATGCAGAGTACATCATGAGGAACGCTGGGCTGGAAGAAGCTCAAGCTGGAATCAAGATTGCTGGGAGAAATATCAATAATCTCAGATATGCAGATGACACTACCCTTATGGCAGAAAGTGAAGAGGAACTCAAAAGCCTGTTGATGAAAGTGAAAGAGGAGAGTGAAAAGGTTGGCTTGAAGCCCTGACACTTAGAAAGTGTTATATGACTGTTTCATTCTTACACAGGAACTACATTAGTAATTTCATTATAAGAATGATTCAAACAGTTGTTTGATATCATTTGAAAATAAAAGTCTATTTTTTTTTTTACTTTTCAGTTTTGATGATTTTTATACATAGGGCAAGAAAACTAGATAAAGACTATCTAGAGGAAAATGAGAGAAAAGAAATAAGAGGTACTAGGAAGTTAATTCTGACTTCTTGGGGTTGTGCACTAGACTTAAAAATTACTGGCTTTCTTATCATATGTAGGTTTCCCCTTATTTAAGAAACTCAGTGTGCACCAACATTTAATATTGTTTTTTTTAAGATTTATTCTGGGTGCACTTCATTTCCCTTTATACTGGACTCAGCTATGAAATAAGGAATGTTTTTGCTGTTGTTTTAAATGTACATTTCAGGTTACTATTAAATTTAATTCCCAGCCTTTTTGTTCCTTCACTATCTCATTTGATAAGTAATATATATATATATATATATGTAAAGGGGATTTCAAACATAAATAACTCCTGCCAGTAAGTGCAATTATTTTCAGGAACACACATCAGAAGTGATACTTCTTTAACTTAGACTGGCTACATCATTTTGCTTCTATATTTCCATTTGAAACATTCAAACAAGTGCTAGCATGGGAGATTCTAGGCTAAGAGAACTTAATTTTATATATTTTTAGACTGTTTAAAGAAGTTAAGAGTAAGAATCTACATGACTTTGGCATATTAATATGGCTCAAAAGCCTGTAATTTCTTTGGCTTCCCTGGTACTAACTAAGCACATAATCAAGTAGGTGACAGGAGGATACCTGTGTCACCATTTTAAGGACATTCTGCTTTAAATTAATAAAACATTTATTTTTATGTACTCAGCATCATAGATTTTATTAAAATATTTTGTTTCTTTTATTTTAATTTATTTTTATTTTTGGCTGCGCTGTGTCTTTGTTGCTGTGCTTGGGCTTTCTCGAGCTGTGGAGAGCGGGTGTTACTCTCTAGTTGTTGCTCTTAGACTTCTCATTGTAGTGGCTTCTCTTGTTGTGGATCATAGGCTCTAGGGCATGGTGGCCTCTGCAGTTGCAGTACGCGGGCTCAGTAGTTGTAGGCTCTAGAGATTGAGCTCAGCAGTTGTGGCACATGGGCTTAGTTGCCCCATGGCAGGTGGGATCTTCCAGAGTGAGAATTGAACCTGTGTCCCCTGGCAAATTCTTAACCAATGGACCATCAGAGGAGTCCACATTTTGATTGTCTTTTACATGTAGTAGCCAAATTAATATGGGCACAATTCATTAAGCAAATATATGTACTTTGAAAGTACATTTGTTTAGTTAGGGAAAGAAACTTTTTGAAGAATTTACTCTTTCACTGATTTGTCTGAGGCCTATTCATCTTGTCTGGAAAGCAGATGGAGATGGGATTGGGTGAGCCATAAAATTATTCAACTCATACTCTCCAAAATGCCTGAAATATGGGCAGGAATGTATGACACATGTCCCAAGAACAACTTCCTTCATGGGCAACTTGTTTACATCTGATATAGGTGAGGAAGAAAATAACTCACTCCTTCCCTGGTTTGTGGCTCTGACCCCTTAGCTATTGCCTAGCTCTCTTTGTGGATGTGGTGGTATTCAGGGTGGGCCTCTTCACCTTCTTTGCCAGAGAAAGAGCCCACGGTGGTTCTCTTTGTGACCATTTTAAAATGAATTTAGGCAGATGCATGCACAGTACATTCTCAGCCTCTTCCTTGAACAGTATGCAGAGGCCAAATCAGCAGTGATTCCAGATCTGTTCAAAGAAAGACTTGGAGGAACAGGGAGAGGATATGAGCGAAACAGAGGGTAGGGACCAGGGTGTGACTTCCACCATTGAAGCAGCAGTAGGAAAAACCATTATCATCCTCCTCTGTGCTCCAGCTTCATCAAGGAGTGACATATTATTATTAGAAGCTTCATGTAACATCCCAGTTAACTGCCATGTGTGGGACAAGGATAAAAATAAAGAATTCCCAAGGATTATGGACATGGTTTTTCTGGGAGAAGCTAAAGATATTGGATTCCTTAAATAGCTCATAAATATTCAAAGTGTTTCTATTAATTCTCAAAGTATTTAGAATTGAAATAGTCAGGGATGCCAAGAAAGATTGCTTCAAAAGCTTATAATTTTCTTTGCAGAACCACTCCACAAAATATTTTCTATAGTTTTGAAATAAATTTTTCAGTGTGGCAGACAAAAGAGAGGCAAGCAAATTCTAGTAATAATTACTCTCAAGGGAAATAAAACAAATGCCAAACATTTGTTCAATTTTCCATTATAAAGTCATTTTTCTTGCCCCAGTAGATGTCAAATACCTGTCCAATTGGAGATAGAAAATTGTGCCTCTGGTAGCCAGAAATCATCTGACTCTCAGAAATGAGATTTTTAGCATTCCCATTAGGGCTTTCATGTTGGCTTATTAATACTAAATGGGTAGCCCAACAAGATTACCTGTCCTTAATAGGAAGGGGAATAAAGTTAATGGTAAGACAAGCTGGCTGGCTCTGTTCCTTAGCCTGCCTCCTAAACTACTTCCCCAAATCTCTAACTGAGGACTTAACACCGTGGGGAGCTTGATTTACACTTCAACTTGAAAATTTGGTTTAGCAAAGCATTTAGCATTGTTTGGGATAACAAATGTAGTGCAGGCATGGGTGATGTAAAATATCATCCTGTTTATCCTCCACCCAGTGATCACTATTTCAAGCCAACATTTTAAAAACCTCTAGCCTTCAGAGAGTGGTTTTTTGTATGTATAAAGGGTATGGGGCCGGATAACTGAGCGCTGGGACCTCACAGGCTTTGGGGGGCGGATTTCTATATTGCACTCCTGGAGGACTTCTGTCCTAAGATGATGTTTTTTCTCCTTTGGGAGGTTAGAAACAGCAAGTGTGACCCTAGACAGGTGTCTTCAATGCCTCATTTTATTTTTGTTTTCTCTTTTTTGAGAAATCTACTTTCTTTTACTTCCTTACAATATGCTCAATAACTTATTATCCCTCTACCTTTTATGACACAGATCAGAACCTGCTATGGAAAAGATCTTATAATTTTAGTGAACTTGTGCCTTATGCTTCATTCTTAATTGTGGAATGAATTATCCTATCAAAGGCATTTCAATCTCCACCTAGCAGAAAGGAAAATGTTCTTTAATGGAAATTTAGAAATCACAGCATGTAGCCACTAGCCCTGCGGCTTTGCTGGCCCACTTTGCTCTATAGGGTTTTCCCTCTAATTTTCTGAGAAGGCTCACTGGGTGAGCACAGTACAAAATTTGCATGAGTATATGGTCTTCATGCTGTGCTTGACTTCATTAGTATCAAGTTACTGTAGTTATTTTAGACTAACATTTCCATTGATAATTTTTGTATGGAGGACTCCAGTTGACTTTAGCATGCCTGAAGCATCATGGTATAGTTTATTGTCAGCTCTCTGGTGTATTGGTCTTACAGTATGGGAGTAACAGGGAATTCATAAAGAATATTAAACTTGGTGACGTAGATTATGGCTACAAAACATTAACAATACAGTTGGAAAGATAAAACTAACACATGTGAAAACAACAATTCATGAACCATTACATAAAAAAATGTATGCTTTAACTCCACAGGAAGGGAAGTCATTAAGGGAAGTCATTATGAGAGAGAGATTGAAGGAGAGAGAGATTCAGTGAAAAGATTGGTGGTCTATGAAGAGAGAATGAATGGCTGGTAGGATTTAGTTTGAAGTGGATGAGGTGGGATATCCCAGATAAGGGAGACAAAGGCATTATGGCAAGGAGGGTACAGAGGAAGTTTGCATAAATGTGTGTTCAGTTCTGTCGCACTCTCTGTGAGCCCATGAGCTGTAGCCCTCCAGGCTCCTTTGTCTGTGGAATTTTTCAGGCAAGAATACCGGAGTGGGTTGCCATATTCCTTCTCCAGGGGATCTTCTTGACCCAGAGATCAAACCTGTTTCCTTCACTGGCAGGAAGATTCTTTACCACTGAGCCACCTAGGAAGCCCACACAGAGGAAGCAAAAAGATGTAATTTTACATAGATAGGAATAGGCAGATTGTTGCTGTGTTAAAAACACAAGAATTTAGATTTGATGTGAGGAAGGCACAGGGGACCCTAGTAAATTTGAACTCTTACTGTGTGACTTTTATTGAGTTTACAAAGCTGTTTTCACCCTCAGTTTCCTCATATACAAGATTAAGACAGGGTTATGTAAAGACTTGAGGCCAGCAAGAAACATAGGAAATACTACTACCATCACTACCACCACCACCACCACCAGTAACAAGGAATGATGACTGTTTTTAGTATTTTATGGTTGTTGATTTAAGCAAATTGAGATCATTATAGTTTTGTGACCACCCCTCCCCCTCCTTTCCTTCAAGGGGTGGAAACTACTTCCTTTCTCTTTAAATCTGGGCAGGTTCTGTGATTGCTTTGACAAATAGAATATAGTAGAAATTATGGTGTGCCAAATTACAGATCTAGGCCATCTTCCACTTCTTGTTTCTTGGAATATATCCTCTTGGTACATTTCTTCTTCACTATGATTTGAAAAGCCTGAGCCATGTGGAGAGGCCACTTGTAGATACTGCAGTTCACAGAATTAGCTGTACTCACAACTGACAGCTATCAGTAACTGCCAGTCATATTGAGTGAGCCAGCAAGACTTCTTGAGGCTTCGGGATATTAATGTTTCAGTCCCAGCCACTGTCCATCAGTTTTCCTCATATGAGACCAATTAACTCACAGAATATTGATGAAAAATAATGCATTTGTTTTGAGATCAGTGTTTAAACAAGTTTTGAGATGGTGTGTTATATAGCAGTTGATGACTGGAACATTGGTTCTTTTTCTTAAATCATGATACTATAAGGGGTATTTGTTTATTATGTTATCTGTGAAGACTAGGATTCCAGTTGTGGAGATGAAGGCCTTGATTAGGGAATCAGTGCTGCAAATCAAGAATATTTCTTTCATTAATCATTCATCCATTCACTCAATAAATATTTTTGTTGTTGTTGTTGTTGAGTTTTCATGAGTTTTGGTCATAGGCAGGGAACAGCAAGAAGAGGAACTTGTGGTAAGAACCAGACTTATCACAATGATGCACTTGGTTATATGGGTGGGGTGCTCACAACCTGTATGTGGGGATATTGAGGCAGCAGGAAAATACAAAATTTTGAAGTTTACAACATTGTATCATTATATTATTTCTGTAGTTCCATAGCCAAATAATGAATAGCTTTCACAAACCTGGTGTAATGGATTGCTCAATATCAAGTGGTGCTGGGAAAACTGGTCAGCCACTTGTAAAAGAATGAAACTAAAACACTTCCTAACACCATACACAAAAATAAACTCAAAATGGATTAAAGATCTAAATGTAAGACCAGAAACTATAAAACTCCTAGAGGAGAACATAGGCAAAACACTCTCCGACATAAATCACAGCAGGATCCTCCAAGACCACCTCCCAGAATATTGGAAATAAAAGCAAAAATAAACAAATGAAACTTAATTAAAATCCTCTGTCCATGGGGTGTTCCAGGCAAGAATACTGGAGTGGGTTGCCATGTGCTCCTCCAGGGCATCTTTCTGACCCAGGGATCAAACCCGCATCTCTTACATCTCCTGCACTGGCAGGTGGGTTCTTTACTACCTGGGAAGTCCATATATATGCATACACATGCATAAATATATATATATACACATACCACATCATCTTTATCCATTCATCTGTTTTTTTTTTAATTTTTTTTGAGTTGTATGATTTCTTTATATATTTTGGATATTAACCTTTTATTACCTATATTGTTTGCAAATATCTTCCCCCATTCAGTAGGCTGCTTTTGTTTTGATTATGGTTTTCTTCACTGTACAGAAGCTTTTTAGTTTGATGTATTCCCATTTGTTTCTTTACTCTTCTGTTTCCCTTGCCTTTGATGTCAGGTTCACAAAAACATCATTAAGAACAATGAGAGGTTACTATTTGTGTTTTAAGTATTTTATGGTTTCAGGTTTTATATTCAAGTCTTTAAAATTCATTTTGAGTTAATTCTTTGTATGATATAAGATAGTGATGTAGTTTCATTCTTTTGCACGTTGACTGTCCAGTTTTCTGAACACCATTTATTGAAAAGACTATCCTTTCTCCATTGTATGTTCTTGTAAATTAATTGCCCATACATGTGTGGGTTTATTTTGGGCTCTCAATTCTGTTCCATTGATGTGCATATGTTTTTGTGTCAGTACCAGGCTGTTTTCATTACTCTTACTTTGTAGCACAGTTGGAAATCAGGGAGTGTGACGCCTCCAGGTTTTTTTCTTCTTTCTGAAGATTGTTTTGGTGCTTTGGGATATTTTTTGTGGTTCCAAAATATTTTAGAATAATTTTTCTATTTCTGGAAATATACCATTGGAATTTTTGTTGGGATTGCATTGAATCTGTAGATTCTTGGCCATGACTCTTTGATCTTTTATTAGCCTCAATGATTCTTATCACAATCGTACTACCTTATTTTTTCTTCTTTTATTCTAGCATCTCTCTTGCTTTTATGTTCAGTTTCCTCACATTTTCTGAAGAGGAAATTCTTGCTTTTAGGTAAAATTTCTTCTTCTCATAAATAGCTGATTAGACTGATCAATACTTACATTGACTTCTAGAAGAGGTAATAGTGTGAAGTATTTACATTTTAAAAAGTACAATATAAACATGTGGATGACTTTTAGGAGATTTAATTGATACCCATGAAAGCACTTGAAAATCTTAATCACCATGAGGCCAGTCCTATGTATATCAATTTCCAGCTTTTGGAGGAGGGATAATTTAGAATATTTCCTTATCTTTTGTTCCGCATTATCAAAGTGCTAAACAGATGGTACTTCTAGAGTCATACTCAGTCAGTCAGTCAGTCAGTTCAGTCGCTCAGTCGTGTCCGACTCTCCGCGACCCCATGAATCACAGCACGCCAGGCCTGAGTCATACTCAACACATTGCTAAATACTTCTCTCTCAAATATTGAGCACTCTCAATTTAGTTTAATCTTAAACAATATAAAAACATTCAAGAAGACAGAATTGTGATAGCATGAAGAAAATTCTGCTCCAAAGAAAAGCAAATGTAGTAATTCACTTCAGTTCAGTTCAATTCAGTCGCTCAGTCATGTCTGACTCTTTTCGACCCCATGGGTTGCACAGAGTCGAACACGACTGAAGTGACTTAGCAGCAGCAGCAGCAAGGAACATTTCATGCAAGTTCAGTTCAACTCAGTCACTCAGTCGTGTCTGACTCTGCGATTCCGTGGACTGCAGCACGCTAGGCCTCCCTGTCCATCACCAACTCCCGGAGTTCACTCAAACTCATGTCCGTTGAGTCGATGATGCCATCCAACCATCTTATCCTGTGTCGTCCCCTTTTCCTCCTGCCCTCAATCTTTCCCAGCATCAGGGTCTTTTCAAATGAGTCAGTTCTTTGCATCAGGTGGCCAAAGTATTGGAACTTCAGCTTCAGCATCAGTGCTTCCAATGAGTATTCAGGACTGATCACCTTTAGAATGGATTAGTTGGATCTCCTTGCAGTCCAAAGGACCCTCAAGAGTCTTCTCCAACACCACAGTTCAAAAGCATCAATTCTTCGGCGCTCAACTTTCTTTATAGTCCAACTCTCGCATCTGTACATGACTACTGGAAAAACCATAGCTGTGAGAAGACGGACCTTTGTTGGCAAAGTAATGTCTCTGCTTTTTAATATGCTGTCCAGGTTGGTCATCAGCCGATTTAAAGCTCACTGTGAGCGCACTGCTATTCAGAACTACAACACTAGGTGGCATGATAAGTACAGATTAATAGAAAAGAACAAAGCTAGGAGATTCAAGTTGCTTTCTTAATGCTTCAAGCAAGATAGGCATTATTAAAACAATAGAATACTACAGTACTCCGTTTTCAAACACTTACTTCTCTTTGTCATTATTTCATAAAGAGTATGAGAAAGCAGGATCCACAGTGTATACATTTACCTAATAGTCGAAGTTGCAAGATGAGTTTTTCACTAACCATCAGACCAGAAGCAATTATAGTAATAGACTTCACATCTAATATAAGCCCACAAAATGTTATGCTTTGAATTTAAAACAGAATGTTCTCATATATTATTTTATCTGATGCTCACAAAAATCCATATTACAGAAGAGAAGAAGAGAGAAGTAACACTTACAGATGTTAGGTGGTTTGCTCATTATTACATAGACGGTAAAGTGATAGTGTATAAATAAAACAAGGTCTTCTGTCTAATGGAGAAATGGCTCCCAAAATAAAATGTTCCATATTTGCCATAGGAAACACTAATAATGGATCTAGATTTTAATTAAAAAGCAGGTCGGAGTCAACTGTTTGCTAGGGAGAGTAAGCTGAGTCTGAAGCTCTGAATAAAAAAGCTATAAAAATTAAAGTTTCTTACCTCTTTAAAAATTTTTTCAACTGATTTGTGGCTGTGTCAAGACAAAGTCATGAATAGTGGAGGAGGGAAACGTAGACCTGGGGACCAGACTAACTTGGAAACAAAATTAGCAGAAGGGAGTAAAGAGGTTAGAGTCTTGAAGCATTAAGGTAACATTAGCAAGTAGTTAGAAATGAGTGTGGCATCATCAGTGAGGTTAGGCTCCAGAAGCAGAGATCCAATAATCAGTTATCAGGCCCTGAGAGACGACGTAAAAGTAAAAGAAGACCCAAATCTCCAGGGTGTGCAGCCAAGAGAAACCAGGCAAATACTTAGAAATGAAGCAATAAAATAGAGG
The DNA here is from genome assembly GCF_049115385.1 of Moschus berezovskii. Taxonomy (NCBI): domain Eukaryota; kingdom Metazoa; phylum Chordata; class Mammalia; order Artiodactyla; family Moschidae; genus Moschus; species Moschus berezovskii. The sequence continues at coordinate 32,262,697 of NC_142488.1, read as the reverse complement.
CTCAGTTACTGTAATGAAGTAAAAGCAAGGGCCTGGCCACAGAAACGAGGCAATTACCCACTACTGCAACAGGGAATAATACCTCAAAAGTTTTATCAGCAAGGCTGGCTGCAGGCTGAATCTCTAGAAACAGGCCTGGAATTTGTAATACGGTGTTGCACATGCCACATGGTGCCTTCTGATATATAGGAAGATAATGAGCCCACAGGTGAAGCATAAAGGTTCATTTATCATCCAAATTAGGTCAGCTTTGACAATAAATGGAAAATTGGTTTTATTATACTAATGGACCTAATATCATTCTATACAAATTGATTTTAAAAAGATAAATTCTAATCAACATTACATGATTATGTACATAATTATTTAAAAAAGCATAAGCGTAATAGTTGTTATTTGTAATATTTATATACTTTACCTCTATAATTTTTATTGCCATTTGTCTGGAAAACATTTCTGTTCAATATAATTGTTAATTTAAAAATCTTCATAAAGTTGCTTTCAATCTTTGGAGTTGACTTTATTTTACTCAATATTTTTTACCTTCATTGAGTCTCCTCTGTTAAACATGCTATTTTTTATGGAGGGGTGATTATCTGGTAAGTTCAGAGCAAATTCTGCAAAATAGGAGACAATAGCAATTCTCTTTTTTAATTAAAATGTAAATACATCAACCTAAATATTTATTTTACACTTATTTTTAAAAATTGACTTGTCAAATAATTCCTCTATTTATTAATCTTTAGAATGCTTCAACAAATTTAGATGCTTAAAAACCTTCAGTGCAGTTCAATTGCTCAGTCGTGTCTGACTCTTTGCGACCCCATGAATCACAGCACGCAGGCTTCCCTGTCCATCACCAACTCCCAGAGTTCACTCAAACTCATGTCCACAGAGTCGGTGATGCCATCCAGCCATCTCATTCTCTGTCATCCCCTTCTCCTCTTGCCCCTAATCCCTCCCAGCATCAGAGTCTTTTCCAGTGAGTCAACTCGTCGCATGAGGTGGCCAAGTATTGCAGTTTCAGCTTTAGCATCAGTCCTTCCAATGAACACCCAGGACTAATATCCATTAGAATGGACTGGTTGGATCTCCTTACAGTCCAATGGACTCTCAAGAGTCTTCTCCAACACCACAGTTCAAAAGCATCAATTCTTCGGCGATCAGCTTTCTTCACAGTCTGACTCTCACATCCATACATGACCGCTGGAAAAACCATAGCCTTGACTAGACGGACCTTTGCTGGCAATGTAATGTCTCTGCTTTTTAATATGCTGTCTAGGTTGGTCATAACTTTCCTTCCAAGGAGCAAGTGTTTTTTAATTTCATGGCTGCAATCAGCATCTGCAGTGATTTTGGAGCGCAAAAAAATAAAGTCTGACACTGTTTCCACTGTTTCCCCATCTGTTTCCCATGAAGGGATGGGACCAGATGCCATGATCTTAGTTTTCTGAATGTTGAGCTTCAAGCCAACCTTTTCACTCTCCTCTTTCACTTTCATCAAGAGGCTTTTGAGTTCCTCTTCACTTTCTGCCATAAGGGTGGTGTCATCTGCATATCTGAGGTTATTGATATTTCTCCCGGCAATCTTGATTCCAGCTTGTGCTTCTTCCAGCCCAGCATTCCTCATGATGTACTCTGCATATAAGTTAAATAAGCAAGGTGACAATATACAACATTGACGTACTCCTTTTCCTATTGGAACCAGTCTGTTGTTCCATGTCCAGTTCTAACTGTTGCTTCCTGACCTGCATACAGGTTTCTCAAGAGGCAGGTCAGGTGGTCTGGGATTCCCATCTCTTTCAGAATTTTCCACAGTTTACTGTGATCCACACAGTCAAAGGCTTTGGCATAGTCAATGAAGCAGAAATAGATGTTTTTCTGGAACTCTCTTGCTTTCTCCATGATCCAGCGGATGTTGGCAATTTGATCTCTGGTGCCTCTACCTTTTCTAAAACCTGCTTGAACATCTGGGAGTTCATGGTTCACATATTGCTGAAGCCTGGCTTGGAGAATTTTGAGCATGACTTGACTAGCGTGTGAGATGAGTGCAATTGTGCGGTAGTTTGAGCATTCTTTGGCATTGCCTTTCTTTGGGATTGGAATGAAGACTGACCTTTTCCAGTCCTGTGGCCACTGCTGAGTTTTCCAAATTTGCTGGCATATTGAGTGCAGCACTTTCACAGCATCATCTTTCAGGATTTGAAATAGCTCAACTGGAATTCCATCACCTCCACTAGCTTTGTTCGTAGTGATGCTTTCTAAGGCCCACTTGACTTCACATTCCAAGATGTCTGGCTTAGGTGAGTGATCACGCCATCGTGATTATCTTGGTCATGAAGATCTTTTTTTAGGTCTTCTCAATTTCATGTCACTCAATGCAAATTATAAATTTTTCCAATTGAAAATAGGCACTCCATCAAAAGATCCTTCTAATAAGTCAAGATATTCAAAAGAAGAATCATAGAATCTTCTTTAAAATGAAATCTTGAGTTCTCATCATTTAATATTTTTTAATTCTTCACTCACATATCCAGAAATGAATTTTAATGTTTTCTGCTTTTTAAGTCTACTTTCCTGTGATTGGTACTCAATAAAATCTTGAAAGGATGATAATTTAGGGCCCTACATTTAAAAACTTTTTTATTAACAATCTTCAAGTAAATATGAAGAAAATGAAACAAAATATAAGAGGGATTGTTTATTTTAAAAGTTGAGTAAAACTGTAGGATACAGGATAATTTACAACATAGTTTAAACAAAGTCAAGCATTTCTAAAATTCAACTGAAGACAGGCAGCAAAGAGAAAAGAAGTGCATGCATATTCAATTGCTCAGTCATGTCTGATTCTCTGCAACCACATGGACTGCGCCTGCCAGGCTCCTCTGTCCATGGGATTATCCCAGCAAGAATACTGGAGTGTGTTGCCATTTCCTCCTCCAGGAGATCTTCCCAACCTAGGGATCAAACTCATGTTTCATGTTGGCAGGTGGAATCTTTATCACTGAGTCACCTGGAAAGCCAGATTGAAGATTGCTTTTGGTAATCACCATTGGCTTCATCCCAGCTTTTAGTTTTGTTAATGTAGATGTAAATTTTAACAGCTACAGTTTTTATTTTGTTTGATCAAATATGAATTAGGTGAACCACAAACAAGTTTAAGAATGTTTACATGCCATATATTTCTTAATTTAAACCCAACATTTTTTTTACTACAATACTGTGCTTCATAAAATTTATACTCCCCCAAATAATTCTCTTTTCAATATTAAACTTTAAAGCTGAATTTATAAGAGCATTCGTAACAATGCTGGATATATCACCTCTGGCAGATTGAACTTCTAAAGTTTTTACTTTCATTTGATAAATTGGGTGACAAGACTGAACCATTATTGACTATAACTTCGTGTAATTGTTTTGAAATATCTGAAGATGACCATATAAACTTGGCATCTTTAACTTAAACACGTGAATTTGTTTTGCTAATGAAACCAACATATTAACAGTGATTTTTGTATGTATATAATAAACATTAAAATTGAAAATCAGTGAAATTAATCTAGATAAGCAATTAAGATCCCCTGGAGAAGGGCATGCAACCTACTCCAGTATTCCTGCCTGGAGAATCCCTTGGACAAGAGGAACCTGGCAGGCTACAGTCCATGGGATTGCAGAGTCGGACACAAGTGAAGCAGCTTAGCACAGCACAGCACAATAAACATTAAAATTGAAAATCAGTGAAATTAATTTATATCAGCAGTTATTTAAATAAAAAGTTATTTGTGTATTGCTATTTTCCTGCACTCAGTGATATCATCTATATGGATATTGAGCAACTACAAATATTTTGTGGTACTTAGCTATATACAAAATCAACTCTCTTAAAAAATAGAAATTAAATAAAAAATGTTCAGTAAGTTTTTCTTCTTTCCTTTTCTTTTTGGTCACATTACTGTTTTCTAAAGGACTTATTGCAAAAAAGCAAAAAGGGAGAGACGGCATTGCCAAACAAATATAAATGAATAGTTGTATGTTTATTTCATAAAATAAATGACAAAAACCATTAAAGTAAAAGCATTCAAATTACTGTTATATGTTCTATAGCAAAATTGCTTAATCTCTAGTTTCTATAATTCACATAAACTTACCCTACAATTTTCCAAGTTTTCCATTGAATTGTCAAATGGCGACCTGGTTGTTAAGCCATAGCATGAGCCAAAGAACCCAAATGGCAGGCAAAGCAGCAGTGCTAAATGCTCCTCCCACCACAATTGTAGATGGGAAGCAGTAACCTGTTACTACTCAGTTTAGTCTGAGTTCCCTTCAGGTTGTCAGTGGGAACCCTTCATGCTGTCCTTAAATGGAAGGTGTTAGTTATGCTGAAACAAGGAAGGGTTGGTGAAAGAGAAGCAGGTTCTTGATAGTTTTTTTTTTTTTTCAGATTTAACCACACATGGATGTAAAGACTACTTGAACTGCACATGTTCATCACATAGTAATAGATGAAGCTGTGGCAGAAGGTGGAAGTGCAATGGAAGGTCTGATAAGCACACACTGGACTGTTTAAGTATCAGCTCAGTTCAGTCACTCAGTCATGTCTGACTCTTTGTGACCCCATGGACTGCAGCACTCCAGGATTCCCTGTCCATCACCAGCTCCCAGAATCTACTCAAACTCATGTCCATCACGTCAGTGATGCCATCCAATCATCATCCTCTGTCGTCCCCTTCTCCTCCCACCTTCAATTTTTCCCAGCATCAGGGTCTTTTCAAATGAGTCGATTTTTCCCATCAGGTGGCCAAAGTATTGGAGTTTCAGCTTCAACATCAATCCTTCCAATGAATATTTGGGACTGATCTCCTTTAGGATGGACTGGTTGGATCTCCTTGCAGTCCAAGGGACTCTAAAGAGTCTTCTCAAACACCACAGTTCAAAAGCATCATTCTTCAGTGCTCAGCTTTCTTTATAGTCCAACTCTCACATCCATACATGACTACTGGAAAAACCATGGCCTTGACTAGAAGGACCTTTGTTGGCAAAGTAATGTCTCTGCTTTTTAATATGCTGTCTAGGTTGGTCATAGCTTTTCTTCCAAGGAGCAAGCGTCTTTTAATTTCATGGCTGCAGTCACCATCTGCAGTGATTTTGGAATGCAAGAAAATAAGGTCTCTCACTGTTTCCATTGTTTCCCCATCTATTTGCCATGAAGTGATGGGACCAGATGCCATGATCTTAGTTTTCTCAATGTTATAAGTTTTAAGCCAACTTTTTCACTCTCCTCTTTCACTTTCATCAAGAAGCTCTTTAGTTCTTCGTAGCTTTCTGCCATAAGGGTGGTGTCATCTGCATATCTGAGGTTATTGATATTTCTCCCAGCAATCTTGATTCCAGTTTGTGCTTCATTGAGCCCGGCATTTCACATGATGTATTCTGCATAGAAGTTGAATAAGCAGGGTGAGAATATACAGCCTTGACCTGTTGCTGCTGCTAAGTTGCTTCAGTCATGTCCAACTCTGTGCGACCCCATAGACAGCAGCCCACCAGGCTTCCCCATTCCTGGGATTCTCCAGGCAAGAACATTGGAGTGGGTTGCCATTTCCTTCTCCAATGCATGAAAGTGAAAAGTGAAAGTGAAGTCGCTCAGTCGTGTCCAACTCTTAGTGACCCCAAGACTGCAGCCTACCAGGCTCCTCCATCCATGGGATTTTCCAGGTGAGAGTACTGGAGTGGGTTGCTATTGCCTTGTCCGCAGCCTTGACCTACTCTTTCCCGATTTGGAACCAGTCTGTTGTTCCATTTCTGACTTCTAACTGTTGCTTCTTGACCTGCATACAGATTTCTCAGGAGGTAGGTAATGTGGTCTGGTATTGCCATATCTTTAAGAATTTTACACAATTTGTTGTGATCCACACAGTCAAAGGCTTTGGCATAGTTAATAAAGTAGAAGTAGATGTTTTTCTGGAACTCTCTTGCTTTTTCAATGATCCAGTGGATGCTGGCAATTTGATTTCTGGTTCCTCTTCCTTTTCTAAATCCAGTTTGAACATCTGGATATTCTCAGTTCATGTACTGTTGAAGCCTGGCTTGTAGAATTTTGAGCATTACTTTGCTAGCATGAAAGATGATTTTAAGTATAACTATTAACAAAATACTGTGGTACAAATTGAAAAAAAATAGAAGTGTTCAAAAAATTTTGGGGACTTTAAAAAATAACACAAAAGCCAACCAGAAGGAATTCCTTATTATGGGGCAAATCAGGGACAGTTTGAGCATCAAAATAAGTACTAGAATAATCAATTATAAATAGGGCAAATAATGAACTAAAATGAATTCTTGTGGAAAGGAAGCACATCAGGACCACCCAGGTAACCTGGGATGTATGGTCACCTGAATAATGGGTGATGGCAGCAAACAGTTCTGGAAAATTTGAAGAGTGGATAGAGAGAGGATAGTTCAAGTAGTCACTTGTAGGCCAGATTGAAAAAACGATATTTTTTCACAATGAAATGAAAAACAATTAAATCATTTTAAGCATTTGTCTGATTCTTTTTCCAAGATCATTCCAGATGAACAGAGTGAGAGTATTTGGTAAGCTGAGAATAGGAACTCCAAGAGACAATGACAATAGCCAAGGCAAGAAAAGATTTCCTAAAGATTAAAAAAGAGGGAAAATACCCAGGAAATGTTATCCTTTCAAACATCTTTACCTAAAATCTGTGTATTCATTTTTCAACACAATCCCAAACAGGGTTTCTTGCAAACAAAAATCCTTTTCAAATGGCAGGTTGCCACGATGTGATACCACCTCAATCCCACAAAATTAGGGAGGAAATTAGAAAAATGTTAGGTCTCTAGTCTTCCTATTTTGTTGTTTAACTTTTATATTTGTAGCAAGATGATAAATTCACTGAATATATATAATGGAAAATGAAATGGTATGCAATGCCAACATCTCTTTTATTTCCTGAAGGAAACATCATATTAGAAATAAGCAGTACCATCCAAATCATTCTGCATAAGTGAAATCATATTTTAGTGAGTTTGATATTTATCAGGCTGTATTTTCTATTTTATCATCAACAGCCATTAAAGGAAGAAAAATTGAATGTCTTGTATAGGAAAAGATGCATATCTTCAAAATCACTTTGACTATTCACTGGAGCCTTCAAAGTTCATATTCATTACAATAGTATAAGTGATAGTATAAATAGTATAATAGTATAAATAATATGGCTTGGCACTAGGGTAAAAAAACTGTTTCCCTCAGCTATAATGATGATGGTGCATGTTATCTTTCTTATTTATAGAAAATAATCTGAACATGGCATTATGAGTCACCTTCACACTTCTTTGCTATTCTTTCCTCCTCACATCAGCCCACATCAATAAGATATTGCCTGCAGAATAACATGCCAGTGCGATTTTCAGTTATTTCAGTATCGAGCCTCTCTTATTTATGGGAAAGGAGAGATCAGGTAAAATGAGCATGCACCTACTCAAATGGGGCTGTGTTCCCAAGCTTATTTAGTCTCAATAATCTAATAATAAATGAAAAATCACTCATTCCTTACGCCTCATTTGAGCTAAACCCAGTGACACAGTGCATACTTTTATTCCTATAGAATTTTTTCTGTCTTATTTGCCCAGTGGAATCTAACCTATAAATTCCAACAAATAGATAACATGTAAATTATACATTCCCCAATATTTTATATGCTGATTGTTATATTTGGTACTGTTAAAGAGTCTGAGAAAAACATGTGTGCTGAGGCTGATAAAGAGGTCATCCTTTAAAACTGTTGTTAACTTCACTAACATTTTCAAAGTACCATGGCAATTGCTTACTTTACTATGTTATCATTCTTTATGTGACACGGGAATAGTGGGGTTGATGTTTTGAGTCTCTAGAAAGAAGAGCCCAATCTCTCTATGTTAGAATGTCTAAAGTTATTAAGATAGTACAGATTGAATTTAGAGCATGATATTGGTCATTGATCAAAACAACAACAAAATCCAACCAGAGGGATGGGATGGGAGGGAGGTGGAAGAGGGGTTCAAGATGGGGAACACCTGTACACCCGGGGCAGATTCATGTCAGTGTATGGCAAAACCAATACAATAATGTAAAGTAATTAGCTTCCAATTAAAATAAATAAATTAAAAAAAAAGAATTTGAGAAATGTTATTCTGCACTGACAGGGATGATTTACATGAGTAAGAAGTAAACTCATTTCTGTCAGAGACATTAAACATTTTAGATCATCTTGTTCATAAATTAACCTTCCTAACTTATACACTATAGGAACAGTTCTGAGAAGAAGTTATTGATACTTCGGCAATCCAGCTGAATCCTGAATGAACATCTGGGGAATTCACTCCCTTGGGGTACTAAAACTCAAAACAGCTAATAGGGTTGAGAATCTAAGGTATGCTTGTAGTGTGATATTCATAGGTTTATAATATTCACAGGTCTAAGGAAGTATAACCATATGGTAGGTAAAGAAATTCTGTGGTAGAAAGCTAACTATACGGTAGGTAAAGCTCTATGGGCATCCCAAACTTTTCCCTTATCTTTTCTTTACTCTATTCCTAAATCATGTAAGAAATTCTATGATGCGTCAGATTTAAAGATACTTATCTGCACTGCTTCATGGGGTCGCGGAGAGTCGGACATGACTGAGCGACTGAACTGAACTGAACTGAACTGATCTGCACTGCTACTGCATGGGCTTTTCTTTCTCTCTGATTATGAGGGGAGAGTTTCCAAGTTGTGATTCCCTTTGGTTCACTTTATTTCCTGTTATTTTTAGTCACTAACTTGTGCCCAATTTTTTGAGACCCCCATGGACCGTAGCACACCAGGCTCCCCTGTCCTTCATTATCTCCCGAAGGTTGCTCAGATTCATGTCCATTGAGTAAGTGATGCTATCGAACCATCTCATCCTCTGCCAGCTCCTTCACCTTTTAACTTCAATCTTTCCCAGCATCAGGCTCTTTTCCAATGAGTTGGGTCTTCATATCAGGTGGCCAAAGTATTGGAGTCTCACTTTAGCATCAGTCCTTCCAATGAATATTCAGAGTTGATTTCCTTTAAGATTGATTGATTTTATCTCCTTGCAGTCCAAGTGACTCTCAAAAATCTTCCCCAGCACCACAATTCAAAAGCATCAGTTCTTCAGCACTCAGCCTTCTTTATGGTCCAGTTCTTACATTCATACATGACTACTGGAAAAACCATACCTTTGACTAGATAGACCTTTGTCAGCAAAGTGATGTCTCTACTTTTGAATATGCTGTCTAGGTTTATTATATTTTTCCTTCCAAGGAACAAGCATCTTTTAATTTTATGGCTGCATTCACTGTTCACAGTGATTTTGGAGCCCAAGAAAAGAAAATCTGCCACTGCTTCCACTTTTTCCCCTTCTATTTGCCATGAAGTGATGGGACCAGAATCCCTAATCTAAGTTTTTTTTTAATGTTGAATTTTAAGCTAGCTTGTTCACTCTTCTCTTTCACTCTCACTGAGAGGCTCTTTAGTTCCTCTTCATTTTCTGCCACTAGAGTGGTATTATCTGCATATCTGAGGTTGTTGATATTTTCGCCAGCAATCTTGATTCCAGCTTGTGCTTCATCTAGCCTGGCATTTTGCATGATGTACTCTTCATATAAGTTAAATAAGTAGGTGACAATATACAGCCTTGTCATACTCCTTTCCCAATTTTGAACCAGTCTGTTGTTCTATGTCCGTTTCTAATTGTTACTTCTTGACCAGCATACAGGATTCTCAGGAGGCAGGTAAGGTGGTCTGGTATTCCCATCTCTTGAAGAATTTTCCATAGTTTGTTGTGATCCACACTGTCAAAGGCTTTACCATAGTCAATGCAACAGAAGTAGATCTCTTTGTTTCCTAGAGCCAGAGGTATTAGAGCAAGAGCCTCCAGGAGCTTGTTCCATTACATAAACCCTTTTCAGGGTAAATAAAACAAGACTGGAGGCATCACCCTGCCATTGGAAAAACCAAACCAAACCAAACCAAAAAATTCTCTAAACTTCACAGAGATTACTAAAAGAAAAAAGAAAGGCCAATCTTATTTTCAGTATGTGTGAGAAAACCTTAATGGGGGAAAACTTACAAATCAAACACTGCAATAAATTTAAGAAATTGAAACATGACCAAAAAGCTTTATTTAAAAATGCAAGGATGCTTTAATGTTCCATAAGCACTGAACATAATTCATCACATTAATAGGTCAGTGAAGAAATATGATGTGATGGCTTGTTATTTCCTGAACTTGCATGCTAACAATCATTCAGTGGGGCAATAAGTCACCTAATAGTGAGATGTTCACTCTTGCCATCTCCTGTTTGACCACAGAAGAACTGTACAAAAAAGATCTTCACGACCAAGATAGTCATGATAATGTGATCACTGACCTACAGCAAGAATTTTGGAATGTGAAGTCAAGTGAGCCTTAGAAAGCATCGCTACGAACAAAGCTAGTGGAGGTGATAGAATTCCAGTTGAGCTATTTCAAATCCTCAAAGATGATGCTGTGAAAGTGCTGCACTCAATATGCCAGCAAATTTGGAAAACTCAGCAGTGGCCACAGGACTGGAAAACGTCAGTCTTCATTCCAATCCCAAAGAAAGGCAATGCCAAAGAATGCTCAAACTACTGCACAATTGCACTCATCTCACACGCTAGTAAAGTCATGCTCAAAATTCTCCAAGCCAGGCTTCAGCAACGTGTGAACTGTGAACTTCCAGATGTTCAAGCAGGTTTTGAAAAGGCAGAGGCACCAGAGATCAAATTGCCAACATCCGCTGGATCATGGAGAAAGCAAGAGAGTTCCAGAAAAACATCTATTTCTGCTTCATTGACTATGCCAAAGCCTTTGACTGTGTGGATCACAGTAAACTGTGGAAAATTCTGAGAGATGGGACTACCAGACCACCTGACCTGCCTCTTGAGAAACCTGTATGCAGGTCAGGAAGCAACAGTTAGAACTGTACATGGAACAACAGACTGGTTACAAATAGGAAAAGGACTACATCAAGGCTGTATAT